>NW_026590062.1:13736012-13754214 GCF_907164565.1 Psammomys obesus | reverse complement strand
GTGGTGGTGGTGGTGGCTCTAGCACAGTCCCTGGAAACTACTGATTCATCTCCGAAACACACACATTTATTTTGGGTGGTGAGGGGGTACGTGACATGTGCCACAGCAGATGTCAGAGGACAACTGTCAGGAGTCAGTTCTTTCCAGCATGCGGGCCCTAGGAATTAACTCTGGTCCTCAGGCTTGGCAGCAAGCACCTTTACCTTCAGAGCGATCTTTGCCCCCCCCCCCTTTTTTTTGTTTGTTTTGGTTCTATGTTCAGCTAGCGGCTATGGTTGTGCTTGCTGGTAGGACATGCTAAAGAGGCAGAGGCAGGAGAATGAAGAGCAATGCTCTTCCTGAATTGCTCAGACTGGCCCGGAGTTTGCTATGCAGCCCAAGCTAGCCCTGAACTTGTGCAATTCCTGTCTCAGCCTCCCAAGTAAGTAGGATTACGGGCCTGTGACACCACAACCCACTCTCGTCTTTCTTTTATTGGTATCCTCTCGAGGTGTTTTGTTTTTGAGACACAGCCTCATGTGGCCCAGGCTGGCCTTTACTTGCAATGTACCCCAGGATAGCCTTCAAATTCTGGTCCTCCTGCCTCCAACTCCCCAGTGCCGGGTTTCTGTCTTTCTCACACACACTTTTTTCTTTTGTCTATTTACCTGCTTGTTTTAGGAGCGCTTCTCTATCTCATTTCTTTATTTTAACTGTATATTTATTTACTTTGTTTTAGGGGTGCGGGGCTGGAACCCAGGGCTTCCCGGGGCGATTCGGGTGCTTTGCCGCAGAGCTACTGCGCACCTCTTTGGCCGGGAAGAAGGGAAGCCCAATTACAATGGACCTCAAGCTCGGCACCGGCTACGAGGAACCTCTCTCCAGACCGAAGTAGCCACGCCCTTGCCGCATCCCGGCGGAGGGATTCTGTGCACAGACACGCGCCACACGGGACTCGCGCTCTGATTGGCTGGCGAGAGACTGGCCCCACATCAGCCCAGATCGCGACGCCCCAAAGGGCCGGACCGAACGGCAGCCAATCACAAGGCACTTCGGTGCGTGGGCTGTGCCTCTCAGCCAATCCAAAAGGGAATCTCGAAAAGGGTGTGCCCAATAAGAGTTAGGCGGGGGGCGGGGCCTCCGGAGACCAGGTTGGGTGCGGCCGTCACCATGACAACCTGACAGCCGGGAGAGTCCGGAAACTTGGGAATTCTGGACCGTAGCCCTGAGTGGACGCCCGGGATCCTGGGAAAATGCTTTTTTAACTGAGGAACTTTTTTGCTTCACCGTATTTGCTTTATATAAGAAAAAAAAATTTCCGTACAATATATTTTTATCTCGTTTCCCTTCCTCACCAAAATGCTTATTTTAATTTAAAAAAATTATTGAGACACAAGGTCTCATGCAACCCAAGCTGGCCTGAAATTCGATAGGTAGCCGAGGCTGGCCTTGAACTCCTGATCCTCCTGCCTGTATCTTCCACGGGTTGGGATGGAGGCATGTCTCACCTCCAGTATGCCTAGGTGAGCTCTGTGCCAGCTGACCTGCATCCCCACACCAAAAAGGTTTTAGACGTCTGCATGCTGCACTGAGACAGGGGTAGGCCCATGCATGGGGGCCCTGGGGATCCTAGGGGACCCACCCAGCCCAGTGCTTTACATAAAGGTCCGGGGGACAGTGTACAGGGGCTGCAGCCCAGTGGGTGGGTCACATGAGCAGAGGACTGCTTCCTATGCGACAGGGTGAAGTGACACTGGGACTCTGTAAAGTATGAATGGCAGCCTTTACCCACCGTCTCCTCCGCGGGGCACTTTGTTAAACAAAGGCAGGGCCCCTTAAGTGGACCCAAGTGAAAGCAGGTGCCCTGGCTTTCTCCCTCCCCATCCCAGCTGGTCCAAACAACTGTCTTGACTTGACACAAAAATAGAACTGAAGGGCATGAGATCTTGTTTAATAATTGCCAAGAACAGAGTATGTCTCTAGAGTCAGTCTCCTCCATACAGTGAGTTCAAAGCCAGCCTTGGCGACTTAGTGAGACCTTAGCAAAAAAATAAATAAATACAACCAACAAAAAGCCCCGCATGCCACGCTTTGTCCTGGAACGAAAAAGGAAAGGGTGGAATTTTGTCCTGCCTCCAGGAAGATGGTGTGAATGAGAGCCATTGGCAGCCAGTTTCAGGAGGACCAGCCACTGTTTGCTAAGGCTGATTTCATCCTCCAGGAGTCTAGGCTTTCTCCTTTATTGACAGTCAATCCCTTATCAGAGTCTTGTACAAGCTCAGCAGGGGGAACTGAGGAAGACACAAGGGGCCCTCTGCAGCTATCCAGAGCAGCAGAGTGACCACCTCCGTGGCCAGCCTGACCTGGAAACCCATTACTCAAGCACCTATCCCTTCACCTACCCACACCTTCCCCAAGCAGGCAAAAATACCGGAAGCATTCCACCCACACCAGGCAATGTTTTCCAGCCCTGTGGCCCATGTCCAGCCAGGACTGACTGGCCTTGGGGATAGTTTGACTCTTGTTATCGTGAGCTATCACAGGATGGAGACATAGATTCTGAAACAAGTATAGATGTCTTGTGGGGATGAACAACTGTTCCAAATTCTGGGAGTCAGACTGCTGGGGATAATTTCAGGCAGTGGGCCCTTCAGCACTAGTGACTTAGAAGGCTGGAATAGGTGAAGAGATACTTTTTCTGGTCTGATAGTTCCCCCTCCTTTGAGTGCCCCAGGCTCGGGCTGGGCCAGCTCATACTAGGCAAACCATTTGGAAGCTAGAGGCTTAAGGCCTGAGGGCCACAGGGTAGAGGCTATGACTGTGGACTTTACCCACAAACTTAGTAACTTTCATTGTCCTCTTCTGGTAGCAGGAGGCACTGGCAGCAAGGGTGTGTGTGTGTGTGTGTGTGTGTGTGTGTGTGTGTGTGTGTGTGTGTATGTGTGCAGGAGGTGGTGCCTTTCAAGAGCCTGAAGTTCCAGCCCCTTAGCTCTTGACAGCAACAAATGTCACGTGTAGAGAGTCTGAGATGGTAAGAGGGAGCCACTTCTCCCTGGGCCCCTAGGCAGGTGTCAAACAATTAAAGAATCGCATTAAATCATTATTGTGGTGGTGGTGGTGGCACATGCTTTTAATTACAGCACTCAGAAGGCTGAGTTTGAGGCCAAAGCCAAGGCTACATCGTGAGATCCTGTCTCAAAAAATAAAGATCACCATTATTGTCAATGGAAAGTTATCTATAAGCACCCCTGACACTCATTTTGTTTGTTTATTCTTTGACGGTTGCATGCACACGTATATAATGTATTTTTATTATGTTCACTTCCCACACACATGTTGGTAAGCAGGTGGGTATGTGTGTGTCATCATCCACGTGTGGAGGTCAGAAGACAAACTTAGGGGAGTCAGTTCTCTCCACCATGTGAGGCTTGGGGGTAGCAAACTCAGGTCGTCAGCTTGGTGGCAGGCACCTTTACCTGCTGAGCCATCTCACTGCCCCCCCCATTTTATTTTATTTTTCTCAAATACAGGGTCTCACATAACTCAAGGATATATGGAGGAAAGAAGCCAGAAAATAAGAGACTGTAGGCTCTGGTGACTGGAAGTGTTGCAGAGAGCAGTCAAGCCTTCAAGGCCAAGGGCGTGACCATAGGATCTAAACTTGTAATGCTGCAACTTGTATTTTGAGGCAGATGCTAAGAGCTAAGAATTCCAACTTCCCATAGGGAAGATGGAATGATGGCTGCTGGGAAGAGCTGCAGAATCTTCGTATCTGATAGGCCTGAAATATAAAGGCCAGTACACCCAGGCTGCAAAATCTCAACTGCCTAAACCCACACTAGCCTTGGAGCACAGGCTGGGTTAAGGGTACTGAAACTGAGCCCTGCAACGCTAGAGGGCACCACCTGCCTGCTGAAGCCCAAAACTGGCAGAGAATTGGCTCTGGTTTCCCCCACTACCCACCGCAGCCACTACCCCATCCCAGGATTTCTAGCCACCAGAAGTTTGGCCCTTAATGCTTAATAGCTTCCAGAATACTTCCAGCAACAAGGTCCCAAGTGTGTTGTCTTCGCTCCTGTGGTTTCTACCCTGACATCTGTCTGCACCTCTTCAGTAGCACTTTTCTTGCTATTGCTGCTGTCTGTACATGAGCAAATGCAGGCAGACACACACTCACACTGGCTGTGGTGGCACATACCTTTAATTCCAGCTCTCAGGAGGCAGAGGCAGGTGCCTGCCTGGGACAGGTGCCTGGCAGGGACTGCCTGGTCTACAGAGTGAGTTCTGCAATGGTCAGGTGACATATTCAGATCCTGTTTCAAAAATAAAAATACATAAAAATAAAAATGATGGGGCTGGAGAGATGGCTCAGTGGTTTAGAGCACTGGCTGCTCTTGCAGAGGACCTGGGTTTGCTTCCCAGTACCCATAATGGAGGCATCTGTAACTTCAATTCTAGGGCCTCTGACCCCTTCTTCGGGCCTCAAAGGGCACCAGGGAAAACACAAGGTACACAGATTCACGCAGGCAAAGCAGTCATACACACAAAATTAAAATATGAAAACATGAAAGTGACTCTCTAATTAGGGGAGTACCCATGGGTGCCTCACAAAAGTGAAGAAATCCACGCAAGAGTCCAAACAACAAAATTACAGTAAACATTTATTAAGCCATAATGTTCACAATGTTTTCATCCAGTTCTGAAGTCGATCTACAAAGATCTCTAACATCAAAGCCAGTGATTAATAAATAACAGGAATGTATCCATTACTTTGCAAAAAATTAATAAGCCTTTTTCTATATAAGATATTCGTAGAATCAGCTTCCCAACTAAGGTATGCGCAAGTGCGCGTGTGCACGCTCCCCACTTTGTTCACACAGAATGGCTTTCTATCAAACTAAACACTATATAAAATTTCTAAGCCAAGACACAAAACAGGAACTCGGACATTATTGGTTTAAAAAAAAAAAAAAAGAATATAATTTGCAGCTAAGAACAGGGAAATAATTATCTCATGGGGGATTTAACTGCACACTAATCACCATCACAAGAAATTAATTTAATTACAGGATATTCAGAGATTTATCACAGTTGCAGACAGAAAACTGACACAACAGCAAAAAGCTTGAAATCTGCAGAGACACTGGGGCAGGGAGTCAATCATGCCATCAGCTGCCACAGCTGTCCGGGTGACAAGGTGTGCTTCCTGTGCCACCAAGACAGAACAGGTTCTCCATGTCCGTCCTAGCTAGAGGGTTATCACCAAAGAGCAAAACACAGAAGGATGCCAGTCAGGGCATTAGCAGTTGTCTAGTGATAAGGATATTGGGGTTAAAACGAATACATATATATATATTCAATATGAATATACATACATACATACATATATATATATGTATGTGTGTATATTCATTCACAGGTAAGGGGCCCAAAGCCCAATTACTTAAATGGTCATAAACAAAACCATTGAGGAATGGGCACAGGTTGTTTTGAAAAGAAGCTTGCATGCTAGAGGAAGAGCTCACGAGCCCAGGACCTGAAAGTTAAAAGGTTGGGAAAGGCGCCCAGGGAATTCCTTGTAGCTATAGGTGCACACCAGGAGAACCAGCACTGGCTTTCTGGTTAAATTAGGTAATTCAAAACCTGCTGGGAGGCTGGGTGTGGTAGTGCACACCTTTAATCCCAGCACTTGGGGGGCAGAAGCAGATGTGTTCTGTGAGTTTAAGGCCAGCCTGGGCCAGCTTGGGTAGGTGAGACCCTGTAGCCTCTGCATTACAGAGCTTACTGACTCTTGAGCAAAAATTGAGTTGTTTGCTGAGACAGGGTCTCGCCTTGTAGACCAGGATGGCTTTGAGCTCACCACCTTCCTGTCCATCTCCCAAGTTCTGGGATTGTAACCACGCCTGAGTTCCTGGTCATGCTATTTACAGCCATCTTCGAGCAGTAACCAGAGCTACGCACACCAGCCCGGCCCTCATGGGTATGCCAAGGCCAGCTCCCAACCACAGGCTGCCCCTGGAGGTTCTCAGGGAGTACCTAGGAAAGACGTGGCCACTTCCCCTGACGGTCATAAAAGGCTACCCTCAGCTCTGCTTATAACCCCTGTGGTCTGCTGGGCCTCATTTTCAGGTTGCCTCTCGGGACTGCCCCTGGGTCACTTTTATGAACAGAGGACCCCATTATGATTCACAAGGCCATATTCTTTTCCATACTTTATTGCCAGTAAAAAGAAAACCAGGGCTCAACGAAGGCCCCAAAGGGCTGAAGATGCTGGTGGCAATGGAAAGTCCATCTGGGAAAGGTGCCTGTGTGCTACACCAACAAGGGAAGAAATCACTCCATAAACACCGACCACAAGCTGGGACTGGGCTGATTTGGTAGAGTGCTTATGCAGCATGGTGGAGGCCCTGGGTTCCATCCAGTCACTACTTAGCCAGGTGTGGTGGCACCTGTCTTTAATCCTAGAGTGGTGTGGAGGCAGGACCAGGAGTTCAAGGTCATTTTCGGCCACACAGCCTGTTTAAGACCAGCCAGGGCTACAAGAGAACCCATCTCAAAACAATAGGGTTGGAGAGATTGCTCGTGGTTAGGGCTCCGGCTGTTCTTCCAGCGGACCAAGGTTTCATTTCCAGCATCCACAGGGCAGCTGACAACTGTCAGTAACTCTAATTCCAGGGGATGTAACACCCTCCTCTCGCCTCTGCAGGCACCAGGCATGTACATGGTACACAGACATACAAGCAGACAAAACACCCATACACATAAAATTTTCAAAATAAAAGGTCACCATCGAAAATCACCAACCCCAACACGCCCACCTAGACCCAGTACTTCAGAGATAGCCAATACAACCTCAAGCCTGTCCTTGGAAAAGTATTTAACATGAGGAAGAACCCTCGGGGGAATTAACACTGGTTTTAAGACAGTTAAAATCCTAACCCTGTCTTTTCATTTAAAAACATTATATATATATATGGATTTATTTAGGGAAAGGGGTAGCAAGCCATGGTCCATGTGCAGAGGTCAGAGGAAAATCTGTGAGAGTGGTCTGCCTCCCTTCAACATGTGGGTCCCAGGCATTAAACTCTGGCTTAGTAGCAAGTACCTTTACCCACTGATCCACATCAATGGCCCCTGACCCTTATATATAACAGATCCACAGTAGCTGCCGTCATAATGTTTCTTTATCATGTTATTCAGTTGAGGAGATGTACACAGCCCTGAAATAAGGCATGAAATAAGGTACAAAAATACATCTTTCCACATACAAAAGAGATGGTGGGAGAGGGAGGTCAATAAGCTGCATACTTCCACAGAACACAGAGAGGAAAAGATGTGTTAGGGACACATGCAAACAAGAGGGGCAGCTGTGCACACCTATAATCCCAGCACTCAGGAGGCAGAAGCAGGCGGATTTCTGTGAGTTCCAGGGCAGCCCTGACTACAAAGCAAGTCTAGGCTACACAAAGAAACCCTGTCTTAAACCAAAAACAAAACAAAACAAAACAAAAAAATGACCACCACCACCACAAAAAATAAAAAAGAATATCCACCCAAACAATGACAGGCATGGTGGTGTACGCCTTTGATCCCAGTACTCAGAAGCAGGCAGATCTCTTCAAGTTAGAGGACATCCAGGGCTATACAGAGAGAGACCCTGCCTCAAAAAAAAAGAAAAGAAAAAGAAAGAGAGAATACGTAAAATGTATGCATCAAACACCATCTGAAGTTTTAAAAACTACTAGAATTTCAACTAACACTCTTGTTATTCTGTCTTGTGCATTCTTCCATTTAGAATGAAGGCATCTTGGGGCTGGACTCTAGAATGCTCTCTTCACATGCAAAGAACATGTTCCACACCAAGTACCCAAACACCGAAAGGACTGCATACAATGGGTGTGCTGTCCTCCATCTGTCATCCTTGCACTCAGGAGGTGGAGGCCAGAGGGTCCGAAGTTTAAGGCCAGTCTCAGCTACTTAGCAAGTTCAACACTAGTCTAATATACATGAGACCCTGTCACTAATAATTAAATGTAAAAATTAAAATGAAGGCATTTTGTGTGTGTGTGTGTGTGTGTGTGTGTGTGTGTGTGTGTGTGTGTGTGTGTATCAAACTATAAAACTACCTTGAGAGCCTACATTTGGTCAGGCCAAAAAAAAGTTGCAGAATTTTTTTTTAACCTTTTTTGTTGTTATTATTGTTTTGAGACAAGATCTCAAATGTGACTCTGGCTGTCCTGGAACTTACTACATAGACCAGACTGGCCTCAAACTCAAGAGATCTGCCTGCCCCTGGCCCTTGTGTGCGTGCTAGTTCACCTGGCTTCTGTATTTGCTATGCTGGCCTGGAATATACTACTTCAACCAGGTGGCCTCCAAATAGCAGCAACCCTCCTGCCTTTGCCTCCTGAATACTAGGACTGCACACTCTGCTCCAGTGGACCAACTGTCAAGGACCCTACTTAGGACATCTCAGTGGCCATCCATAAGAGGAGCCAAGTCAAGAGTAGGCTTTACAGAAGGCAACTGCCACCAAGCCAACATCTGCAAAACAATCTTTTGGTAAGATACAGCCAGACATTTGAATGAAAAGAGGACATTCAGTGTGCCCCTCCCCAGATACTTGTACCCCATGCTCCATGTAGATTTAGCTACACTATCTAAAGACTATAAATGGAATGTTTCATACCAGAACTCATGTGTTCTCAGTGTCCTTGGTCTGGGTTCCAGAAGGGAATGAAATTCAAGAAAGTAGGATTCTCATACAGTCACCTCAAGAACAGAGGTCTCTCTCAGACACACCCTCAGAAAGACCCGAATCTGTGTTCCAGACACTTGCAAACCAAAGACAGAACTTCACAGACACACAGCACCAGCCCTGGCATTCGCTGGGTCCCTCCACCAAGGTCCGCCATGACAGCCAACAGGTGTCTCCACCAAGCTGAAGTTGGAACTCAGTGGCTCCAGAGTTCACTGAAGGGCCGCAGAGACAGCAGCAATCCCGGCAAAGGCCAGCTCTCTTTCCACAGAATGCTGGCAGAGGGACGTCGCCTCCAGTCTCTGACCCCAGAGGCTAAGCTAAATCAGCAACGCCCTGGACCCCAGATGAAAAGCACCTAAGACACATAATTATAAAAATTTCAGGACAAACAATTCATATCCCAAGGTGGCTTATGCCTAAGAATGTTCTAGAAGCAATGAAATGAAGGATCTTACTGGCCATGAACAGTTCCTTTTTCTTCTATGGTCCTGAGTCAGTTAAAAGCAAGGGAAACCTTGGGGGGTGCAGCCTTGCTGGGCCACAGAGGAAGACAATGCAACCAGTCCCGATGAGACCTGATAGGCTAGGGTCAAATAGAAGGGAAGGAGGACCTCTCCTATCAGGGGACTACGGAAGGGGCATAGGGAAAGGGGAAGGAAGGTGGTTGGGAGGAAACAAGGGAGGGGGGCCACAGCCGGGATACAAGTTACAAGTTAAATAAATTGTAATAAATGATAATAATTTTTAAAAAAAGCAAAGGAAACTAGCAAATTGTCAGGGTCCCCCTGGCTATCTGAGCTTCACGGGCAAATAGGGAATGTGGGTTTTAGCTGGACTCTGGAATTATCTTCAGGGTCCACCCAGGAAGTTCTTGGCATCAAACTCCAAAGACATTTTGCAGCCCCAGCCATGTATTTTCCTTCTGGAAAGGCTGGGGGTTAGTCTACATTAAAAACCAGGGAGGAGAAAAAGATCCCAGGATGTCTGTGGGTACCTTCATTCAGAAATACAGTGGACAGGGGTGGAGGTGGGCTCAGCATTCCCAGCACCATAAAAAAACAGAAATGGACAGGAGGAAACACAATTAACGGAGCTCACAGGGGCCCCAGGATCCCAGACTCTGAACCTCAAGTGTCCACAATAACAAGAGACAGCACTCATTAACCAAGTCTCCCCCAACCCCAAGAGACATACAATAAAGGTCACATTTGGGAGTAGGAAGGTATTACACACAGTGCTCACCCAGCAGCCAATTTAGGCTTCCTTAAAAACTTCAAGTGCTCCCTTCAAAGTTCTGATAAACTTGACTCCATCTGCCTTTATTTAAAAACCTTACAAAAGATGTACTTAAATGGTTGAAAAAAATTAACTTTATGTTCTATGCACGGATAAACTTATCTGACTACATAGCTAAAGGAATATAGATCCGTTGCTTAGAAAATAGGTTTTCCCACTAGCAACACTCTAAGTTCTACATAAGTTCATTCTTCTCCAATGGGTCCTAAGGTAGAACGCAGTGGGAAATAACCATGTGTGGCATTCTTGCTTGGTTTATTGGGAGGGCTGGGGTTTGGTAGGATTGCCGGCTGTTTTCTTCTTTTGTTGTCTTTTGACCAGCTAACACTCTTGGGTGGCCGGGAAGCTGACATTCACTTGTCCTTGGCGCGGTCAAGGTTCTCCAGCACCCTGTTGAGGCGGATGTTGAGCAATCTCACCTGGTTCTCCAGGTGTTCTAGCTTCTCCTCCACGCTGGGGCTGCTGAGGCCACCAGGACTGCCTCGCCAGTAGCCCATGGGGCCCGTCATGAAGTAGATAGCCACCACAAGGCAGAGCGGCAGCACGGCGTGTTCAGGCTCGCCCTCGTGCTTGTGCAGGATGTACACGCAGGACATGGAGAACAGGATGACTCGCACAAGCCAGAAGAAGCGGCCGAACACCAGATGCAGGAGGCTGAAGGTGAAGCCCAAGGTCAGAGACAAGAACCAGTAGGCCAGGAGGACCACACCAACCAGCACCAGGGCTCGGGTGGGACTGCTGGACACGGAGGCTGGGCTGAAGTACTGGGACAGGTTGGACACTGTGAAACAGAGGACAGGGCCAGTTATTCCCATGCAGTCAGGACCTTCTCTGAAAGCAGCTGAGGCAGGGAAACTCAGGGACTGGACGGTGGGCTCCCACCACAACCCAACACAATGAAAGCAAAGATAAGCAACCACTTTGGCCTCTAAACTACCAGAGGAGGTGCAAGTGGTCCCTCAGGATGATCTATCACATCCTGAGTTTAAAACACCTTTCATGGGGCTGGAGAGATGGCCCAGCAGTTAAAAGCACTGGCTCCGTCTTGCAGAAGACCCAAGTTGATTTCCAGCAACCTCATGGTGGTTCACAAACCCCATGTAACTCAAGGGGAACATCGACACGTCCTCAGGTACTGCATACAGGTGGTAAACAGATGTGCATGCAGGCAAAACACCCATAACACGCAAAAACAAGTAATACATCTCAGAAATATTTTCACAAGCTCGGCAGTGATAGCTCACACTTTTAATCCTAGCACTCACGAAACGGATCTCTGTTTGTTGGAAGCCAGCCTGGTCTATAGAGTGAGTTCCAGGACAGCCGGGGCTACACAGAGAAACCCATTTTTATAAAAAAGTTCCAATTCAAATCCTTGTGTTTGCAATGTTTCCTCAGGCTTGTCATGTTGGCTAACATGGGCCATCCTAGCACTTGGGAAGCTGAGGGAAGAGGATCAGGAGTTCAAGGTCATCCTTGGCTCTACCATAGTAAGCCTGAGGCTACTATGGAGCACAAGTGACCCCGTCTCAGAAACAAAGCAAAATTACAACCACAAAAACAAAAATTAACAGCAAATCAGAAATGGTAAAATTGATTTCACCAACTTTGCGTTGGTGGGAGGGAGGGTCCTCATGTAGAACAGGCTGGCCTTGAACTCACAGAGCTCTGCCTGCCTCTGAGTACGGGGAATAAAGGCATGAGCCACCATGCCAGGGTAAAGTTCACCAATTTCTTTTCCCTGTGACATGACCAATAGAACACTTCAATATATCTCAAAGCTTACTGCTATCAAACTGATCTGAGTGGGGGAGTCTCCACTGTAACTAACACCCTGAAAAAACGATGGGAAAGGAAGTGCTCGGAAACTGAGAGCAGCCACCAAGGCAGCCCTCACACTCCTGGTTCTGAGCTTGAGTCACAGTTCCCAGAGGCCTTAGGGTACCCTGCAGGTTATCAAAGCCAAGAGGGAAACTCACACCACAGAGGACAAGGTATTTCGCCCCCCTCCCCCACCAGCAGCTCTCAGGTCATAGCAGTCGGCCAAGTCTCCTCAGTGATACAGCTACCCCGCTCTGCGGTTTCCCAGCCCGGGCTGCATGCAATGCCTTGCAATCAGGTTTATCTCTATAGGCTCGCTGCCAAGGGATGGCAACCCGGAGTTGCACAATCCCAGTAGGTGATGGCTGAAGCAGCCTGGCAGGATTGCACGCAGTTGCAGCGTTTGGGGACGTGTTGGCTCAGCTCGGTCCCAGGGAGACTGAGCACCACACGGCATCCTCTGAGAGCCACACCTGTCACCTGTTCAGCACCCGAGTAGCAAGTTGGGGAGACCTGGTATGAGGCCTTTTGAAGGTTAAACTCAGTGATTCAAGGCTGGAAGTGGTAAAGAGCTGACAACAGTGGTGATGTGTGGGCTCCATCTTGAACTCTGGTCCCACACCTATAAAGAAGGGATGCCCAGGACTAATGAGTTCTGAGAGGATCCTGTTACAAGGCTATATCCGTGTTTTGAGTCTGCCACAACTGATCCCCATACACCAGGTAATTGATGATCATTACATGGTGAAATTCATCTTCCCAGTTCGAGGTCCAAGGACCACACTCCCAAAGTGTGCTCTCCCCTGACTACTGATTTTGTCTTTGACTACGTTGAAACATAGCTCTGAGGATGAGGGCTCTTCGGAGTATCCTTCTGGCCTCTCCTGGCTTCCAGAAACTCCAGGAGGCCCATGGCACCGTCACTACAGGCTCTGCCTCCATTATCTGCACAGCCTTTGAAGCTCCATGGACCACACATTCAACTATTAAAGTTAAAACACTCCTTCCCACCTGTGGTCCTCCATTCCCTGTACCCTCAGCTGGGGGCACGGAATCTCCCCCATACAGTGAGACAGCACCCCAAAACAAAAGCACACAAACAACACCCTGCACAACCATCCCCATACCTACCATCCAGTCCAAGGACTTCTAAGAGCTCCATCCAAACTTTCCATACTGTTTCTACAAACGTGTCCACTCCCTGCACGAACCGCTCGGTCAGCCTGGACAGTAACTGCAGAGATGAGAAGACAGTAAGAAATCAACCGACACACTGTTGTTCCCATCCAGTCAAGCACTGGAGCGTGAGCTCGGGAGAGGGCGCCTCAACAGGAAGACCAGGAGCAGCCGCACGGGCAGCCTCCAGTCAAGCAATGAACAGAAAGTGATAGCTGGTCCACCACCACGTAGAATGTGGAAAGCCCCTCAATCACACACACCGAGAGACACTGGGGTGGGGGTGGCTACACCAAGTGTCTGCACTGCTCTGGCCATTTCTCCTACAGTTCCGCTGGTTTTTGGTCAAGGCTTCTGCTTCCTCAGCCTGACAGTTTCTGTCCTTGAGATGTTTCACAGGGCAGCTGGCTCTCCGAGGGACCTCCAAGGCTCTCCAAGGAAGCCTGAGGCCATGCAGCAAGGGCTCATGTTCTGTCTATGGCCTCAGAGAGTATCATTAGCTCTCCAGCTGATTTGCAAAAGCCAGTAGACCTGGAAATCAGAAATTACAGCTACTGCCTGATTTCCTCTTATTTTCTTTTGAATAAGTGATCGTGCTGGCTAGTTTCATGTCAACTTGGCACAAGCTAGAGTCATAAGAAAGGAGGGAGCCTCAATGGAGAAAATGCCTAAGAGCGGGCTGCAGGCAAGCCCGTAGGGAATTTTCTCAATTAGGGATTGACAGGGGTGGGAGGCCCAGCCCATTGTGGGTGGGGCCGTTCCTGGGCCATGCCTGGGTTCTAGAAAAAAGCAGGCTGAGCTAGCCATGGGGAGCAAGCCAGTAAGCAGCACCCCTCCATGGCCTCTGCATCAGCTCCTACCTCCAGGTTCCTGCCCTACTTCAGTTCCTGTCCTAACTTTCTTCAATGATGAACAGTGATATGAAAGCATAAGCCAAATGTATGCTTTGGCTTACATCTGGGAGGAAATAAATGCTTTCCTTCCTTTGCTTTGGTCATGGTGTCTCATCACAGCAACATTAACCCTAATTAGGATGGTGATATTATATACACCTAGCATAAAACTCAAAGCCAGGGCTGGGATGTAAGTCAGTGGATGATGTTTTCCTAGCATGTATAATATCCCAAGTTCAGTTCTCGGCAGCACATAGACGGGGCAGCTCAAACTGAATGCAACCTCAGTTCCACCAGCTCTGATGCCTTCCTCTGTCCTCTGTGTGTGTGTGTGTGCACAAGTTCACACACACAATTTAATAAAACTAATCTTAAGAAATACAAAAGCCAGGCATAGTGGTGCTTGCCTTTAGTCAGAGCACTAGGGAACACAGGTGGGTGGGCCTCTGTGAGTTCAAAGCCAGCCTGGTCTACATATACATAGTGAGTTCTGGGACAGGCAGAGCTTGCATATTGAGACGCTGTTTCAAGAAACAAAACAACAGCAAACCAATAAGAAAGAAACAAACACACACAGACACACACACACACAGGAAAGGAAGAAGGGAAGGAAATAGCAAGAAAGGCAGCAGTACAGTTTTCAATGGCACCAGCTTCCCCGGTAGTACTGGGCAGGAGTTCTTTTAGGGTAAGCTTCTGACTCATGCTGGATCTTCCAGGCCTTGGTTTTCCCAACCGGAAAATGGGACCAAGAGAGAGGATTCAACACAGGCAGTTGAAAAGGCTCAATATGGTAGCAAGTCAACTGGACCCATTTCAAGTGGCAGGAGTTCAGGGCTGCTGCGGTTGTCCAGTCAAACCAGTGAGTGACAGGATGGCAAGGAGGGGCTCCTGGGAGGTCAAATCCAGACCACAGGTTCTTTCTCAGGCTGGGAACTGGCCAGGAGGGAGAGGACACTCTAGGGCTGATCCCCACCCCTGCCCTTTCAGCCTCGGCTGGAGAACATGCAGGCCCCTCTGGCAAAGCTAGACATGGAAGGAGACCCATGGACTTTATAGAAATGATAGGGTTCAGATGCATTCTCCTAAATTTGAATGTGAAGCCCCTAGTCCCCAGTGAGGGAACATTTAAAGACAGGGTCTTTCTGTTTTGTTTTGTTTGAGACAGGGTTTCTCTGTGTAGCCTTGGCTCTCCTACACTGGATTTGTAGACCAGGCTGGCCTTGAACTCAGAGATCCGCCTGCCTCTACCTCCCCAAGTGCTGCAATTAAAGGCCTGCACCACCAGGCCCGGCTGAAGACAGGGTCTTTCAAGAAGTGATCTGGCTACAATGAGATCACTAAGGTAGGCCAAGTCTACTAGGGCAAAGATAGTGTGTAGATAGGCTTGTCATCCCAGCTGGTCAGGAGGCTAAGGCAGGTGTGTGTGTGCGCAGCGGAGTGGAGGTGGTGGAGGGGGTGTCTCTGCCAACACCAGGGCTGGCAGAGTAAGGATCCAAAGATCCCGTGATCCAGCTGGGGCCAGAAGGAAATCCGGTTCAACAAGACTCAGTAGCTGCTATTGACTCAAACTTCGAGAGTCTGACACCAGGAAGTTTATTTTAGGCATATTTAAGTACAGCACAATTTGTGGGGGAGGGGAAGGTTTCCTGGAGCAACACAATCCCATGCCCCCAAGGAGGCATAATAATTGCATCAAAACTCTTCTCAAAGTACACGTCAACGTCACTTCTTCCATGAAGATGGGTTCTAAACATGGGCTTCATGGGTTATCCTTTTTTTCTTTTTCTTTTTTGCTTTTGGAGACAAGGTTTCTGTGTAGCCCTGACTGTCCTGGAACCTGCTCGGTAGGTCAGGTTGTCCTGCAACTCACAGAGATTAGCCTGCCTCAGCCTCCCCAAGTGCTGGAATTAGAGGTGTGTGCCACCACCACCCAGCCACCTGTGTTTTCTTAAGGGCCTAGGGGAAGATCTGGTGTTGTCTCGGTCACACAGCTGGCACAAAGGTCATCTGGGCTACCAAGTACCTCTGGTCCTGTTTGTGGGAGCCTGGGGGAGCCTCTGGCCATATGGATAATGCAGGGGTCATCTAGACTATTAGCCACCTCCAGTCCTGATTGTGGGAGCTTAGGGAGAGCCAAGTATGGCCTGGACATATACCCTAGCACCTCCATTCCCAGGCCTCTAGGCAGAAACAGGTTATACACCTTTTCCCTTAAAGAGACAAGGCTGCATGTTTAACATTCTTGGTTTCCCTAGTGCTTATCTGTGAGGGCACGGCCCTCTGTGCTCCCAAACAGGCAGAAGACTGCAAGTTCAAGGCCTGCCTTGGGCTAAAGAATGACCGCAGACCAACCAGGACATCTTAGTGAGACCCCCTCATCTCAAAATTAAAACAGTTAAGGGGTATAGCTCAGGGGTAGAATGTTTGCCTAGCATGTATATGAGGCCCTGGGTCTCAGTACAAAAAAAAAAAAAAAAAGCCAGGTGGTGGTAGCATATGCCTTTAATGCCAGCATTTGGGCTGCAAAGGCATTTGGAGGTCGGTGAGTTCGAGGCTAGCCAGGTCTACAGAGTGAGATCTAGGACAGCCAGAACTACACAGAGAGACCCTGTCTCAAAAAAAAAAAATTTAAAAAAAAGGAAGAGAGAGATAACACCAGAGACACACAGAGCAGAGCACAGCCACCAGAACAAGGAGGGCAGGAGAACTCTGTGGAATGGGGTTCTCTCCTCCCACCTTTTTGCCGGTTTGGGGATTGAACTCAGTTCACTGTGCATCTAAGGCAAGTGCCTTACCCACTGAGCCACCTCTCAAGGACAGCTTTCAAATCCTGATCCTCCTGCTTCTACCCATTCAGTGCTGGGATTACCCAACATGCCTGGCTTTATTTTTTTAAAGATTAGGTCTCATGTATCCTATTTTTCTGGTGTTTTGGAGAGACCTATCTTAGTCTCTGTCCCTCTCTCGATGAGCTGGCCTCACACTTTCAGCGACAACCCCTCATCCCCCCACCCCCATCTCCTGAGTGCGGAGATGGCAGACATGCACTACTGCTCCTGGCTGCTTTTTATCTCAGCCTTTCTCCCACCTCCATATATTTCTCTCCAGGGGATCTGATGTCCTCTTCCAGCACCCATGGGCATGTGAACTCACATGCTCAAGTCCACACACAGACACACATATTAAAAGTTATTTAAAAAATAAAATAAAATTTTTAAAAAGGTGGATTGTTTGAAAAATGACGGCCATGGCTCAAGCTTACACACACACAAATACACAAACACATACACAGTGAATAAAATACTTCCATGCAAGCAGCCACAGAAGAAAAGTTCTATAAAAACAGAAAAGACCAGCTGTTCAACTCCAGACCCCTAGAAAAGACAGAACCAGAGGCAGGATGGGGGGAGGGAGGGCACAGGATGGGACACAGGACGATCTCTTCTTCCCAAGCCAGCCTGGTCTACAAAGGACAGACAAGGCTACACAGAGAAACCTTGTTGTCTCGGAAAAACAAAAACAAAACAACAACAAAAAGTGAACATTTAGAATATATGGAGACAGAGTTTACATGGTACAGCTCACAGAACAACAGGGATGGAGCCTCTCACGTCCAGAGGGCAACTTGGTCACATCTCTCTACACTAAAATTTCAAAAGAGGGAGCTGCAGAGGTGGCTCCGCGGATAACGCCCTTGCTGTTCCTGCAGCCAACATGCGCTCAGTTGCCAGCACCCATACCAAGCAGCTCACAAACACTGGCAACTCCAGCTCCAGGGCATTAGCGCCTCTCCTGACCTCTGTGGGTATCTGCACTCATGTGCACAAACAAATAAAAATAAGGAGGCAGTGGTACTGTACTCCTTTAATCCCAGCACTCAGGAGGCAGAAGCAAGTGGATCTCTGAACTCGAAGTCAGCCGGGTCTACACAGAGAAATCCTAACTCATAAAACCATAAACCATAATAATAATAATAATAATAATAATTAATTTTTTAAGTCATCCTTCCTAACATTCATAGAGCCCTGGGTTCCATCCCAAGTATGCCATGAGCTGGTGTGGTGGCTCATGTCTGAAAACCCAGCACTTAGAAGCTGGGGGTAAGAAGTGTCAGGAGTTCAAAGCCAGCCTAAGATACAGGAGACCCTGGAGAGTGGGAGAGGGAAGGGGAGAGAGAGGGGGGGAGAGAGAGAGAGGGAGGAAGGAAGGAAGGAAGGAAGGAAAGAAAGAAAGAAAGAAAGAAAGAAAGAAAGAAAGAAAGAAAGAAAGAAAG
>NW_026590062.1:13696534-13736002 GCF_907164565.1 Psammomys obesus | reverse complement strand
AAGAAAGAAAGAAAGAAAGAAAGAAAGAAAGAAAGAAAGAAAGAAAGGGCTCTATGGGTAAGAGGGCTTACTGCGCAAGCAGGAGGACCTCAATTCCAATCCCCAGCAACCACCTAAAAAGCCAGATGTGGCCATGTACTGGTATATTGCTGTAACCAGTATTTTAGAAGTGGAGACAGCAGGATTGCTCTTACTAGCCTAGCTCCAGGATCAGTGACAGATACCCTGTCTCAAGGGATAAGACAAAGAGTGACAGAATGGAACAATTCAAAAGTCCTCCTCTGGCCAGGTGTAGTGGCTCACGCCTTTAATCCCAGCATTCAGGAGGCAGATACAGGTGGATCACTGTGAGTTTGAGGCCAGCCTGGTCTACTGGACTTGTGTGCCCACACACATGCACACTAAAAATAGGGGGTGGGGAATATATTAGCCCATGCCTGTGGCTCAAACACTCTGGAGGTTGAGACAGGAGAGCCCAAGGCCAGGCTGAATACATAGCAAGACCCCACCTCAAAGATTAAAAGAAAATGAAGCAAAAACCTTAAGCATATTTCAAGTGAAGTACAAGGGAGCAGGGCTTCCGTGGGCAGTGAGGACAAAGATGAATTGAAAGTAGATGTAATTATGATAGAATGTTGGAGACAGGAAGGAACTACTCAGTAATCTGTTGGTTGATTTTTTTTTCTACATATTTATTTAAAGTATGTGTACATGTGTGTCTGTGTACATGAGGGCAATACCCATGGAGTCCAGAGGAGGGTGTCAAATCGCCTGGGACTGAAGTTACCAACTACTGAACAGGAGCCAGGTCCTCTGAAAGAGTAGCCAGTGTTGTCAGACCCTCAGGTCACCCCTCTAGCCCCTGGCTTGATGTTCTGACTGAATGAAATGAGAGGTTCATTTTGTTAGGAAACTAAAATTATCTTAAGTTCATGAAGGACATCGCTTTCCACCATGTGGGCGAACTCGGGCCGGGCCATCAGGCTTGGTGGCAAGCACCTATACCTGCTGAGCAGTCTCACCTGTCCTCATGAGTGCTTTTCATAGAGCTTGTGGGCCAGTGATGACCTACCACGGGGAAAGCACAATTTGAAAGAACAACTCTTGTGGGTGTGTGTACACTCCACCGTGAAGGTCAAAGGACAACTTACAGGAGCCAGTTTCTCCCTCCACCATCTGGGGGAGGGAAGGAACTCAAGACTTACAGGCAAGCACACCTTCACCTGCTGGGCCATCATCTGGGGCCTCAGTTAATTTTAACTAAAGGAAAAGCCTGCTGCGTAGCTTCAACAGGCCCAGGCTTACTAACTAGATTCAAACCTGCCTTGTGGGTAAGGATGTTTTTAAAGTTTGTTTCCCAGGCATGATGGCCCATGTCTTTAAATCCAGCACCCCAGAGGCAAAGACAGGCAGAGCTCAAGATCAGACTTTGTGTGAAATAAGCCTTGTGCATGATCACATGGCTTTGAATTGCCTCCGGGGCCTCCATGCTCTGAGGGCTGGGCTGTGAAGTTTTATGGTTTGGTTGGTTTGGTTTCTGAGGCAGGGTTTTTCTGTGTAACCCTGGCTGTCCTGGAACTGGCTCTGTAGACCAGGCTGGCATCAAAATCCACCAGCCTCTGCCTCCTGAGTGCTGGGATCAAGGGCATGCACCACCACCACCTGGCCAGGGGCTATGGTTCTGACCACTTCTCTATGTCTCATTTGGGCAGGAGAGAATCTGGGAGGTTGGTTGTGACTGGGTTGTAGATACTGCACACTGAACACCTGCTTGTCAGTGGTGGGAAATGTTTACACACGGAAGGGCTTTGTCTAACAGAAGCGTATTAACTCCTTCATTCATTTGAAAGTTATTAAGGAAAGTGGGGCTGCAGTGGTAGCCTGAGTGCTTAGTGTGTACAAGGCTGTGGGTTCAATCCCCAGCACCTGGTACATTCATGTAATACCAGGTTTCAAAACAGCCATAAAGGAGGCTGGAAAGTTGAATCAGCATTTAAATATTCATGCTGCTGTTACCTAGGACCCAACTTTGGTTCCCAGCACCCATGTGAGACAGCTCATAACTGCCTGAAACTTCAGCTCCAGGGCATCCAATGCTCTCTCCTGGTTTCAGTGGGCAAGTGCACTGTGTATAACCATCACAGCCATACGAATACATATAACTAAAAATAAAAATACAGCCAGGCTTGGATGCACACACCATTACTCTCAGTGCTTGGGAAACAGAGCCAGGTGAGGCACTTCTGAGCTGGAGGCCAGCCTCGTCTACATACAGAGACCCTGTCTCAAAAAAAAAAAAAAAAAAAAAAAAAAAAAAAAAAAAAAAAAAAAAAAACACAAAGAAAAAAGGGGGCAATTTGAGTTCTTAATGTTTTCCCTCATGCTAAGGACCAATAAACTTTCTAAACTTTTATATCTTAAGTCTCTAAATACTCCAGCAGAGCTAAGAAATGTTCAATTAAATTACCCTATAGCCAGGAAATACCAAAAGGGAACTTTCCAGAGCCATGATTCTGGCCCAGGAAGGAACCAGCTGCATTGACAAATCATAAAAAAAGAACTGTTGTTCCCACCCCCATTTAACGGACAGAGAAACTGAGATTTAAAGAAGTGAAGCCAGGAACAGGCAAGATGGCTCGGCCTGTAAAAGTGTTTGTCACCCGGCCTGATGACCACATATGATTTCCCAAGACCCACAGGGAAGCAGAGAACTTTAAAGATGCTTTAAAGCTGTCTTCTGACTTTTCACATGTTCATGTGCGCAGGCAATCAACAAATTGACATAAAAAGTATTTAAAAGTAAAGTCATTTGGGGCAGGCAGTGGTGCTCACCTTTAATCCCATCCCTCGAGGCAGACAGAGGCTGGCGGATCTCTGTGAGCTTGAGGCCAGTCTGGTCTACAGAGTGAGTTCTAGGTCAGCCAGGGCTATTACACTGAGAAACCCTGTCTCGAAAAACCACTAAATAAATAAATAAATTTAAAATAAATGAATGAATGAATGAATGAATGAATGAATGAATGAATGAATAAATAAATAAAGTCGCCGGGGCTAGAAGAGATGGCACAGTCGATAAAGAGCTTCCCGTACAAGCATGTGGAGGACCTGGGTTCACGAGGAACCGAGTTCAATACCAGGGAAGCTGCTGGGGAGATGGAAGCTAGAAGCTTCCAGCGGCCCAGTCGCCCCCTGGCCAGCCAGCCTGGCCTAATCTTCGAACTTCAGGGCAATTAAGGAACTTGTTTCAAAATACAAAGGCGGGTGAATGATTCTGGAGGTTGAAAACCTGAAACTGACCTCTGGACTTCACAATCACACACACCAAAGGAAGCCACAGGCCTAGCCTCATCCGGCTGGAAAGAGAGGGCCCCAACTTGGGCCCAAAGTTCTCTGGACTCCACAAGCCCCAAGGCCAGACGAAACATGAGGAAGGCAAAAGAACCGCGCGCATCTAGACTTCTCTTTTCTCGGCACGGTGCACCCAATATAGGTGACCCGGTGGAGAGAGGAGAGCCCTTTGGTGGAGGGGGTCATCCCAGTCTCGGAGACCCTAGTCCCCCAAGCTAAACCAAAGGCTCCAACCGAGAGGTGCCTCATCCCCATCCCAAACACACAGTAGGCGCTCAGGTTGCCAAAGCAATAGCTCAGACTCCATAGCTCCCTGGAAAGGAGAACTCGGCCCAGACATCTCTGAAACAAGGGGTAAAAGGCGGAAGGCCCATGGGGCCCGGCCGCGAGGGGACCCGGACGTCCCCAGCGCCTGGCTCATAGTGGGCGACCATTGAGACGCGGCGGGTGAGCGCGCGGGCGTCACGAGCTCCCGGGGGCCCGCGCTTGGCCCGGGATGCAGCAGGCCGCGATCGTCCCCAGCCCGGGTGCACCCCCCCCCCCCAACAACGGTCTCCCGGTCCCGCAAGGTGACCGCGGCGCGCCGCCCACCTTCTGAGCCGCGCGCACGTTGTCCTCTCCGAAGAGGCTGCTCACGCTCTGCGAGAAGCTGCTGGTCGCGCGCCGGTGGCTGTTCTTGTCCGCAGCCCCGCGGCCCCGAGCCCCCTGCGCTCCAGGGGCCACCAGCGCCAGCAGCAGCAGCAGTGCCAGAAGCAGAACTGGCAACAGCACCGGCAGCCCGGCCCGGAGCCGGGGCTCCTGGGACGCGCGCGCGCCCATGCTCGGCCTAGGGAGGAGGGTCGTGAGGTTGGAGGGGGGGGGAGAGGGCGGAGCACGCGGCCACCGAGGGCTCCGGTCCGCACCGCGTGGGCGCGCCGTCGCTCCGCCTTGCGGCCCCGCCCCGTCCGCGCACGAAGCCCCGCCTCCCGCCCGCAGCCCCTTCACTTCCAGAGCTGATAGTATCAACTCTGCTGCTCGTTGCTGCACGCGGCGCTTGTAAAGGCATTTTCCTGGTCTGAGTCGGTTCCTTTGCAAAGCGATTGGAAAACCGAAGGGCAGCACCTCCCCGCACCCCGAAAGCAGGCCGCGCGGAGCACGCGTTCTTTCGTTCTCGTGGCCCTCCTGCGCGGATGGCACTTCCGAGCCATAAAGTGGTCGGGGAGGGGAAGCTAGGGAAGGCAAGCTGGTTTGAGAAGAGGGAACCGGAGAAGTAGTTTGGCTTCGTGCAGCCCCTTTTAAAGGATTTGATGGGATCAAGGGACTATTCCTCGGGATTCGTCAAAAAAGGTTGGGAGGGGAAGAGTGTCAAGAGTTGGTCCCGCCAGTCAATTCTGGTGTCAGGAAGTACCCGCGCCACCTCTAGGCGACTTAAGGACACTAAGACCAAATTTACAAGAGATGTAGGGATGAGAGGAATTTACAATCCAAAATTCAAGGCTTCCTACAAGAAAAGCTACTGGGCTTCTTGAAGATGAACCGCATAGCATGGCAGGCAAAAAGACCAGAGGACTATGGATATGAGAGATTTAAGAGCCGTGATAATCATGTTAGAGGCATGGTGGTGCATGTCTGTAAGTCCAGCCCTAGAGAGGCTGAGGGAGAAAGTATGGCCAGGTCAGGCCAGCCTAAGTTATACCGAGTCCCAGGACAGCCTTCCTTAGAAAGTAGGACCCTGTCTCAAAAAATAAGGTATGTCGCATGGGTGGTGGCTCCTGCCTTTAATCCCAGTACTTGGGAGGCAGACACAAGTGGATCTGTGTGAATTTCCAGGCCAGCCTAGTCTAAACAGTGAGCTCAGCCAGCCAAAGCTACACAAAGAAATCTTGTCTGGAAAAATAAACATAAACAGATAGACAGATAGATAGATAGATAGACAGACAGACAGAACGAGGTATGTGGAAGGAGTTGGAGTCAGGTAAGGGGAAAGCAGAAATTATTAGAGCTCTTTGGGAAGGGAGGGTTTCTCTGTGTAGCCTTAGCTGTCCTGGAACTCTCTGTAGACCAGATTAGCCTCGAACTGAGAGATCCGCCTGCCCTTGCCTCCTGAGTGCTATCCTGATGTAATATTTTAATATAAAATGATAATAAAAAGCTAAGTGATGGCTTAGGTCTGTCACTCCAGCTACAAAAAACTGAGGCAGGAAGAGAACAAATTCAAGGCCTGACTGGCTATAAGAGTGAGGTCCAGGACAACCAGGGCTACGCAGAAAAATCTTGTCTCAAAGAAAAACCAAGAAAGACACTTAAGACAGGTGGTAGTGGTGGCTGGCACACGCCTTTAACCCCAACACTTGGGAGGCAGAGACAGGTGGATTTTGTGAGTTTGAGGCCAGCCAAGTCTACAAAGTGAGTTCCAGGACAGCCAGAGCTGTTACACAGAGAAACCCTGTCTTGAAAAACAAAACAAACAAACTTAAAAAGACTGCTCATCAAGTAAAGGTATTTGCTGCCAAGGCTGAGGACCTGAGTTCTGTCCCTGGGACATACGTAGTGAAAAGCACAAAAAGACAGGCACAACTGCTACTTGGACTTTTTTGTTTTGTTTTGTTTTTTTGAGACAGGGTTTCTCTGTGTATCCTTGGCTGTTCTGGGACTCTATTTGTAGACCAGGCTGGCCCTAAACTCACAGAGATCCACCTGCCTCTGTCTCCCAGAGTGCTGGGATTACAGGTGAGTGCCATTGGCTTGGTCATTTGACTTTTAAATACTCACACACACAAAATTTTATTTAGTTTATTTTGAGACAGGGTTTTTCTGTGTAGCCCCGCTGGACTGGAACTCACAGAGATAAATTTACCTGTCTCTGCCTCCCAAGTGCTGAGATCAAAGGCTCGTGCCACCACCACCTGGCACAGTAATAATTTTTTTTTTTTTTAATTTAAAGTACTGAAGAAGGGGTGGAGAAATGGCTTATGGATCAAGAGCACTTACTGGTTTTGCAGAAGACCCAGGTTCAGTTCCCAGCACCCACATGCTGGCTCACAGGCATCTGTAACTCTAGCTCCACAGGAACTGATGCCCTTTTCTGACCTCTGTGGGCACCAGGCATATATGTGGTGCATGTCCATTAACACAGGCAAAACATTCATAAAAGTAAATAAGCTTTGTTTTCAAGGAGCCAGACATGCAGCATGCCTTCAGGACACATACTTGCCCTAGTATGTGGAAGGCCCTATGTTCAATCTCCAGAACCATAAAAATGAAATAAATAAGTCCAGGAAATATCATCCCAGCATACACTTTTGTTGATTACTCCAGAGAGTATTGTAGTACATGGCAGGCGCGGAGAGGATTCTGAGCGCCCTATCTAAGGCTTTCACATTCCTGAAATCTGAGGGACTTTGCCACATCCCCACCCTTATGCTGAGAAATCCTCCGGAGATTTTTCACTTTATCTGTCCAGCAAGACAACCTTCACCGCAAGGTTCTGCTCAGCCTTGCGTTGCTCACCCTTCACCCCATTCAGCCTGGCCCGCTTCAATCTTATCTTGTGGATCTCTTATGTCCATGCGCAGGGTCAGGTCAGTCTTTTTTCTCCTGTATCTTTTAGATCCTCAGTTTATTTCATAGACTCCAGGATGGAACCTTCAGAGAATAAATTTTCCTCTTATCTTTAAACCCTAAACCAAACAAACCAGGTCTACTCAAACAAGAGTAAAACAACCAGAAAGACAAACCTTTCTAAGAGAATACACTCTGCCAGGCATGGCGGTGCACACCTTTAATCCTAGCACTTGGGAGGCAGAGGCAGGCAAATCTCTGTGAGTTTGAGGCCAACCAGGTCTCCAGAGAGAGTTCCAGGACAGCCAAGGTTACTCGGAGAAACCCTGTCTCATAAAAAAAAATAAAAATAATAATAATGAATAAAATAGAAAAAAAAGGAAAAAAAAAAAAAAAGGACATTGGGACCAGGGCCAGCACAGTAAGGAGCATGTGCTGAGCAACTTCAGAGGCCCTAGGCTCATCCCCACCCCCACAAAAGAAAGAAATCAAAACTGATCGCTCCGTAGGTGACAGCTTTTGCTGTGCAAGCATGAGGTCCTGAGTTCAAATCCCCAACATCCACACAAAAGAAAAAATTACTTCTGAACTCTACTCCTCTGTATTCTGGAAGTTTCACATATTATTAGGGATTTGATTTGCTTCTTCATGGGTTGTTATATTTTTATTTTAATTTTTTTTTTTTTTACTGATAAGGTCATGTGCTGTTAAACTTTGGCCTGGACCTCAAAGATTCACCTGCGCTGATCTTGGAAGTTCTGAGATTAAGGTCATGTGCGACCACGTTGTGCTAAAATTTTAAAAGGACTTAACAGCAGCACACACCTTTAATGCCAGCACTGGGAAACAGGCAGGCAGACCTCCACGAGTAACAGGCCAGCCTGAGCTGCACAGTGAGACTCTGTCCCCAAAACAAAGTATTTTACAGGGAGATATAATACAAGGCCAGAGAAAGAGGTTCTCAGTGTGTATTGGCTGACCTGAAACTATGGAGACAGGCTGGCCTCAAACTCACAGAGAACAGCTGCCTGCCTCCACGCCCTCTCCTTGAAGTGCTAGAGTTAAAAGCATGTGCCCAGCAAGATTTTCCTTTTTAATTTATGTGTATCTCTGTGTGTGGGCATGTGTATTCAGTTGCAGATGCCCTCAGAGGCCAGAGATACTGAATTTCCTGGAACTAGAGTTTCAGGCAGCTGTGATCCACCTGGTATAGATGCTGGAAACTGAACTCTGGTCCATGGCAAGAGCAGTGTGGGTTCTCAACTGCTGAGCCACCCTCCATATCACTTTCCCATTTACTCTTATGAAATACATACAGTGTATATGCCCCTGTCTTCTCAGTAACTAGGATGTTCTTCATATCAGCTGGGAGTTTATTTTCTATACACTATTTTATTACATTTATTTTTGTATGTGTGTGTGCCACAATTTGTAGATGCCACAGTGTGGGTATGGAGGATAGTTTTAGGGAGTCAGTTCTGTCTATTCATGATAGGATCTAGGGATTGAACTCAGGTCATCAGGCTTTGTGGGAAGTTCCCTTATGTGATAAGACGGTGCACACTTTTAACCCCAGCACCTGGGAGGCAAAGGCAGGTAGATCTTTGTGAATTTGATGCAAGCCTGGCCTACCTCGTAAGTTTCCAAGACAACTAGGGCTATGTAGAGAGAATCTGTCTAAAAATAAAATTATTATTTTTTTGTGTGTATGATCCATGATCAAACTCAGATGGTCAGGCTTAGGAGTCAACTGTCATTCCCTCCCAAGCCATCTTACTGGACCCTGTAATTTTTTTCAAGAACAGGGTCTTATTGTGTAACCCAAACTCACTATCCCCCCCCCTACATTTTTCTTTTTTCCTTCCTTTTTGAGCTAGGGTAAGCCAGGCTGCCCTTTAGCTTACTCGATAAACAAGGCCACATTTGAACTTATTCTTATCTTTCTGCTTCCACCTTCTAAGACCTGGGATTTCAGTGTGCCACCACACCCCCATTCAAATGAATTCTCAAACAGAAAAAGTGTGGCACAATATAGCTATTCTATTTGCAAGGTAATTGCAGGGTTCTTGAGAGTGTGCCTCAAAGTGACAGAGTGAATATTAAACCATTTAATAAGATGTCTTCTGTTCCTGCCATGGAAATATTTTACACTTTTTTCTGTGGAACTAATACACCTCATCTGTGGGGATATCAGAAAATGCAGATGAACAAAATGAGAGAGGAGACATTTGTACTAGGGGCAGAGCTATATTTTATATGTTTAGTCAAATTAATGCTAAAGATTTGCTTTGCTTGCATGCCATTCTTATGCACCGCATATGTATCTAGTGCCTTCAAAGGTCAGAAGAGGTTATGAGCCACAGTGTGGGTGCTAGGACCTGAAACTGGGTCCCTTACAAGAGCAACCAGTGCTCTTAATTACTAAGCCATCTCTCTGGGCCCCTATTATTTATTTATTTATTTTTATTTTTGTGACATGGTTTCTCTTGTGTATCCATGGCTGTCTTGGAACTTGCTCTGTAGAGCAGGCTGGACTCAAACTCAGAGAGCCACGGGCTGCTCCCTCCCTGAGTGCTGGGATTAAAGGCCTGCCACCACTTCTGGTTTAGCCACTATGTAACTATGGCTGACCTGGAACTGACTGCACAGATATTTACATAGACCAGGCTGATCAGGAACTCACAGAAATCTACTTACCTCTGCCCTCTGAGCACTGGCTGGGATTAAAGGCACGTGCTCCCACACCAGGTGATTTATTGTATTTTTACGTGTGTGTGTGTGTTTATTTTTACACGTGTGTCTGTGTATGCACATTAGTTCAGTTCCCAAGGAGGCCGGAAGATAGTGTCGGATCACCTGGAACGGTTGTGAACTGGCATGTGGGTGCTGGGAATCGAACCCGGACTCTCTGCAAAAGCAGCCGCTGCTTTTAACGGCTGAGCCATCTCTTCAGCCCCTTATTAATATTATGCAATTCAAACGACCTTAGACTGCACCTGGCTGGACAGCTTGATCAGACTCAAGGGTCTCAGCCATTTCTAGACCCGGCCCCCTTATTTGCATAGGGCCCGCCCATAGCTAGAGCTCTCCCCGCCTCTTCCTTTACGGCCTCCCTTTCCGGAAGGTAGCACCTCCAGCTCCGCCGCTGAGGCTGAGGCTCTGCTCCTGCGCACGTGCAACCCGGAAGTCTTGCGGTCTGATTCGGCTTCCAGTGAACTTTCCTGAGGGATCCCCGCGCGTGGTTAAGGCGCCATGGGGAAGCTGCGCCACCGCTACAATGTGAAGGGGCGGCTGCAGGCGGAACCCCGGACCGCCAAGGGTCCTGAACCGCCTCCTGTGCGGCTGGAGCTCGATGGTGAGATGCCAGGGACCGAGAGGGTCGCTGGAGTGGGAGCCGAGTTCCACAGGACTCAGGAGGGGGCGTGACGGCCTGTCTGCACCGCGGCGTGTGGATGCTGCCTGAATTTTGGTGCGCACATGTGGTCTTTGCATCCATTTCCGGGCCTTCCATAATTATCTTTTTTTTCCAGAGACCCGTAAATGTGTATTTCAGATTAGGCCGGTGAGCCGTGGGCCAGGCTGCTTGCGATGCTTGAGTGCTGGGACGACTGTGAGCACCGGGGACACTGTTCCGGGTTCTGGGAGTAGTGACAGCAGAATAGGAGCTGGAAATCCCTGTCACGCTGACAGACAGACATAGAAAAATGATAAAATGCATAGAATGTGGCAGGCACGCGAGTAGGTAGGTACCAGAGAGACAGAGCCAAAGATGGGAGTGGGTGTTGTTCTGGGGAAGGCCTTCCAAGAATAGTGTAATGTCAAGACCTGGGTGGAGATGAAAGGGGAAACCCAGGAGCTAGGGGACATCAGAGTTTTAAGGTTGCGGAGATGATTGGCTAAGTAAGTGTGGCTAAGAATGGTAGCTCATTCCTTTAACCCCAGGACTTAGGAGGTTGAGGCATCCCCACAAGTTTGAGGTTATCATGGATTATACATTGAGACCCTGTCTTAACAAACAAAAAAGGGCTGTGTATGAGAGACAGATAGACTTGTAAACTAGAAGGAGGAATATAAACCCAAGGCCATCTGGGCTATGTAGCATGTACAGGCCACCTATAGCTGCAAAGCAGGACATTGTCTCAATCCCTGGCTTCTAAGAGAGGGAGGGGGGAACTATGGAAGACTTAGCAGAAGAGAGAGAAGAGGGACAGCATGTAGGTAACGCATAATAGTAGCATATTGGTTGTCACATTAAGGAAAAGCATTACAGGATGATGGGGTAGGAGGCTAGAGTTGATGCTTGGACCAGGGAGATGGTATTTGGATTCTGGTCTATTCTGAGGGAGAGCTGGCAGGATTTGCTGACTGACAGGGCTCCCACACAAGTACAAAGGTGACAAGAATGAGTCCCAGAATGGACATTGGCCAGGCTGCTGGAGAAGGCAGCTGTAGGCTGTTCAAGGGGCTGTGAGTGCTTGGGACCCTGCAGATGCTAGAAGGGAACCCAGCAGCTACTGACCAAGCTAGCTGCTCAAGGCAGGCACATTCAGGGCACATAAACAATTCTGTGTGTAGATGGTATTTATTTTGTCTGATGGGTATGGCTCACTGAGTCCAGCCCTGAAGAATGGAGGAGAGCTGGGAGGTAGGTGCTGGCCTGGAGCTTGCGAAAAGGACTCACCTTCCATCTGAGATGCTGTCTGGGGTCAGGAAGGGAGAGCAGGAGCATTGGTTGGAGTGTTAGAAGACATGGCCAGCATCAGGCTGGTTGAGGAGGAGAGTTGAGCTGAAGGGATCCATTCCAGTAGATTCAGTATGTCTTCTAGGCTCCTGAGACTTGCATTTGGGATGTCATTTCACATATCAGTGTCTTTTGTTTTCATATATGTGTATGTATATATGTATCTATAAAGTGGGTAGGGTCACACACCCTCTGGCTCTTACTTTAAAAGTATATGTGGCACAGCCCACAGCTTAGCAGCCTACTTCTGAACACTCTTCAGGGTCTCATGTATCCCAGGCCAGCCTGTGTGGTCAGGGATGACTGAACTTCTGGTCCTCTTGCTTTCCCCACTCAAGTGATCACAGACATGTGCTCCCATGCTTGTTTTTTTTTTTAAATTTTTAATTATTTAATTTTATGTGCATTAGTGTGAAGCTGTCAGATCCCTTGAACTGGAGTTATAGACAGCTGTCAGCTGCCATATGGGTGCTGGGAATTGAACCTGGGTCCTTTGGAAGAGCAGACAGTGCTTTTAACCACTGAGCCATCTATCTATAGCCCCCATGCTTGGTTTTATGTGGTGCTGGGGTTGGAACCCAGGGCTTTCTGAGCATAGTCAGGTTCCCTAGCCCCCAGCCCCTCTAGAATGTCATAGCCTGGTAGTGATAACAATTGTGACACACAGATCCTAGTTCAGCACTCAGAGGTTTGTAGTTGAGGTAGGCTACCTGCAGAAGGTGGTGACTTGACAAAATGTCATGGATAAGCATTAAGGACACCCTGTGACTTCCTGCACCCTAGTGAGACTAGCTGTCTTTTCAGACAAGGATGTATTGAAAGGAGTGGATGAGAGCAATGCACTGGTTTTACCGGGGAAGAAGAAGAAGAAAACCAAGGCCCCACCCCCATCAAAGAAGGAGAGGAAGCCGTTGACGAAGAAGGAGAAGAAGATGCTGCAGAAGGTCTTAGAGCAGAAGGAAAAGAAGAGCCAGGTACACCTCGTCGTGGCTGGTCTGTATCAGTGCTCCAGATCAGGGTCTTGCGGGGTCCCTCTCCCTCCATGTACTCTCTGTAGCAAGAACTTCCTGAAAGGAAGGGAGTGTGTTGTGTCTGTACAGTGACACAGTGGACACTAGCAATGTATGGCTTCCATGTGAGCCTCTGAGCATGCTGGCCTGATTTCAAAATAGTGAAGTGAAGCTCAGTGGTGGTGGTCCACACCTTTTATCCCAACACTCAGGAGGCAGAGGCAGGTGGATCTCTGAGTTCAAGGCCAGCCTGGTCTATGGAGCGAAGTTCCAGTACAGCCAGAGCTACACAGAGAAACCCTGTCTCAAGAAAAAAAAAAAAAAAATGAAGTGTACATGAAGAGGTGTGTATATAAAACATGTATAGCATTAAAATCAATGGAGCCAGAACTGCCACAGCTCACACGGGGTGAAAGAAATTATGCAGCCTAGGGACTGGCCAGATGAGCAGTCATGTCTATCCTGAGGACAGAGCAGGGGAGTACCAGGATTTATTCAGGCTGGTCGCTGGGCATTGGAACAGCCAGTGCTCATATCCCATGGTGCTACAGAGCTGTGTCCCATGACCCTGGGTTCTGTAAGGGGGAAGGCAGAGCTAATGTGTGTCCAGAGCACTTCAGAGCTGCAGGGTGACATCCTTGTCCTGCAGTATAGAGTGTAGTATTAACTAGGCTAAGATGCTCTGAAAGTCCGGCCTCCACAGGAGAGGGCCTTAGACCTGGTCAGAGGTCAGTTGCTACCTGTTAGCTAATGCTCTCATGCCTTTCCCAGCGTGCAGAACTGCTCCAGAAACTGAGTGAAGTCCAAGTGTCAGAGGCCGAAATGAAGCTCTTCTACACCACGGCCAAGCTAGGCACCGGGGACCGCATGTATCATACTAAAGAGTGAGTCACAGAGCTGAAGACATTCATGTCCTCTTGCAAGGGGCGGGGGTTGAGGGGAGGGGAAATGGAGGGTTATCCATACTGAATGCTCCTCTAGCAAAAGCCATGCACCTGCCTGGTATCTTATATATCACAAGTAGGTCAGTTCCTTGCCAGTCCTGACCTTGATTTCACACCTCAAAGGCCCCACTTGCCATGAGGCCACTTCTTCTGCTTCTGTGTGACATCAAGAATTCAGTGGCTTCACACTGAGAGCCCACTTCCGCCCAGGCTTGATGATGGTAACTGTGGGGCCACCCCAGGCTGGCGTGCTTGCAGGGCAGGGTACACACACACACACACACACACACACACACACACACACACACAGCTTCTCTGTCCTGGGTACTGCTGTTGGCTGAGTGTGCACTGCTCCAGCCTTACTGGACCTGAGGTAGAACAAGGAGCAAAATGCTCCTCTCCTTTTGGAAGGCGCTGATGTTCCTTAGCCAAATACTCATATACTCTGCATTCAGAAAATATAATGCAGAGACAAGGCATCGTCTAGGAAAAGGACTGGCATCTGTGACTGAGCCCAGTGACACAGTCTTCCTAGTGGGTGATTTTGAGCAGACACTTGACTGACAATGTGTAGGAAGTGTGTCTCAGAGTAGGAACAGCCAGTGCAAAGGTCCTGAGGTGGACAGGGTAATGGCCTCTGGCCCTTTGGACATGTCAGATGTCCTGAGGTCCCTACCTGAAGTCTCTGCTCTCCCAGAAGGAAGGCTGACCAGCCCTTGGCCCAGGGCCAGGAGAAAGTCAGTAGCCTTGGTGGGGCCCACCGGAAGCGCCACAGGTCATCATCAACAGAGGAGGACTCCAAGTCTTCAGGAGATTCAGAGCCTGAGGGGGCCATAGCTGACCAACCAAGGGCCAGCACAGGGACAAACCCAGCGCATCTGCCACTGGCTCCTTCTGGAACCAAGAACCCTGCGCCTCCTCCCCAGCCCCCTCCATCTGGGACCCCTGCACCTTCAAAAACACCAGCCTCTGCTCCGCCTCCTCCCCCGGCCAAGCCTGCTGTGTTTATCCCTGTGAACCGCACCCCTGAAATGCAGGTTTGTTCTTCTCTTTGCGGTTAGTGGGACATCTTGGTGAAAAGGAGCCTCCTTGTTCACTTCTAGGAACAGGAACATGGCTGGGCCCACCCTATGGGGCTCTGGTGAGGAATAGGTGGTACAGCAGTGTCTCTAGGACCCCGGCTGCTGCTTCTCCCTAACCATTCAACACCAGTTGGCTTTGTCTTAAATTTTACCTTTTTTAAAAAATTTTATTTATTTATTACTTATACAGTGTTCTGCCTGCATGTATGCCCATATACTAGAAGGGGCACCAGATCTCATTATAGATGGTGATGAGGCCACCATGTGGGTGCTGGGAATTGAACTCAGGACCTTTGGAAGAACAGCCAGTGCTCTTAACCTCTGAGCCATCTCTCCAGCCCCTTTTACCTTATTTTTTAATGATGATTTTTGTTTTGCACGCCTGTATGTATGTACACCACATGTTCCTGCAGAGGTCAGATGAAGGCATTGATTGCCCTGGAACTGTATATGGTTGTGAGCTGCCATGTGGTTGTTGGAAATTGAGCCCAGGTCCTCTGCAAGCGCAGCCAGTGCTCCTAACTACCAGTCTATCTCTCTAGCTCCTGGCTATGCCTTTTAGACACTATGTCACCCTGCATGGCCTGTGTGTGAGTGGGGTACCCCCTCGCCTTCTGATCTGCAGCCTGTCCCTCTAGTACTAACTTCTCCCACAGGAAGAGCGGCTCAAACTTCCCATCCTCGCTGAAGAGCAAGCCATCATGGAGGCGGTGGCTGAGCACCCCATTGTCATTGTGTGTGGCGAGACTGGCAGTGGGAAGACTACACAGGTGCCCCAGTTTCTCTACGAAGCAGGCTACAGCAGGTGGGGCTGGGCCAGGGGTGTCCCTCTACTCCCTGGGGACAGTGGACACTTAGGTTCCAAGAGCCACTAAGGGACTGTGCTCCAGTAGACCCAATCCTGGCTCTGTTTCATGTACTGTGTGACTTCAGACAAATTGCCAGCCTCTCTTGGCATATTGTCACCTGTGAGGTGGGGATGATGATACTAAATTCAGTCATCACGTGGGTTTAATGACGAAAACACCACAGTGTCAGGCACATGATGTAATGTATTTTCTACCATGACTCTGTCCTCTTGTGAGATGACTACTGTGTATCAGGTCACTGTTCTTCGTAACTCATGCTCACCACTGTGAGCTTGTCCCCTTGGCATGTGGTATGGTCAAGGGCCAGGTCGCTTTAAGAGTGCAGTCCCAATGAGCCACCCACGTGAAGAGAATCCTTTCACCTGTGCATTCAGTCTGCACTTGCCGGCTTCTGTGCACTCAACTCACTATGAAGTTAATTCAGTTGGCAGAGAAGTTGCCACCTGGGCCCCCACTCTGTCAGCATTACAGGGTGTACTTGAGCCCCCACCCCAAACACACAGATGAAACTTCCTCATTCTGATAGATGTGTCCCAGCTGTATACCAATTCTGCTGGGTCTCCATCAGTGCTTCAAAATGTGGGCTGCCCCTGGCTGTCCCGTGGCTGTGCTGCACTGTCACTGGGCAAGTGATGTTTATACTCTGCTCTGTGTTTCGTCTTCAGTGGTTAGTGAGCCTGGAATGTATGTGGCTCTGGGACAGATAGGCATGGCTAATGTGTCTTATTCCCCAGTGAGGACAGCATCATCGGTGTCACAGAGCCCCGCCGAGTAGCTGCCATAGCCATGTCCCAGAGGGTGGCCAAGGAGATGAACTTGTCACAGAGGTGAGGCCCAGATTCCTAGGGATGTTGGGGGACATTGCAGGCTTGCTGGGAAGAGGATGCAGGTGGGAGCCATTTTTGCCTCACTCCCAGGGATGGTCCAGCAGTGAGCAGGGAAAAGGCCATCTAGGCACCCAGCACTTGCTAAGGGACAATGTACCTGTATAAGAGCTTGGCTGTGAGTAAATTATAGCAAGCTAATGATAATGAGCCAGTGGTGTAAGGCCACATAAACCCAGAATTGCAATCATAAAACCCTCTGCCAGGGACTTACATTCTTTATAGTGTGGTGCTGGGAATGGAACATAAGGCTTTCATGTACTAGGCATGTGCTACCACCAAGCTTCCCTCCCCCAACCCCTAAATTTTTGCCTTTTTTGTTGTAAAGTGTTTACATGTTCACAAATGGACAGGAAAATGAGCCCCAGGTACCTAAGGGCTGACAGCAGCAGCAGCTACCTGTGCCCAGCCCTATAGCATCTCCACCATCTTGTCAGTGCGTGGCTCTGGGAGTAAAGATCTGCATGTCTCCCAGTGAGCTCGGCCATGCTCTTGCCCAAGATCTGCAGTGCATCTGGTGATGTGGCTCCTTAGTCTGGTTATTGCCCAAGTTTCTCCCCATCCTCAGCCCCAGAGACCAGAGCTTTGGACAAGCATGGCTGCCAAGGGTCCTCCCCTATCACTTGAAGGGACTGTGGGTGATAACCCCAGCCTCCTGAGATGACTCTTCTCCCCACAGGGTTGTCTCCTACCAGATCCGCTACGAAGGGAACGTGACAGAAGAGACCAAGATCAAGTTCATGACAGACGGTGTGCTGCTCAAAGAAATCCAAAAGGTCGGTTGCCTATTCCAGTCTCACACAGGACATGGAGGGTGGGGAGTAGAATGTCACCCTAGCTGTGATAGCCAATATACCTGCCATGTGTGATGCTGAGTGAGTCCATTCTTAGAGCTTCAGTTACTTGATCAGTATATTGGTGCCTCATAGAATCATTTTCATGCAGAAGTTGTCAGTGATGGAGGGCAAGGGGTCAGCGTGAGCAGAGAGGGCATGGCCTGAGTGAACAAGGGTATTTTGCATATTTGTTTTTGCTAGAGGGACTAGGGATGTGGCTCAGTTGGTGGAGAGCTTTCCTAGCATGCATGAAGCCCTGGGTTCCAGCCCCAGCCCCACAAACAAACAAACAAACAAACCCAAACACACTGTTTGTTATCTCAGCACATAGGAGGTGGAGGCTGGAGAATAAGAAGTTCAAGGTCATTCTTGGTCACATAGATCCAAGCTAACCTGGGATAAATGAGAGACTGTCAAAAGAAAGTAAGGGAGAGAAGACAGGAAATAAAAGGAGGGAAGACAGACAGGAAAGAAAGAAAGATTTGCAGCGTGTGATAGCAGCCTGGCTCCTGGCCATGCACAGTAGCTGTAGGCAGTCAGAATGCCCAGCTGCTTCTCCCATGAGCCTCTAGAAGCTTCTGAAGGAGCGGGAGCAGTCTGGGATTTGGTCATGTAGTTCAGTGCCTGTAATGGTGGGGCTTGGTGGCATTCTGGTGTGACTCCTCTTCCACCTCAGGACTTCCTGCTGCTGAAATACAAGGTGCTGATCATTGATGAAGCCCACGAGCGGAGCGTCTACACGGATATCCTCCTTGGCCTCCTGTCCCGCATTGTGACTCTTCGGGCCAAGGTGCTTGGGAAGTACACAGGGAGGGCAGACAAAAGTCACCTTGTCAGGGGCTTGGCCTGGGAGGGGTACCAGATGACACAATCTGCCTGGGTCTGAGTTATTACTCACTTGCCTGGGTCCAGTGTCATGCATAGTGAGCGACCTCTCCACATCCAAGAGGCTCAGGCAAAAAGCTGAAGCTAGGCAGGCCTTGCTGGAGCCAGTTAAAGGAGGCACTCAGAGCATCAGGCTCTGTGGGTTCATAGGACTCCTGGGTTGAGCCTTCTGCTCTTCAGATCTAATCCCTCCCCAAGCCTGCTCCCTCTTTCCAGCTCTTTGCTCAGACAGTGATGAGGGACCAGCTTTGAGGACACGCTGTCTGAAAGGAATTTGATGAGTGGCCCTGTTTCTGTCCTTGAGCAGACCAGCTAAGTGGAGAGGTGGGTGTTCTTGGGGTGCTGTGTGCCCAGCCACATTCAAGGCACTAGGGATGGGCAATGACCAGGAAAGGGTGCTCTGCCATTCCTGCCCTCCTAGAGCCACTGTTTGGCAGGGTGGCAGGCACTAGGCAAGTTTAGGATTGTGAGCCAGGTGTAGATAAGGAGGCAGGCAAGGGAGGACCAGGGAGGACCAAGGGACATGTCTTCCTAAAATGTGACCCGAGAGTGAAAGTGACTGCAAGCAGGCTGACGAGAGTCCCCAGCTCAAAAACATCCATCTGCCTCTGTGCCGAGCCAGTTCTAGAATATTTTATGTTTTTCCAGGAAGAAACTTTGGGTCCCATGACTGAACTGCCCCCTCTCCCCTTCCCAGTGCTGACCCCGAAGGTGGAATCCTGCCATGGCCCGGTTAGCTGGCCTCATGGTCAGGGCCCCTGCAGAACCCCAGTGGACAGGCTCCCCGTGGCTGCATTTCATTTCTCCGGGGTGTGGCTGGGTGTCAACCTGAGGAATGCAGCTGCTGGTTATATGTAACCACAGAGCTGAGAGGTTCATGATTCCATGTGCCTGAGTCACCAGACTGTCTTCCACAGAGACACCTGCCCCTCAAGCTGCTCATCATGTCTGCCACGCTCCGGGTAGAGGACTTCACCCAGAACCGGCGGCTCTTCACCACACCTCCCCCAGTCATCAAGGTATGATTCGGGTAAGCCCCTGCCAGCTTCCATGTGCCCTTGACACATGAGAACCGGCAGTGTTAGGGCTTGGAGGGGTCAGAGAAAGGAGGCCTGAGCTGCAGCATTCCCATACCTATGTGGTCCTGTTACAGGTCGAGTCTAGGCAGTTCCCTGTGACAGTACACTTCAACAAGCGGACCCCACTGGATGACTACACTGGTGAATGCTTCCGGAAGATCTGCAAGATCCACAGGATGTTGCCTGCAGGTGAGGCCTGATGGAACTGGCACATCCCTTCCTCAATGAGGGGTTTGCCTTTCATCCCGCTTGATAGCACCAGGCACAGTCAGACCACAGTGGTGTGGTGACTCTTCCCAAGCCTCAGTCCTAGCCACCCCGGTGGCCTTCCCATCTAAGGCAGAGTTGGGAGTGTGGGAGTATCCTCTCAAAAAGGGCAAGCATGGATGACCCTATCCTTTAGAATCTGAGCCCAGCAAGCCTGTTGGGTTTCAGTTTGTCAGGAGCCCCCTACCACTCTGCTGACCTAGGGTAATTTGTTTCTACCCAGTACCTGTTTCCCTGGGTCTTGGCTCCTGGTTCTCCCAACTTCTTAGCAGGTGCTCCTTGCAAGGATAAGTTTGCCAGGTGACTAGCTTGGTTCTCTTTGTAGGTGGCATCCTGGTGTTCCTCACAGGGCAGGCTGAGGTGCATGCCCTGTGCCGCCGGCTTAGAAAGGCCTTCCCCACCCGGCGCTCCCAGCCACAAGGTAAGTACCCATGGCCTCCTGTTAGAGCTCTCCACTCGCTACCCCTGGGCCTGGCAACTGGTGCCCTGGTTGGGGTGCCAGCTTCCTCCTCAGTTTCCTTGAGGAGAGCCTGTGCTTCGTGCCCCCAAAACAATATGCTTGTCATTGCAGCAGCTTTGCTGTGGGTGACAAGAGTGAAGTGCCAGCTGCCTGTATTGGTCCCAGGAGCCTCTTCCCATCCTCCTCTTTTTTTTCAGAAAAGGAAGAGTTAAAAGACTCAGCAGAAGGAATGCGGAGGTTTAAGAAGTCTCGGACACGGGCCAGGAAGGCCCAGGTCATGGTAGGTTTGAGCCTGTATAGCCCTGCACTGTCCAGTTGCCAGCTTTGTGTAATTGTTTTGCGATAAAGCGAGATGAAAGTGAAAGTCTATTTCATCTAAGGTGGCCAGGAGCCACACTGGTGCAACCCCATTCCACAGCTCAGAGTCCTGGTGATATACCAGCTCTGGAGGCTGCTTAGTGGGGTGGATTATGATGCACAGCGTGGGGTCCATGGGGGCGGACAAAGAGAGCCGTGGATGCTTGCTGAAGTAGGGAGATCTGCTGTCTGGAGCTGGGACCAGGCCAGGGGAGGGTCTACCCCAGGCACCTTGATAGCCAGATGCAGTGTCAGTGGAGTGGCTTCTTGACCTCTACCCTCTTTTGCACTTAAGGTGGACCAGGCAGCTTAGTAAACTCTGTGTGTTCGTAGCTCACAGCAGCCTTGTGGAGTGACCCCATGCGTGGATCTAACTTACTTATTCAGAACACTGGGATTAAAAATGTGCACCACCACACGTAACTCACACCTGATTTAAAAAAAAAAAATGTTTCTTTAGATTCATTTTATTTTATGTGCATGAGTGTTTGCCTGTGTTTGTGTATGTATGCCCATGTGCATGCCTGGTGCATGGGGTGGTCAGATGAGGGACAGATCCTCTGGAACTGGAGTTATAGATGGTTGTGAACTGCCATGTGGATGCTGGGAATCAAACCCAGGTCCTCCGTAAGAGCAACAAGTGCTGTTAACTACTGTTAACTCTCCTGCCCCTTGTACTTAATGTTTACTCTAGGAAACTGAGGCAGAGAAAGTCACTGTTAGTGTCCCCATCTGGTAGGTCTCAGTGAAGAGGTGCCCTCTGAGGAAGGTTTTCTCTTCCCTGTGGTGGCTTGGTTCACCCCAGGCTGACTGAATGCCTGTGCTGATGTTTCCTCAGGCTTTGCCCCAGATCAGCCTGGACAGTTATTCTGTGCTGCCAGCAGGCGACGGCGATGAGGACAGGGAGGCCGAGATGGATGACGAAGAGGAGGCCCTGGGCTCTGACTTGGATCTGGACCTGGGTGACAGTGAGGCAAATGAAGGTGTGGCCTGGCAGAGCCCTGCCTTCGGGTTCATTGTTTCCTGATGTCAGCATGGGTCTGCTGAGCCCCTACTGCATGATAGGCCCTTCTTGGCCCTGGGACCAGAAGAATCCAAGTCCCGTCCTGATCCACGTGATCAAACACATCCTGGCTCCTGCTGGCATGTGAGCACAGAGGATGGTCTTTCTGGTGGCTTTGTCCACTGGGGTCTCCTGAGGTCCTAATACTTGTCATGGTAGTGTTGGTGTCACCATCCCCATGCTGGTCTTTCCTGGGCTGACATGGGCCTTATGCAGCAGGGAAGGCATCTAGATTCTGAGTATGTTGATGGACAGCTCCTTGTTGCCCATTTTGGGCTAAGTATGGTAGCTCACACACACCTATGGTCCCAGCGATTCAGAAGGCTGCCTTGAACCCAGCATAGAATCTGTACCTTTAGAGAGAAAAACTTAGGGATTTTGTGTTCAGAAGGGGCTCCTTCCGTACAAACATAGCCTGCTACACCGCCCAGACACATACAGGGACTACATAGACTGAAACCAACTTGCTCTCAAGGGATGCTGCCATGTGGCAAGCATCGCAGGCTTCGATGGGGCCTCTCACTTGCAGCGGGGAGGGGGACTTTGGAAGCTGCCGGGCTGCTAGAGACAGGCCTATCTGTCCAAACTGGACTCTAGTGTCCCATGCTCAACTGCAGGTGAACAGCCAGATGCCTCCCTGCCCCTTCACGTACTCCCGCTCTACTCTTTGCTGGCTCCCGAGAAGCAGGCACAGGTAATGGGACAACTCTTTAGAGCATTAATATGGGTGAGGCAAGTCTTGGGTGCTTTTCTGTCTATTTACTGACCAGCTCCTGGTAGTAGAAGAAACAATAGAAGCCACTCCTGATGGCTGTGCTTGGGGCTGAGTGGACAGTGGTGGACCTTGCCTAGCTGAAAGCAGTCTGTCCACTAGCTGTCTCAGATTTTCACCCAATTCAGATGTTGTCTTACTCAACCCCACTCCCAGGTCTTCAAACCTCCTCCAGAGGGAACGAGGCTGTGCGTCGTGGCCACCAATGTGGCCGAAACGTCCCTCACCATCCCTGGCATCAAGTATGTGGTGGACTGTGGGAAAGTAAAAAAGCGCTATTACGACCGTGTCACAGGCGTGTCCTCCTTCCGTGTCACCTGGGTCTCCCAGGCATCCGCAGACCAGCGGGCTGGTCGTGCAGGCCGGACAGAGCCAGGCCATTGCTATAGGTAGGCTACTTGTTCCTGCATCATGGCCATTGAGAAGCAGAACTGCAGCTGCCTCTGCAGTGAGTGGGCTGTGTGTTCTCAGGAAGACCACAGCCCTTCCCACACTGCTGGCTGCTTTATGCTGCCCTTGGCCGCCTCATTTGCGATTGCTGGTCAACAGCTAGTTGAGAAGTATCCACTTTCTAAACTACTTTCATGGTTGGGCTGCTGTCAGCACCCATGAGGCAGTGCTCCTGTGGATGGTCACTCCCTGTGGATACCTTTATAAGGTGTAACCGTCTGTCAGGCTCCACCACCCAGTTTGATGAGTTTCTGGGGTCTCGACATAGTTTTCCTAATGGCTGAGCCACTTTTCCACTTCCTTGTCACATTGTTACTGTCCATCTCCGTGGCACCTCTTTCCTGTTGTGAACACACGTGTCCCTGTGTTACTTTGAACATCTGTGCTCATCTTTGGCCATGTGTAGTTTCAGGCTTAATGACAGGAACAAGCGCCACTAGCTGTGTGCCCATGTTCTCATCTCAGACCTCTGCCTCATGTATGTTTGCAGTTATGTAAGGCGGGGTCTTTTGTCAGTGGCTTTGGCCTTTGTTTCCCCGAGGCAAGTGCCCTTAGCATCTTCCCACACTGTCTGCCTCTCGGGAACTGTCTGTTCAGGCCTTTCCTGCCTTCTAACTTAGGCTGCAAGAATTGGTTCTGTCCTTTCACCATGTGTCCCTTAAAACTGAAGGCTTTAAACTGAAGGTTTGACAGCAGGCACTGTTACTGGCCGAGCCACCTCCCTGAGCTTGCTGACAGAGGAGCAAGCCCCTAGCTGAGTGCCCATGTTCTCCTCTCGGACCTTAATGGCAGCAGAGCAAGCCTCTAGCTGTGTGCACATGTTGGCTTGGAGTCTGTCTGCTGATGGCTTGGAGAAGACATCTGGGAGTTAGATCCATGTTAGTTTTGTCGCTGGTCAGTATTTTCTCCTATTGATGTCACTTTGAATAGCTTTCTTGCTGTTCTTTTCAGCACCATTTTGGTTTATAGAAAGGAAAGTTTAAAAAATTATGAGAGAATGTAGTCAGGGAAGCTGGAGGTGGGACTCACTGCCCTGGGAAGGTGAAGATGTGGCTCTGTGAATGACAGGTTTGGTTGAGACCAGAGGCCTGGCTCACTTCCTTCTTTCTGGTCCCTACTTCTCCCCACTTAGGCTGTATTCCTCAGCTGTTTTTGGGGACTTTGAGCAGTTCCCTCCCCCAGAGATCACACGCAGGCCAGTGGAGGACTTGATACTGCAAATGAAAGCCCTCAACATTGAGAAGGTCAGTCTCAACCTATAGCCTCTCCTGTGCCTTCCCACTCGGTCCTCAGCCTGGCCCAGTCTGTTACCCTAGAGCTGGGCCTGCTGGGGAAACCAGCTAGAGCGGTATCCTGAGGGACCTGTCAGAAGATGCCCCGGTGGCCTAGTGAGGATGGCTCTTCTGTCCCCTGGAGGACAGCAGCTCATGGACAGCCAGGTCCCACACTATTTGTGGGCCCTCAGATGTCCTGCTGATCCCTGTATGCAGGCTTCACTGTCTCGTCCTCTGGTGGAGCTGGGGTTCTCCCCACTCCAGGATAGGGTAGGCCAGCAAAGAGGGTCTGCTTATGCTGCATGCTGTCCACTAGTTCTGTCACACGACAACCAGATGAGGAAACCAAGGCAGGGAAGAGACAGTCTCTGTTCTCTGTTACTAGAGCACATCTAGTAAGCGACAGATCCCAGATAGCTGAATGCATCTTGTCCTTTTAAAGTAAAAGAACTTTAAAAATAAAGAGGAAGCCAGGCATGGCTCACACATTTAATCCCAGCACTCTGGAGGAGGAGGCAGGCAATTCTCTTTGAGTCAAAAGCTAACCTGGTCCAGGGCTACACAGAGAAACCCTGTCTTGAAAAACAAAACAAAACCAAAGAAGAGAGAGAATATTTTTTTTTTTGGAGATGTAGTTTGATTTGTTACTGGAATGTCTTGCACGCTGGAAGGCCTAAGTTCAGTTCCCAGAACCATATAAACTGGATGTGGGATACAGAGGTGAGACCACAGCACTCAGGAGGTAGGGACAGGAAGAGTGGAAGTTCAAGGTTCAGTTACGAATGGTGGCTCACATCTATAGCCCCAACACTGGAAGCTGAGGCAGGAGGGTTGCCTTGGCTTAAGTCCAGCCTGAAACATGAGTTCCAGCACAGAGTGGAACTATGTTTTTCTCTGTGTGTGTTTTGGTTCATTTGTTTGTTTTAAGACGGGGCCTTAATATGTAGCCTTGGTTGGCCTGGAGCTCCCTGTGCAGGCCAGGCTCAGGCTCACAGAGATCCACCTGCTGCTGCCTCCCAAGTACTGGGACTAACAGTGTGAATCACCATGCCTGGTGAGGGGCTGTCTCTTAAAATAAAAAGACTGTACCCTCACTGCACGCAGTGACACAAGCCTATGCCCTCATCTCTTGAAGAGATCTGACCCTTTAAGGAGAGGTAGGAATCCCCAGTGATTTTTTTTTTATTTTGTTACAAACATAACCAAATAAGGATTAAGAAAAAGCACATACTTAAGGTCATCATTGAGAATTTGATGTTCATCTCTGTGGCACCTGTGGCCACAGCTACATTTTTTTTAAGCATAGTACCTTGTCATGCTGCTTTTCTAAATATTGTGGTGATTTCTATGTTGTTGCTTATAAACTCCTAGGTTTTAGTTGACAAGGACAGCCCCTGGCACACAGTAGGTTTAATTTGGGGTCATCCTAGCACTTGGACCTGGAGACATCTTGGCAACATCGTGGTCACTCAGGCCCCATGTCCCAGATAGCGTTACCCATGGCCTAGGGACAGGCTGAAGGAGAGGGGGAGCAGCACCTGCTGCAGCCAGTGTGACCTCATGTGGCTTACTTCTCTACATCACTCTGTCCCTCTCCTGCCTTCCTGTGCCAGGTCATCAACTTCCCCTTCCCTACACCTCCGTCGGTGGAGGCCCTCATTGCTGCGGAGGAGCTGCTAATTGCTCTGGGGGCCCTGCAGGCACCCCCAAAAGACCAAAGGTAGGAGGAGGGTGAACCCAAGCATGCACAGAGGCTGCAAGTGCAGGCTCCATGGCTCCTACCCACTGTGTCCCTTGTTCCCAGAATGAAGAAGCTGCAGGAGTCACAACTGAGCTGTCCCATCACCGCACTGGGACGGACCATGTCCACCTTCCCTGTGGCACCCCGCTATGCCAAGATGCTGGCACTGAGCCAGCAGCATGGCTGCCTGCCCTACACCATTGCCATCGTGGCTGCCATGACTGTGCGTGAGCTGTTTGAGGAGCTGGACAGGTGGGTTAGTGACAGCCTGGTCCCTTGGAGCCCTCTGGGCTCTTTTTGGTATCAGTGGCCTTCTGGGGAGCCTAAGCTGCTATATCTGAAGATGGGGTAAAGGAGGGAGATTTGGAGACCCCAATGATCAGAGGATCTCTGAGGCTAGTGGGCTGAAGTGCAGCGGGCCATGTGTGTGTTTACAGACCAGCTGCCAGTGACCAGGAGCTCTCAGAGCTGAAGGCCCGTCGAGCTCGTGTGGCCCAGATGAAGAGGACCTGGGCTGGGCAGGGGGCATCTCTGAAGCTTGGCGACCTCATGGTGCTATTGGGTTGGTGCCACCTGGAGGGCATGAAGGAGAGTGATTGGCAACTTGGAGCAGGTTGGAGCCAACCAGTGAAAACACCTTACCCTGCCCTATAGGTGCTGTGGGAGCCTGTGAGTACGCTGGTTGCTCACCCCAGTTTTGCCAGGCTAATGGGCTGCGCTACAAGGCCATGCTAGAGATCCGGCGCCTTCGTGGCCAGCTGACCACCGCAGGTACAGCCTAGGTGACATTTGGTCCCCACTCTGCTTGGAGTTGGTGTGACAGAGACCCCAAACTTGCTCATTTACCTTCCCACTAAGATGGTACTTTTAACCCCATGTCAGCATCCAGTTCCCTTAGATGGGTTTCCCTGTGCACTCACCCAGAAGGCTGCCTCTCAGCCTATGGGCCCCTCTGTTTCTCTCTCCCTACTGCCCTGTTCTGGCCAGGATCCTTCTCTCCCACGTGTTGCCAGAGTTCTGGCACCTGGGTGTAGGACTCTAGGATCTAGGAGTGTCCCGACCTTATGATCCAGGATGGTCAGTGGGTGCAGGTAGCATCCAGTTGGAAACTCAGTGCTGTTCTGGCAGCTGTAGGCTGCTCTAGGCCCCAGGAGCAGGGCAGCTTTGTGACCCTCTGTCCTGCCTTCTCTCACACTTCCACAGCCTTATCCTCAGGTGCAACAGCTGGCAATTGTGGACAGCCACCTGCACTAATGACAGCAGGTGGCCGTGTCGTGTGGGGCCACGGCTTCTCCAAGCCACCTTTCAGCAGAGGGGAAGGAGGGACTGAGATCCCTGTAACTATCCTATCACCTGAAGGCCTGGGGTGGCTGTCTCTTGGCAGGGTTTTGCGGGCATGGGGATCTAGGCCTTGGCTTTGGAAAGGTCTCTGGGCTGAGTCACTGTTTTCCTGTGTATCAGATCCAAGTTCCGTGTGGGTGAGGCCCAAGTGCTGGGTGATTTCCTGAAGGCCTGTCCACCTTCCTCTGACCCCAGACTTCCTACACCTCTTTCTCATCTTTCTTCCAGTCAACACAGTATGCCCTGAGGCTGGGCTCTTCCTAGACCCCAAAATGCAGCCACCTACAGAGAGCCAGGTGACCTACCTGCGGCAGATCATGGCAGCTGGCCTGGGTGATCACCTGGCCCGCCGCGTTCAGAGCGAGGACCTGCTGGACCCCAAGTGGAGAAATGCCTACAAGGTGGGACATGGGCCTGCCCCCTGTGACTGACTATAACCTCTGGGAGAGTTGACACCAAAGAGCAGGTGGAGGCTTTTTTTGTTGGGGGTTAGGATGTCACCCCCTAACTTCAAGGTTACTTTCTAGAGAAGCATTTTACACCACAAAGTCAACTCCCTGGCTTCACTGTGTTTATTTAGTGTGGGCGGGGCCACACATGCACAGGCAGACAGTCCAGCAGGTCATTAGGCTTGAAACATGGCAAATGTTTCATTCATTGAGCCATCTTCCCAGCCCCATGCTTCAGCTCTGTTGATGGACAGGAGCAAATGTATACTGGGTGTTGCCTGGTCATCGGCTCACTGGATTGATGGTTGGCTCCTGAAGGTTGGGCTTGAAGAGCTGAGAGAGCTCAGGTTTTTCTCTGACTGGAGCCTCCATCCACCTCTTGTCTGCAGACCCCTCTCCTAGATGACCCTGTCTTCATCCACCCCAGCTCTGTACTCTTCAGAGAGCTGCCTGAATTTGTGGTTTACCAGGAAATCGTGGAGACCACCAAGATGTACATGAAAGGTACTGTGCAGTGGCCAGGACTCAGGCCACAGGATGACATCAGTGGGCCCTGTGGAGCACCCTGTCTGTTCTGGAGAGCCTCTGAGACCTCCTGACTGCTCTGTCCTGGCCTCAGGTGTCTCCACCGTGGAAATCCAGTGGATCCCATCCCTCCTGCCCTCCTACTGCCAGTTCGATGCACCCCTGGAGGAGCCAGCCCCCACTTACTGTCCAGAGTCAGGACGGGTGCTGTGCCACCGGGCCAGCGTGTTCTGTGAGTTGGGGCCACTTCCTTGGTGGCCTGGCCACCTGCAGCCATAAGCTTTGTGGACTCACCAGCCCATGCACTGCTCTTGGACATGTGCCCGAGGGTGTCACCCTAGTCCTCCTGCTCCTCCTATGGGCTTGGGAGGATGGATGCAGTACCAGCCTTTGTCACATGTTCTCATCCTCCAGACCGCGTAGGCTGGCCGCTCCCCGCCGTCCAGGTGGACTTTCCTGAAGGCATTGACCGCTACAAGCACTTTGCACGGTTTCTGCTGGAGGGACAGGTAAGTGCTTAGGCTACCTGTGGCCTGTCACCTAGGTGTCTCGTGAACTTCATGCCCCACTCAGCTGTCCTGTGCTCTCTCGCCAGGTCTTCCGCAAGCTGGCTTCATTCAAGAGCTGCCTGCTGTCTAGCCCTAGTACCATGCTGAAGACCTGGGCCAGGTACAAGAGTATATTCCTAGAATGTCAAGGCGGCCAGGGGCAGAGAGGCATGTGTGCTGGGGATGTGACGACACAAGAGCCTCCTCATTCTGGAGCTGTCCGTGGGCCGTGTGCACTTAGCTCTTCCTGCTGCCCTGCCCAGGGCTCTCCCTACCTGTCTCACTCCCAGTGGCTGCATTATTCTAATCTTTCCTCTTCCACTTTTCTTTGTCCCTCCTTCTGCGGACCCCAGTCTTGGAAGTAGAGTCCAGTGTCCCCTCAGGATAAGGAATATCTGTGTACCCTAAGAGGCTGGTTGGACATGGGTAGGGAGGGGTTTGGGTGAACATGCTGCCACTGTGTACAAGGGGCTTCCTGTGACTGCGGGACAGGTCCCACCATCTGTCCACTCTCAATTCTGGGTCTAGTCGGCTGTCCCCTTTCCACAGGCTGCAGCCCAGGACAGAGAGTCTATTGAGAGCCCTTGTGGCTGAGAAGGCTGACTCCCGTGATGCTCTGCTGGCTGCATGGAAGAAAAGCCCCAGATGTGAGTATGACCTGGCTGGGGTGTGGGGGATGTTGTTGTTAGGAAGGACCTAACCATACCATGGGCTATGGGTGGTGTGTCCAACCAACAAGTCCCTGTCCTGCCACTCTAACCCTGGCCACCTCCTCCCTCAGACCTGCTGGCTGAATACTGTGAGTGGCTCCCGAAGGCTATACACATGGACGTTGAGAAGAGTTGGCCCCCCATCACTGACTGCTGACCACACACCCAGCTGCATGTAAACCAGCTCCTAGGCTGTTACCAGGAGGCACACTGTGGCCCTGGAACCCTCTTTTACCTCAGCCCAGTGCAGAGCCAAGCTTGCCGCTACACTGACCAGGAGTGCCTTCTTCTTTGGGACTGTTATGACAAGACAGACGTGGTTTGTCTGCCATGTTGCTCCCAGTCTAAAACGGGCTCTTCAGGTGACATTAGCCCCTATGGATGCACAGGGCTACGCTGGGACAGGAAAGAGGACCCTTTACCCAGAGCACTTGTCAGGCCTCATAGCATCTCGGGCAGCAGGTGCACTGCAGACTTCTGTGACCCAGGGGCTTTCCCTAAAAGGTTGGCCCCAGATGAGAGCTGGATGTCACCCAGAGCCATGTTCCACACAGATGGAGACTGGTTGACAGGGTCCTGCTGTGGCATTGGTAGACAGCAAGTTCTGTCTTAGAAAGCTGCTCTAGTTGGGGATGGTCTCAAACCTGTGGCCTCAGCTGGTAAGGATCAATGCAAAGCCAAGCTGAGCTACATGGCAAGAGTGTCTTGTTTGTTTGTTTTGTTTTTCAAGACAGGGTTTCTCTGTGTAACCCTGGCTGTCCTGGAACTAGCTCTGTAGACCAGGCTGGACTTAAATTCACAGAAAACAACCTGCCTCTCTGTCTTCCAAGCACCGTGATTAAAGTTGTGCGCCACCACACCCCTGGGTAAGACTGTCTCAAACAAGTTCATTAGAGTAAGTGTTTGTGATAGGCTGTTCCATTTCAGCTTGTCAGTCTGTTACGTCCAACAGGTTTACATGCTGAGCAGCCTGTCAGTTTCCAGAGCTTCATCCTTAAATGATTTTCAGATTCATTCTCTATCTGTCTCTATCTCTGTCTCTCTCTTTCATTCCCTCTCACCATCCCCCCCTCTGAATCTCCCACTCCCCTTCCCCTCTCTGTCTCCCCCTGACACAGGCAGGTGTCAATCTATCTGTTCATTTTCCTGGCTGAATATGTTCTATCAAGTGTTAGGCTGCATCTGTCCATCTGCAAAAGAGACCATGTTGTTTATCCCTGGAGGCTGGCAGATGCTGCTGCTGCAGCTTCTGTGACTCTCGGGCCACTTGTTACAGAGTTCTGTAAACAAAGCCAAGCTCTTTCAGATAACACTAAATCCTTTTTCACTGTGGACTGACGTCATGTTCTCAATAATGTCCTTTGAACCACATATTGTCCCCTCTCCATGTAGCCATGCTGTGTGACATGAGCGAGTGGCTTGCCACTAAGCCATCCTCCTGTTCCTCTCTGTCCTCTGTTTTTTCAGTCTTTGTGTGTTTCAGGTGGATATGCCCTGTACCTCCCTTTCCCAGTGCAGCCCCCAGCACTGTGTTGACTGAACCAGCCTTCCATAGCTGCAGCGTGTTCCACAGCATGTGTTTCTGCCGTGAATTTTTAGCCAGACTCAGGCATGGACCCTTCCTGAGGTGGCTGATGCGAGCAGAGCCAGGGTGCTACCCCCACCCCACCTCACTCCTGTGAATATCCACGAGGCGGGCAGCCTGCCAAGTGCTCGTTTTGAGTTTGGCATGAGCCATGAAAGGCTGGGCCCAGGCCAAGCACAGAATGGTAGAGAATATACCTGGTATGACATGGCTTTGAGTGTAGGTATCCAAGCCCCTTGCCCAACAGCCTTTCACAGGTTCAGCTTTCCCTCCAGGTGTGTCTTTCCCTGCTCTTCAATAGCTGATTTGTCTGAGAGTTAAGTCCTCAGCTGTCCCCAGGGAACTTAGCTTGCCTGTGGTCCACTTTGGATGCAAGTTACAGAGATTCGCCTGCCTCCAACCCCCTTAGTGCTGGGATTACAGGAGTACACCACTGCACCCAGCAGATAAAACTGAGAGGTTAGGCTTGAACTCATGACCCCCCTGAATGCTGGTATGGCAGGCCTGTGTCATCACGCCTGGCTTTGAAATAGGGAAACTGACAAGGTGGAAGACAAAAGAATTTGGTGGCACATTGGAACCTCCAAGAGGAAGGTATTGCCCTGGAGGACAAGCTGTTATAATTGTACAGAAAGACTCCAAAGGCTGTTAAGTTCAGTGCCCACAGCCCTACAGTTTGTAGCTTTGAAACTGGAAAACCCAGGTGAATTACTCTAAAATTCTGAGTCAATAAAGAACTTAAAAACCAGCCTGGTTGTGGCACATACCTTTAATTCCAACACTCAGAAGGCAGAGGCTTGCAGACCTCTGTGAGTTTGAGGCCAGTGTGGTCTACAGAGCGAGTTCAAGAACAGCTAGAGTTGTCTTGAAAAACAAAACGAAAAGAAAAAAACCTTCAGAAACCTAAATAGCCCAGTCTCCAAATGACCAATGAAATGAGCTTCAAAAGATGAAGTGGAAGTGACCAATAACAAAACAAAAATGTGTAGCCAGGGCTTAGGAGATGACCCAAATGACAGTTGGCTACTCTCTCAAAGGACCTGGCTTTGATCCACACGATGACTAACAACTTCTATAATTCCAGTTCCAGAGGATCCAGTGCCCTCTTCTGGCCTGCCCAGGCACTCCACACATTGTATAGTGACAAACTAATAACAGTAAAAGTCAGCCTTACTAGCCATCAGAAAAACACTGACCAAAACCACGTAAGAGCGGAGCACAGTGGTGCACACCTTTAATCCTAGCACTCAGGAGGCAGAGGCAGGCAAACCTCTTGTGAATTCAAGGCTAGCCTGGTCTGCAACGGCCAGGACAGCCAGGACTACAAGAGAAACCCTGTCTCCAACAACCAAACCTACATGAGAGGTTGGAGAGGTGGCTCAGCAGTAGAGACCACCTGCTGCTTTTTCAGAGGACATGGGTTTGGTTCTCAGCTTCCAGATGGCTGTTGACAACCATCTATAACTCCAGACCCAGGGAGTCTGGTTGATTCTCTCTTCTGGCTCCTCAGGCACTGGGCAAGCACATATAAAAAACAAATCTTAACTACATCAGATTTCACCCCCATCAAGACGGTAACAAATGAGCTGTGTGTGTGAGATGTTGCATGCCTTTAATCCCAGCACTAGGAGGATCAGGAGGTAGATCTCAGTTTCAGCAGAGCCTAGGCCAAAGGCAGTCCTTGCACGTGGATGCCAGGAATGGGAACGGAAACCAGTCTAGCCTCTATGGAAGTCAATATGGAGACACCTCGGAACCCTAGGAACCCCTAAAACAAGGCTTAGCAATGCCTGCTGAGTATATACTAGAGGATTCCAAAGCAACACATCACAGACAGGCTAAGCTATACAACCGGCCTGGTGCCCATCAAGGTAAAGAATGAAGGTGAAGAAAATGTGGTTTATGTAAGAAGGGGGTTTCTTTCAGCCATAGGAAAAAGGAACGAGATTAACAACTAGGCAGATTAAGCCAACCAGAAGAAGACAAATACTATGTTTTCTCTTATTTGTAAATCCTAGACTTTATAAATATATAAAGCCACACATTGTATGTGTGATTTGAAAGTAAAACTGGGGAGCAAAAGGGACTAATGAGAGAACAGGATGGTAGAAGGAGGGGGCCTGTGCCCAGTACATTTATAGGATATATGAAAATTGTCCTTTGAAACAGCGTAATTTTTTTAAAAGGAAATTAAGGAATTTAGGGTTTATTTCTTAGGTTTTTTGAGACAGGGTTTCTCTGGGATAGCCCTGGTTATCCTGCACTCATTTTGTAGACCAGGCTAGCCTTGAACTCACAGAGATCTATCTGCCTCTACCTTCCAAGTACTAGGATTAAAAACGTGCCACCATGCCCAGCTTGGGCTTTGTGTTTTGAGACAGGGTCTCATTATGTAGCCCTGGCTGTCCTGGAACTCTACATAGATCAGGCTGGTCTCGGATTCCTAAAAGTTGTCTGCCTCTGCCTCCTAAGTCCTGGGTCAATTGTCAATTTTGTTGGCAATCGCCTTTATCCAGTTAGCCATTTTGAAGGCCTGTGTCTAGTTTTTTCTGTTTTCTGTTTTGAAGTGGGATCTCATGTAGCCCAGGCTGGCCTTGAGCACACTATGTAGTGGGCATTGAACTCATGACCCTGCCTCCACCTTCCGACAACTGGGATGACAGGTGTGAGCCACCACACTTGGCTTAAACAACCTTACACTACTGATCTGTCTCCATCCTCCCAGCAGAAGGGAACAGGTGTGTGCTAGGTCTGCTGGCCCAGTGTCATTTTCCTGTGAGCTTGGAGACTAAGTCCTGGCCTTCTGGTGACTTCGCCACACTCCCCCCCTTAACCACCCTGCTTTGTCCCGGAATGCTCCCCAGCTGTTGGAGAGGCAGCTGGAAGACCTGGTCTCCCACCTCCACGACTGGCATCAGTGAACCTTATGCCTGTCTTCCCCCAAACCTGCCCCAGACTGGGTCAGCACTGCCAGGAGGTTATACAGGCCTGCCTTGGGAACAGGACAGACGCTCACCCTCAAGCAGGCAGGAAATGCAAAGCAGTCATTTTCCACGCTCTTAGCAGGGCTAAGAGGCAGTCCAGGTACCATCCCCAGTGCCACATAAGCCAGACTGGGGCGCTTCATCCTTGGTGAGGATCAAGGCCATCCCTGTGGCTGGTGAGCAGAAAGGGCCAGGAGCACCTCCTTGTGTGCAAGTGAGAAAGGGTCTCTCACAGCCCAGGCCAGCCTCAAAGCCCTGTCAGGTGCTGGGATGACAGGCATGCCTTACCACGTCTGGCTTAGGTAGTGAGAGCTATTGTGCCTTCTAGGTAAGCGCTCCACAAACGGAGCCACACCCCAGCCTTCAGATATGTTTAATTGAAAGGCTTTCTTTTTCTTTTTCTTTTTTTCTTTTTATTTTTTACATTTGTTATACAACATTCTGCCTGCATATGTATCTGTGCACCAGATCTCACTATACGTGGTTGCTGGGAATTGAACTTAGTACTTTGGCAGAACAGCCAGTGTTCTTAATCTAGACGATTTTCAGCCCACTGGCTCTCCTCTGCAAAGGCACCCATGCCATCCTCGAAGTAGAGGATAAAAAGTTGGGGCTACACCTTGGTGACAGGCTTCAGAGTGGCACAACAAACCTAAGGACCAAACAAAGCGTGGGCCCCTGAGTTAGGCTGTTACATAGCTGTCTATAGAGTCGGCCCAGAACCGCCCCCTGCAGAACTGCACGTGGCCGCTAGAAGGAGCCTTAGAATCCTACCCATAGTGCTCCGGCCTTCCGGGAGCTTCCAAACCCCAGTTCTACCCGCTTCGGTCCCCATGCACTAAAGCCCAGGCACCCAGATGCCTTCTGGCTCTGTAACTTCAAAGCTCCGGCTTGTCGCTTCAGGACACAAGCACCCGCCTCCTCCGGTTCCTGCGGATTTCGTGGATGTCACCGCGTCCCCCCACAGTTCTGTGTGTCTTCATAAAACATCCCTGGGATTCCTACTGTTGGCCTCGAGCTGGAATTTTGAGTTTCAGAAAGGCTGAGAGAGTCCTTGCGCGGACGTGGCAAGGTTACTGGGCTCCTTAACGATCTATTTGTTTGGAGACACGGTGGGTGCAAAAGAGAAACCCTGATGGGAGATGCTGTGGAGATGCCGGGGATTGAACCCGGGGCCTCATACATGCAAAGCATGCGCTCTACCACTGAGCTACATCCCCTGGCACCCCATTATCTTTCCGGAATAGGTGCTGGATATCAAATGCACGCTGCTCTGAGATTTAATTTTTTTTTTTTTTTTTTTTTTTTTCCATTTCAGCTCCTGATGTTGGTGTTACGAGCTAAGGTCTTTGGAGAAAGCGAGGGAAATACGGAGGGAGAAAGGATCAGAAAGGAGAGAAGAAAAGAGCCGGGGAAAAGGAACGTGGAGAAGAAAAGGAAACATGTTCCCGCTGCGGGATTGGTCCCTCTATAGGTGTTTGTCTGTAAAATGCCGCGTATGGCTTTTCCTCGTTAGTATAGTGGTGAGTATCCCCGCCTGTCACGCGGGAGACCGGGGTTCGATTCCCCGACGGGGAGGCTATACGCGTTATTTTGAATTTTAGAAATCCTATGCTCCACTGCCATGGATGGGTGGAAGATGCTCAGAAAAGAATCTTAATTCACTTTCTGCCCAACAGTACTCCTCCGTCACCCATCATGTAGGAACCCCCTGAATTTAATTGTGGATAAAGCGAACTCCCAAGACTGCTGCTCAAAGCTCCTCCCTCCTTTACTTCCCCAAAAGTTTCCCCCACCTTATTCCATTTTTGTCCCGAAGATTGGCTTTATTTTCCTTATTTTTAAAAAACAAATAAGAGCATGCAAAAACAAATTTTTATTTATTTTTTTTTAAAGCATGCGCTAAGGAAGCATATACATCAGGTGTTCACCTGTGACCAGGGTTTTGTTTTCTAATTCTTGGTTGGCCTGTAACCCCAGCAGACCTTTAACTCCAGGAATAATCCTCTTGTCTCAGCCTCCCCGGCAGGTGGCTTACAGAACTTCATCGCAGCTCCCATTTTTCCTTCTGGTTTAATTTTTATTTTGTTTTTTGAAACAAGACTTTATGTATCCAAACTGATTTGTTTTATATTTGATTATGTTATGTTGTGTGTGGTAGTGTTTTGCCTGCACGTATGTATGTGCACTACGGGCGTGCCTGCTGCTTGTAGAAGTCGGTAGAGGGATCAGATGCCCTGAAACTGGAGCTGATGGTTGTGAGCCGCCGTGTGGATGCCAGGAACGGAACCAGCCTGACCTACTAAGTGAGGCCAAGGCTACCCTGGGCGACTTGGTAAGACTGTCTCAGACTTACAGTTTAAAAGGTCTGGATGTGTTTCAGGTTGGGCCAGGCATTGGTTGGACATTTCCCTCAATCTCTGCGCTATCTTTATCCCTGCACATGTTGTAGGCAGGTACATTTTGGGTTGAAGTTTTTGTGGGTAGGTTGGTGTGAGGGAATGTCCAACCAATGCCTGGCTCAACCTGAAACCCACTCCATGGGAGAGAGCTAACCCCTGACAGTATTAACGATGTTCTGCTATGCTCGTAGACAGGAACCTAGCATACCTGTCCTCTGAGAGGCTCCACACAGCAGCAGATACAAACAGATGCCTGAGACTCACAGCCAAACATTGGGCGAAGTGTATGGTGTCTTGTGGAGAAGTTGGGGGGAAGGGGGGAATAGAAGGACCTGAAGGTGACAGGCACTCCACAAGAAGATCAACAGAGCCACCTAACCAGGGCCCAGAGGGGCTTGCAGAGACTGAAGCACCAACCAAGGACCATGCATGCATGAACTGGAACTAGGCCCCCTACACAGATGTAGCTCAGGCTTCATGTGGGTTTCCTAGAAAGGGGAGCAGGGGCTGTCTCTGACGTGACTCTGTTACCTGCATTTTGATCACTCTGCCTTGGAGGGGTTGGCTCTACAGGCCACAGGGGAAGGGGACACGCTCAAGTCCTAATGGGACTTGATGAGCTAAGGGGGTGGGTGGGCTCCGTTTTGTTTTGTTTTTGTTTTGCTTTGTTTGTTTGCTTTTTTTTCTTTGTTTTTGAGGAATAAGGGAGGGAGGAGGGGAGAAGAGGAAAAGAAGGTGGGACCAGGAGGAGAGGAGGGAGGGGACTACGGTCGGGATGTAAAGCAAATAAATTAATAATTAAGTAAAAAAGAATTCTGGGTGTAGAGTGTTTGCCTGCCATTCACGATGTGAGGTGGGTCGGGAGCAATCACTCCTGTTTTCTCTAGCGTTTCCCAACCGTGAAACGCCTTCCATGCTGTCCAGGAAAACCCAGTGTGTGCGTGGACAGGTGTACTGGCTGTGTGAACTCCAGCTGCCAAGCCGTGACAACATCCCAAAGTCTGGGAGTGTTAAAAGACAGAGGGTTACGTCCACCTCGGGTCCCTACTCCCTCGCCTCGATCCCCAGTACAAGCCTTCCACTTCCTGCTTCCCCGAGAGAAGGAAGCAGGCAGGGCCCACGCGCGTCCGCACCTGTTTTGTTTCCCAGTGCTTCGCAGCTGAGAGTGCGCGCAGATATGTAGACCAGGCTGGGAGGCCGGATCTGAGTCAGGTGTGGCCCTGCCCAGGCGGAGCCTCATCCGGGGAGCGTTTGCTCGCCAGGCTGGCGTCGGTGACCCCCGGGCGCCTGGAGGCTGACTGCATTCAGAGATGACCCCGGCCCTTCTCCGGGAGGAGAGTGGGGAGCGGGAGGAGCGGAACTCTGAGCCAAGACAGGGCTCATTGGAGCGTTTGTAACTCGCTCAACAAACCCGCTCTAAGCACCTACCAAGCGGTGCCAGGACCGGGGTCTTCCGCGGCGAGGCCGGCGTGGGTGTGTACTTCCAGTTAATAGACAGGGGAGACGATAAATACGTTCTCAGTGGACTGTACGGCCCGGGGTGCCGGAAGGACGCTCGTGGATAGTGGCCATAGGGGACGCGCGCGGACCACACCACGCGGGTGACTCAGCAATGAGACAGGTGGTGTGGATTTCTAGGCATCTTAGCTCGGAAGAAAATAGCAAAGAGCAAAAAACAAGAATGCAAAAGCATAGCAACGACAAGAAGCAGAGAAAAAAAAGCGATGTGATACCGGCCGCCGAAATAGCTCAGTTGGGAGAGCGTTAGACTGAAGATCTAAAGGTCCCTGGTTCGATCCCGGGTTTCGGCAGGTCCTTTTTTTCGTCTTTTTCTTTCTCTTCCTGCCGAAGTTTTCAGTTTATCAAATGTTCTCATTTTCTTTCCACACAAAATCACGGTGTATCGTGTGCTGAGCCAGAAGGTGTTGAAAACTTCCTCCCTGATCCATTTTTAGGGTGACTCTAGTGTTCCCTAAAGCAAGCGCCATGCGCTCCCGCGTATCATCAGCCTCTGTGATGGTTGCTGATGTCTGTCGGTGAACGCTGGGGTTCTTTGTATCAATGTCTGCGGTATACACTCAGCGCTAAAAGGAAAACCTAAGCGGACACTTCCAGAGTACGGTTCAATCCAGTGGGACTTTTTTTTTTGTTTTTTTTTCTTAATACAAATTAGTGTCATGGAATTAAAAGAATCTTAAAGGAGCTTCTTGCCAAAACGCGGCTTAGCTCTCTTCCTCGTTAGTATAGTGGTGAGTATCCCCGCCTGTCACGCGGGAGACCGGGGTTCGATTCCCCGACGGGGAGATCAGCATTGTTTTTCGCTTCTGGTCTCCATCCTCTTACACATGAGCTCAGCCCGGGAAGCAGGTCCCAAGACAATGTTTCCCCAGTGCGATCCCTCGGTGATCTAGGTCCCAGCAGTCACTAGATGGACATCCCAGGCCGGCCCACTCTTCGGTCCTCACTGCGTCTCCTTCTTGCCCCAGCCCCCACCCGGGCCTTCTGATGCCTATAAATTTGGGACGTTTTCTTGTCCCCACACAATTGAACATCTTCAAGAATTGTCACTCTCCTTCCGTTCATTTATTCCCTTGTGAGCTTCTTTAGAGAGGTTGGTGAAGAAGGCGCCAACCGCGAGGGAAACCGGGAACGTCATCTCTCCACGGCGAGGGAACCGCGAGTGCCAACGTGCAGTGGGGAGGAGAGGCACCTTGCTCCTGAGCCTCGTAAAAGTCGTGCACCCCGTCCTCTCCCAGGTCTCAGGCCCAGAGCTGAAGGGGCCACGCCGGTTGCGCGCGGAGCCTCTATACCCGTGAGCAACGCAACCTCCATCACCTGAGACCCAGGGTCAACATGGCGCTTCACACCCGGGGCCAGGGCCACGACAGTGGAGGATGCAGCAGCCCCTTTTGGTATATAGCCCCCTGCAGGCTACATCAGGCTCTGTCCTTGTTGACTGCCCCAGTGAGCAGCCCGGGTTAGGTCTGTCGATGGTCTCCAAGCCCCACGTGAGGCTCAGAGAGGTCAAGTCACCCCAGCGGCACATCCAGCAGTCTTGCGGATGACGTCACGCCCCAGTTGCTGGGAGCGCGCCGATGGGTAGGAGTGGCAGGTGGCTTCAGGGCACGCTGTCCACGCTGGAAGCGATAGGCAATCCCCGGGGGTAACTCTGGAGGCTTGGGGGTGTCTCCTCACGGCTCCCAGTCTTCACTGAGATATTGCAGTTTGAATTCTTGCTCCGAATTAGAGTCGTTGGTGTGCAGTCTGAAACTGTTATTTGGTTATTTCTTTATCTATCTATTGCTTTACTTTCTCTTTGTTC
>NW_026590062.1:13687512-13696524 GCF_907164565.1 Psammomys obesus | reverse complement strand
GACGCACTGGCTTAATGAGCTTGCTGAAGGTTCTTTCTCCCTAATGTCAAAATGTTTGAAAGAAGTTGATGGTTATTTTTAAAATGATCTGTCCGGTCTGACAGGAAACTAATTACCTGCTTCTGTTTTACCTTTATCTTTTCCCAATAGTCAGGATGAGGGAAAACAGCAGGGGAATCATCATTGGGCTTGTGCTAGGAATGGGGCTTCTCCAGAGAGTTATGAACCTTTGTTCTTCTTGATTTGTTTTGTTTGAGACAGGGTTTCTCTATGTAGTCCTGGCTATCCTGGAACTTGCTTTGTAGACCAGGCTGGCCTCTAACTCACAGAGATCTACCTCTCTCTGCCTGGGATTAGATTAGGTTAAATGATTATATTAAAGTGCTGGGTTTAGATTAAAGGGCCTGCCACCAGCAGCTGGCAAAAGTATGCTTTTTCAACTGCTGGATTATCTTTTTTTTTTTTTTTTTTCAAGACAGGGTTTCTCTGTGTAGCATTGGCTGTCCTGGACTCACTTCGTAGACCAGGCTGGCCTGGAACTCACAGAGATCTACCTCCCTATGCCTCCCCTAGTGCTGGGATTACAGCCTTGTGCCACCTCACCTCGCTTTTCAACTGCTGAGTTTTATTTTAAGCTAGGAGAAGTGGTTCATGCCTGTATTTCCAGCATTAGGGAGGCCCAGCTATAATGATGAGTTCCAGGCCACTGTGGGATGGAACTTTTTTTTTTAATAGGGAATGAAGCTAGACAATTCAGTGGTACGTACTGTTAGTCCCAACACTCAGGAGGCAAGAGGCAGGCAGCTCTCTGAGTTCAAGGCCAGCCTGGTCTACAGAGAGAGTTGTAAGACAATCAGGGCTACACAGAAACTCTGTCTTGAGAAACCAAAACAAAACAAAAAATGGGGAATGAGAACAATATATGACATATATGCATGGCTCTGTCTTCATGAAACCTGGTAGTTAGCATGTTAACAAAAATATTAATTAAGAAGTTATTTTACAGCTAAAAAAAAGTCTATGAGTGGTGGACTTCAGAGAAAGAAGGATGGATGCTAAGGACTCGGGGAGGAGAGAGCTAAATGTTTAATGGGGAATGGTTCCAGTTTTGAAAGATGGGTGGTCTGGCTCAGTTCTGTGTATTAGCACTTGGAATGCTGAGGCAGGAGGATTACCTGGAGTTTGTTATCAGCCTGAGCTACAGAGCATGAAACTCTCAAGAGAGCACAGGTGTCTGGAGAGATGGTCCAGCAGTCACAAAGACTTGATGTTCTTGCAGAGGACCAAGGTTTGGTTCCCAGCACCCACGGGGCAGCTTATAGCCATCTATAACTCCAGGACCTGTGAATTCTATACCGCCCTCTGTTGGGTACTGCATGCGCGTGGTGCCCAGACCATACATGCAAGCAGACACCCTTACAAATAAAATATTAAAAAAAAAAATCAAATCTCTAGACAAACAGGGGCTTAGTGAGTTGGCTTAGTTGAGCTGGCTTAGTGAGTAACATGGTAGCTACAAGTTCAAAGTGTAAAGTGACTCCACACTGTTGATCTCTGGCCTCCACACGCCTGACATAACACACCCCACACCAAATAATGCACAAATAAAATGGTTTTTGTTTTGTTTTGTTTTTGAGCTGAGCTTGGTGGCACACCAGCACTCGGGAGACAGAGGCAGTCAGAACTCTGTGAGTTTGAGGTCAGCCTGGTCTATGAGTTCAGGACAGCCAGGGCTGTTACACAGAGAAATAACTCCTGTCTGGAAAAACAAAACAAAACAAAAACAACAAACAAGGAAGGCGTGGAGGGAGTGCCACAGATGCTGTGTTTTGGGGTGCAGGGTCAAGAGGTACAAACAGTTCCCTTTTGGGGACCAGGGCTCCGTCAAGCTGAGATTCATTGGGTTCTTTGCAGAAACCGTTTCAGGGTTATGAGGTATGAGCCTGAAGGGTTTAAGTTAGCCTGGGTGAGGTGACTCCATTTTGAAAAAAGAAACCGTCTTGACTGGGAGCTGAACTCAGGTACCAGGAAATATCACAGAATGTGCACCTGGCAGAAAACAAAGTTAGCTCTCCAAGCAACGGCCTCCGCCTCCAGGAAATAGCACAGAATAAATGTTTAGTGAAAAAATAGAGATAATCTCCCCTGGCAATTGTGATTATGTAACTGGTCACCTCTCCCCAATTCTGTAACGTCATGAACCCCCATGCTTTCTCCCATGGAAACATGTACACACACACACACACACACACACACACACACACACACCATGCTTGCTGTCATGGAAACCCCCTGCTTCCAGTCTTTCCCTTTAAAAACCTGGCTCACGGTCCCACTTCTCTATTGCTGTGTTCGTGAGACTTGGCTCCTGAATTCAATTGCTCGTGTAATAAAGCTCTCTTGCTCTTGCATCAAGTCATCTCCTGGTGGTCTCTGAGGGTTCCGTGATCCTGGTATTACAAGCCGAGCTGCTGTTTAAGAAAGATATTCTAGCTGATTTGGGTGGTGGTGGCATACATCTTTAATTTCAGCACTCAGGAGGCAGAGGTAGGTGGATCTCTGAGTCCAAGGCCAGCCTGGTTTATAGAGCAAGTTCCAGGAGAGCCAGGGCTACAACAGAGAAACCCTGTCCTGAAAATACAGAAAAACAAAAACAAAAGAAACCCCAAGGTATTTTAATGTAGGCTTAGGCCTGGTGTGGGGTTCCCAAAGAGTGTGGATAAGGGCTCCTCTGTGTTTTTTGTTGGTGGAATAGGACTTAGGTGGGGTTTGAGTTATTGTGTCTCTACAGGGTTGCTAGGAAACCTAAAAGACTGGGTGGTCCCTGAGGGAGTCTGCCAGGGTTATAATCCTTAAGGGTTCAGTCAATTCCACAGCAATTGAGGAGGTGGGGTACTTTTACTGTAAACAGTGTGATATTTTGGGTGATGTGTGCAGGAAGGAATGAGGCCACACCCAAGTCCATAAGCATTCAGCCCTAAGCATGGTTCACTGCTACTTTAACATAAAATATCTGTATGACTGCAATAGAAACTCAACAGAGGCAGCCTTTACAGACAATATTGTCTGTATTGGATTTCATTTATTTATTTGAGGTTACTGGCCAAGGTAAAGAGAGAGAAAAACACTTCCTGTTTATGAATAAGGTTAGAGATGCTGAACTCTGGCCTCAGCTTACACAGGACCCAGCCTGGGATCTACATGTTTCTAATTTTGGAAAATTTGAAGAATTACTTGGGTTTGGTTTGGGGTTTTTGTTTGTTTGTTTGCTACACACAGAGAAACCTTGCCTCCAGAAGAAAAAAAACAAAAACCAAAAGCAAAGAAAAACAGGTAGTAAGCAGAGTGATCTTCTCGGTGGGCCAGGGCTGAGTATTGTGTGAGCTGAGGCGGAGCTCAGCCTTTCTATGCTTGTTCATAAACAGGAAGCAGAACACAGCGCCCTTTTGCACAAGAGGCCTTGACAACCTCGTCTGGTTACACAACCCATGACAGAACAGACTTCTGGCTCCACACTTCCTTTTGGGGAAAGGAAAAACACCAACTGACCCTTGGTCCCATCCCCTATTACAGAATCCAGTCACACACCAGGTGTGACCCTTCAGAGCAGGCTGACCCAGCAGGAACACTCAGGCATCGCCCATCCCCACCCCCATCCAATCGCATGAGCAGGTGTCCTCAGCCAATCCCTTCCCTGTTGCTGGGCGCCTTCCTCTGTCCCCATTGGTCCCAGCTCTGAAGTAATGTCCCTGGCAGCCTGCAAAGGACGGATCTGTGATTTGTGTGTGGAACGAACTGCAAAAGGAATCCAGTGAGTCATGGGACTTCCAGCACATTCTCGAAGTTCCCATTCTAGGTCAGGAGGTTTGAGATTTTAATGCTGTAACTTGATAGGTAACTCCTCAGGCCAAGTAGGACTTGGAGACCTGTCCTAGGTCCCTTTCAGAAAACAGACCCCAGCTTCTCCATAGGGGACAATCTGAGGATACAGGATTCTATGTGGGTGGCAGTGCCCATCAATGTGACTTATCTATGAGTGTCTTATCCCCTCCTTAACCCTCAGGATTGTGACAAACTTGTTGGATGGCTCACTCCTGGCTGGGAAGCTGCTGTGCTGGGGAACAGCAGCCAGCTCTAGAAGGAGGCCATTTGCTTCTATCCTGCTCACCCAGTGCCCTTGAAAAATAGGTCACCTCTGTTTGTTGAGAGAACACACTGATGGGGTAAAAACAAAACCAAATATACAGTTTGGATGTAAAGTTAAGAGGGGGATTAAGTAGGGGTGTTCAGGAAAGGTTGCAAGAAACAAAGGGTGGAGGTATGGAAAAAAATACATCGTATGTATGTACGTATACAATTCCAAAGATTATATGGGAGGCTGGAGCCAGGTGTGGTGGTGCACGCTTTTAATCCCAGCACTGGGGAGGCACAGGCATTGGATATCTGTGAGTTTGGGGCCAGCCTGGTTTACAGAGTTCCAGGACAGCCAGGGCCACATGGAGAAACCAAAACATAAAAATAAAAATCCACATGTTGACTTTTCCAGAGAACTTTTTCTTTGGGTGAAAAAATTTTTCTTTTTGATAAAAATTACCAATTACATAACAATGGGTTTCATACATGTAAATGAGTCATACATGTAATACAATGTATTTTGATGTTTGTTGGAAATAAGATAATCTATTACTTACACATTTGCCCTCATTTCTCTTTTCCTTACCCCAGACCCTCTGAACATTTCTTCCTTTGAAGCTAACCCTTGGCCAGGTGCAGCCCTCTTCCTCCTCCTCTCCCTCCCCCACCTCTGAAATCAATGCTCCTTGGCTCTGAACCTTCTCGACTCTGGAAAAAGCTGATGCCACAAAGCTGGTGACTCAGACAAGAAACAGGAATCACGAGGCTGAAGCAAAGTCACAGCCAAATATAGCATGGTGTGTCTGGAAGCAGTATCACTTTAGAATCAACCTCAGTGTTTTGTTCTCTTCTAAACTTCTGCCTGATATGGAGAAATAACTGACCTTCACAGAAATCTGCCTCAGAAACCACCGAGCTTCCCCACCAAACCTGGAGAATGACATTTTAATGTCCCAGTGGCATATGACTTCATTCATGGAAAATCACAGATATTAACGTCCATTTTGACCAACACCCCTGATCTTGACTTTTTACGTCTCCCTAAACCAACGGGGAGGTGAACATGCCTGAAATCTCAGCACCTGGGTGGTAGAGGCAGGAGTTTCACTGCCAAGTTTAGAGCCCAAGCCTGGTCTACATCCTAAGTCCCAGGGCAGCCAGGGCTACATATGGAGACCCTGTCTCAAAAACGTCAAAAATTGCTGAAATTAAAGGCAGGCACCACCATGCCTGGCTATAGACAGGGTTTCTGCGTATAGCCCTGGCTGTCCTGGTGCTCACTCTGTAGACCAGGCTGTCCCTGAACTCACAGAGATCCGCCTGCCTCTGCTGGGATACAAAGGCGTGCTCCACCACCACCCAGCTATAAGTGCAGTCCTAAACGAGGTTGTATCTCATTGAATGAATTAAGGGGCTGGGGGACGTAGTTTAATGAAAAAGTACTTGAGGTTTCAATTAAAAATCCGGGTTAGGCCTGGTGTATGGTTGCACCCACCTTTAATCCCAGCACTTGGGAGGCAGAGGCAGGAGGATCTCTAAATTTGAGGTCTGGTCAGCATAGCATGTTCCAGGACAGAGTTACCTGTTGAGACCCTGTCTCAGCCACAAAAATAAGCAGCTGGATGTGTGGCTCATGCCTTTAATCCCAGAGCAGAGGCAGGGGGATCTCTGACTTTAAGGCCAGCCTGGTCTACACAGTGAGGTCCAGGACGCCCAGGGCTACACAGAGAAACTCTATCTTGAAGAAGACAAACAAACAAAAAACCCAAAAACAAAACAAAAAAAAAAATTAAGGGCTTCAATGGGTTCAGTCTCTAAGGTAGGCTAAATATGAACAAAATTTTTGAAATCTTGACGTTTCCTTAGTGACAATCACATAGCACCTTCTAGAATCCCAGGACACCAAGGGTAAACACGCTCAAGAAGAGCCTGGAAAGATCGAGTTCTGCTGGGCTTCAGGGTCCAATGCCAACAGTATTCAAGAACTGTGTGGGCTGAGCTTTCCTTAACGAATTCACATTCGTTTCCCAAATCGGAGAGAGATTGCCTCCTTTATAATTTTTTAAAAAACCTTTGTCATTTCCCTTCTTTTAAGATTTTGCACCGTCATCCACCCTGTCACCGTGCCAGGGTGTGAGGGCTGGGGGCAGGGACCTGCCAGGGCTGCGGAAACCTAGGGACCCTAGTGTGACAGGGACCCTATTGTGACAGGAGCCAAAGCTCGGGGTCCCCAGACGTGGGGAGGCGATTAGGAAGCCCCCTCCCCCGCCCCCAACCCTTAACAGGATTAGCCGGGGGCGCGCCCGGGCTCGGAGCCTAGTGCGCCTGCGCGCAGGTCCGCTCCGGCTGCGGCGATCCGAGCCGCGCTTTCACGTCAGGCGCGGACACATCACACGCGCTGATCCCTCCGCGGGGGTCGCACAAGGTCGCGCCCCTTCACCTCCACACAAAGCCCCGCACTCTCTCGGATCCACACACGAGCATTCCGCAAGAGGACCTTCAGGGTTTCAGCCGGTCGCTTCCGCGACAGAGGGAAGAAGGGCCTTAAGAAATAGTCCCTAATCGCATTACCGCGGAGGGATCGCGGGGAGGGGGCGGGGCTTGCGAGGATTATATAAAGGGACTCCAGGGCTTGCGCAGCCAGTTTCGTCGAGATCGCGAGTTTCGTCTCTTCTGTGAGGACTTGTCGCAGCCACCGCTGGTGAGTGCCCGGCCGCGTCACCTGACGGGGTCCTGAGGCGGGAGGGTGTGAGAGGACGCCCCGCGGCCCAGGGCGCTCGGTTTCCGCGGCCCGCGAGGGGCGCGGCTGTCCTGCGGCGGAGGACCCGGCGGCGGCCAGATGGCGGCCGAGTGGAAGCCTGAAGGGGAAGACGCGCGGCCCTGACGCGCCTGAGGTTTGGGGGGGGGTCGGAGGCAGAGCAGGCCCGCGAGGCCGCTCCCGCCGGGAACTCGGGAGGGGGCGGGGCGGGGCGGGGCGGGAAGGCGGGTTGCGAGAACGGTGGGGGCTGGACCGGCGGGAGAGGTCGGTCGGTTTCCGTTGCTAAATCCGGAAGTGCGGTTGAGACGTAGAGGGGAGGGTGGCGGCCCGGGTGACGTCGCAGTTTCTGTGAGCTCACAGTTTGTGGGGAGGCCCTTTCCCCGACGGCAGCTTCTACCCAGTTGTAGGACAGGGTTGGTCCTCGGCCTCGGGTAACCTCTCCAGATTGAGTGGACAGGAACGAGCAGTCCAGAGAGGGGGAAAAGTGAGCCTTTCCGGGTTTTGTTTCTTGTGTCGTTGTTGAGAGGCGTTCGCTGCATGGCCATGGCTGCCTAGACCAGCGTGGTTTTGAGTTGGTTTGGTTTTCTTCTGGGTATCCTTAGCTGTCCTAGGCTCCCTTGGTAGACCAGACTGGTCTCGAACTCACAGCTATCTGCTTCCTCCCCAAGTGCTGGGATTATAGGAGTGTGCCACCGTGCCGGACTAGACTAGGCTGCCAGGTTTTTCATTTCTTGGTTTTCGAAGTAGGTTTTCTCTGTGAAGACCATGATGGCCTCGAACTCAGACATTCTCTGCCTCTCTGAGTGCCACCACACCCAGCAGGACCAGGGTGTTCTTAAACTAGAACCCCTGCCTCTACTATCTATGCGATTCATGGCCAGTGCCACCATTCCAGACTGTCTTTTTTGTTCATTGGAGGTGGGAAGGTTGAGGGAGGATCTCACTGTCTGATCTCCCAACTCCAGAGATCTGTCTCGTCTCTCTCCAGGGCTCAGACCTCGTTTGTTAAGGCAGTCTGTAGTAGTAACTGCCTGTATCAACCAGACTGGACCTATGGGATTCTCCTAATTCTGCCTCCTACATTCTGTGATTTCCTTCCGATTTGGAGTGGGTCCTTCTAACTCTCCAGAGTTGTAATGTGGATCAGGCTTTCCTCCAAAGTATGCAAATAGCAACTAACTTTCAGCTTTGGGTTCTGCAGTCTCCACACTGCCAAGTTGCTAATAACAGACAATTTTCACCTAGGCCCCCCCCCCTTTTTTTTTTCTTTTTGTGTAGCTTTTTTTTTTTTTTTTTTAGATTTACTTGTTAGGTATACAATGTTCTGCCTGCCTATATGCCTGCAGGCCAGAAGAGGGCACTGGATCTCATTGTAGATGGTTGTAAGCCACCCTGTGGTTGCTGGGAATTAAACTCCGGACCTTTGGAAGAGCAGTCAGTGCTCTTAACCTCTGAGCCATCTATCCAGCCCTGTTTCTTTACTTTTTTTGAGGCATGAATTTTATTTTAGTTTTCAAGGCAAGGTTCTTCTTTGTAGACTGGTTTTTATAGATCAGGGTTGACCTCAAACTCAGATACTCCTGCCTCTGCCTCTCTTGAGTGCTGGGATTACAGGCATGTGTCTCTATGCCACTGGATTTTATTTTCTTGTTGGCTTTAGGACAAAAGCCAATGTCTTTATTCCCAGTACTTGGGAGACAGAGGCAGGCGACCTCTGAGTTCCAGGACAGCCAAGACAACACATAGAAACCTGTCTTGAAAGACCAAAAATTTGATGACATAGTGGTGTACTCAGGAGTCTAAGGCAGGGGGATCCCTGAATTCAAAGCCAGCCTTAGACTGATCTACAAAGCAAGTCCAGGACTACCAGGGCTACAAAGAGAGACGCTGTCTCAAAAACAAAGACAGGGTCTGTGGCTAGAAACTTGCTTTGTAGACTAAGTTGGCATCCAATTCACCCAACTGTTGATGTCACCCAACAAACTGGTGTCATTCCTGATCTGTTTATTGTTTTCTTTTTAACAGACAATGCAGATCTTCGTGAAAACCTTAACTGGTAAAACCATCACCCTAGAGGTCGAGCCCAGTGACACCATTGAGAATGTCAAGGCAAAGATCCA
>NW_026590062.1:13675351-13687502 GCF_907164565.1 Psammomys obesus | reverse complement strand
AGAAAGAGTCCACTCTACACCTGGTCCTTCGCCTCAGGGGTGGGATGAAGATCTTTGTGAAGACCTTGACAGGGAAAACCATCACCTTGGAGGTCGAGCCCAGTGACACCACTAATAAAGTCAAACAGGAAGATGGACGTACCTTTCTCACCACAATATCTAGAAAGAGCACTCATTGTGCTTGTTCTTGGGCTTGAGGGGGAGGTGCCTTAGTTTCCCCTATCTTTTAAGCTGTTAGCCAGTTTCCTTGCACTTTGAATAAAGTATTGCATTCCCAAAAGTGAGTTTTTTTTGGCTCTGCTTGGTTGGTTCCTTCTATTGGGATGTGGAGGCTAAGAAGTTTGTATCATCAATCTGTTAGTTTTGTGTGGTTATTTTTCTCTATGTAGTAGAAGAGGTCGAGGGGTGTTCAGTCTCTTGGGGTTTTGTTAGTGTTGAACTAATAAGTGTAAGTCGTGTCAAATGAGGTTCTGAGCTATCTTTTCAGCTGCGGATGATGATATTCCTAAAAAGATACAGTGAAAAGACACCAAGTAGAATTTTTTAAGGTTTAGGTTTGATTATGCAGTGTATTTGTTTGCATATGTGGGTGCATAAGCTCAAGGCAGTCATGTGTCAGTGTCAGATCTTCCTGGAGATGAAATCATTGACAGTTAACCTGATATGGGTGCTCAGAACCAAACTCTGGGTTTTCTATAGAATCAGGACTCTTAAGACAGGGTAGCCTTTGACTCTCCTGGATTCCTTCTGTAGACAGGCTGTCCTCTTGAAGTCACGAACATCCACCTGCCTTTGCATCCTTCCAAGTGCTGGGATTACAGGTTTGTACTACCACACCCAGCTCCAGGACCTGCTTTTTAATGTGTTGTCTCCACCCTTTAAGTGGAATTTTTAAGATATATATACAATGTTTTATCTGCATGCACACCTGTACACCAGAAGACAGCACAAGATTTCATTACATGTGGTTGCTGAGAATTGAACTTGGGACCTGTGGAAAGGCAAGCATTGCTCTTTTCCTCTGAGCCATCTCTCCAGCCCCCTTTAAGTGGAATTTTGTGTAAAACATGATAGGTAGGGGCTGGAGAGATGGCTCAAGAGGTTAAGAACAGTGGCTGTTCTCCCAAGGGTCCTGAGTTCAATTCCCAGCAACCACATGGTGGCTCACAACCATCTATAAAGTGATCTGGTGTTCAGGTGTACATGCAGGTAGAACATTGTATACATAATAAAATCTAAAAAACAAAAAAACATGATAGGTAGTTAACCACTTAATTGTGCTGAGAACAATAAGAATATTAATAATGGACTGATGGGTCCATCTGCCTCTCCTGTGGTGGCCTGGCCCAGCCCAGCATCTTCGTGGGTGCAGTGGGTGGCCTGAGCACCAAATTGGACAGTAGAGTTGCTACTAAATGACTCTGGTCACAAAAAGTATTAATAATGAAAGTTATGGCTGAAGTTGAACATGGTGGCACTGACCTTGGTGAGCTTAGACTGTACAGTGAGTTTCAGGCCAGCCAAGGCTATAGTGAGACCTATCACAACAAAAAATTGGCGCTCTCAGGTTCTGTGTGATTGCCTGCAGTTAAAGGTACGTTACCTAATTGGTAACAAGTATTGTCTTGAACTTGTCCAAGTGCCCAGTCATGTGATACGTGTTTTAAATGATTGGCATGAAGTAATGGCTTCGAGATTGGGAGTGATGTTCTTTAGAGGACCAAGGTTTGGTTCCTATCACCTACGAATTGTGGCTCACTGCCACTTGTAACTAGCTCCAGAGTGATCCAGTACCTCTACTGAAGGTGCCTTTACCTCCCCTAAAGATAAAAATACACAATCGGAAATTAGTTATAATCCCAGCGCTCAGATTCTGATTTTGAGGCCAGTTTGGTCTACAAAGAGTCAGCCAAGGCTACACAGAAAACTTGCCTCAAATTACTAAAAAATATTTTCTCTTGCCTTGGCTTTTCTTAAACTTGTGCCTCCATGGCTGGTTAAATTTTCTTATGCACAAATGATGCAGGTGTTCAATGAAGATGACCCTGGCTTGACTTTGGGAGGAAAATGCTCATGGCTTTACTTTTTTCTCAGTCGCTCATGGCAGATTGGAGCTGTTTGGTCAATATGCTGACATGACAGGCAGCAATATGAACTGATGGCCTCATCTTTTTGTATCTTCTGCCCTAATACCCAGCAACGTTTTCATTATTTCTTGTAGCCCCCATTTTGGAGACCAGGTTTCTTAGCATAGGTTGGCCAGAAATTTCTAATACTACTGAGTTAATAGTTGTGTGATACTGTGACTTTTTTGTTTCTGTTTTTTATTTGGAATAGTGTTGAGGAATAATGAAATAACCAGCCATAGTTATGTAAGCACACATTCCATGGCGTTAAAACTGTTTTTGTTTCATTCTAGTCATATCTAATTAGAACACATGGTGTAGTCCAGACTAGTCTAATTAGAACACATGGTATAGTCCAGACTAACAACTCATCCTGTGTTCCTGCCTCAACCTCCCTAATGTCAGAATTAGAAGCTTGGGAGTTGGAGAAATGGCTCAGAGGTTAAGACTGCTGGTTTTTCTCCAGAGAACCAAGGTTCAGTTTCTGGTACCCACATCACAGATCATCTGTAACTCCAGTTCTAGAGGAGCCAAAACATTTATGCTTCTGGGCAGCAGGCAGGCAGGACATCTGTACAGTTTCAAGTTAGAAAGCATAGCTTGGTGGTGGTAAATACTTTTAATTCTAGCAGAGGGAGAGTTAAAGGCTACCCTGGTGTTAAGAGCAAGCTCCAGGACAGCCAGGGCTACACAGAAACTATGTCAAAAAATTACAAGCATGCTTAGCATAATCAAATACTAAACTTCTAGGTGTGTCTGCCTAACTACGAAGATGGGAGTCACTTTTTCTATGTGATAGCTGGAGCTCCAGCTTTTCCTTAAGTCTATCAGCAAGGGTTGACTGACTTAATCCTCGTAGTGCTTAAATGTGTGATACTTCTAGCCAGTGTTCCACTCCAGTGTGTTTAGCTTCATGTATACACAGGTTCTCGCTCAGGAACACTGGGAGAGCTCAAGGCTGTACACTGTCCCTTGTACATTTTCACTTCAGATCTCATTGTCAGGTTTAACCTTTCATCCTGCACAAAGGGAGAAACTCCTTTTCTCGAAAACCAAGGAAGCCAGCACCACACATTTTTAGAGAACTAGAGGACCATACCCTCAATCCAGCAAGTACAAGCATATTGGAAGCTGTGAAAACTGCTCAGCTTCCCAGGGTCCTTGGTGTAACAAATGAGTTTAAAAGCACCCCATAGGTTGCCTTAAGAGGTCAAGTGGGGCAGTGGTGGAGCACGCTGTTAATACCAGTAAAGGCAGGCTGATATAAAGAGTGAATTCTAGGACAGCTGAGGCTACACAGAAAAAGCCTGTCGAGAAAAAAACAAAGTTCACTTACAGGAGGGACATTGGTGTCACACCCATTTAATCCCAGCACTAGGAAGGCAGAAGCAGGCAGATTTCTGAGTTCGAAACTAGCCTGATTTACAGAGTAAGTTCCAGGACAGCCATAGCTACAAAGAGAGACCCTGTCTCGAACAACAACAAAAGAGATGTGGGTTTGAGTCTGATAGTATGAGGCTTGAATAGTGTACATAGATAACTTGTAACTTGAGCTCCAAGGTGATCTTCCAACAGCATGCTCCTGCACTCAAAATGGCTATGCTTCCAGATTGACAGTCCTGGCAGACAATGCTCACCTCTCCCCAAAGAGGGCACCACTGAGCCACATTCAGGCTTAGTAATGAAGACTTGCAGCGCCCCCAAAAGGTTGCAGTTGACTAAGCAATTGCTGATCTCCAGCCCTTGGCCAAGGGTTCCACCACAGCTGGAATTAAGTTACACATGCACTCGCTTGCTCAATATTAACCACCACCTCTCTTAGTCTGCCCACATCCTGCATAGTCCCCCATCATTGTCCTCCACCTCTCCACCCAAGTTGTCCTTTTTCCTAAAGTCACTGCTCCTACATAGGGGTTTCTCTCTGCGCTATTCGTTTTTCCCACAGGGTGTCCCCTTGTGACCCAGGCTGGCCTTAGACCTCCTCATACCTCAGTGTTGTGCAGTACTGTTTTCAAGCCACACTGCCATCATCATCAGATCAGCTGTACCAGCTTGCAAATTATCTCAGCTGGGCTTGTTGATGATTGGTATGGCTTTGCAGGAGCATCCTGGGACCCTCATCTAAATATCCAGCGACAGCTCCCAAGTGTTGATTGCGTCTGTGTTCTAATTACACATGGTCTCCAGGAGAGGCTAGAGAAAATGGGCAGGAAAGGACTAGGTGAGGCAGATTTTATCTATGTTACCACAGGGAAGTCATCATCCATGCTGGATGTAGACCTTCCTCTGTCCTTGCTTTGGGGGTCACATATGCTCTTGCTCATAACCCCTCACACATGCTCTGGAAGAAAGCCCAATAAACTTATTAGATTCTCTGGGTGAACTTTGGTGGACTTGAACCTCTATTTGTCCTTGGGACGTTAGGAGGGGCAGATGTGGCTTCCATCTCCCATCTTCCATCATTGAAGAATGATGATCTTGGGCTGAGGCTGGGGCTCAGAGGGTAGACTGCTAGTAGAGCCATAAGGTACAGGGTTCTGTCTCCTGCACAGCATACATGAGGCCTGGTGGTGCAGGCCTGCAGTTCCAGAGAGGGACAGGAGGCTGGAAGCCTGCTTTATAATGAGTTTGAGGGCAACCTGAACCACACCAGACCCTGTATCATCACTAGTAGCTTATTGGGACTTTCTTTTGTCCAAAGGATACATATTTTCCTCAATAGGGTTTATTTTGTAGTTGTTCAAAGCTTTGTTGAACATCTGCTCAAATCAAAGCACAGGGTCCCAAATCTCTTCAGTGATGGCATTTGAAGCTCCTGTCTCTGTTCCCATCAGTACAGCTGGGCTGTTGAAGATGGGACAGGCAGACAGTAGTGCCCAGAGAAATGAAAGGTCTCACCTCTTTTTTGTGACTTCCTGGAGTAAGTCATCTAGATGTCCTTTGATGTACTGGTTCGCTCTGGCCACTGTTGGGTTCATACTGTTCATGGAGGTGGAAACTCAAGCTGACTTTTTCCCTCCTCATTATTGTTCTTTCTCTTCTGTGTTAAGGACATGAATTTTGATGAGAAGTGAAGATTAGGATACACCCATCTCTTCCTCAAAGATGATCACAGAAAAATAGGACCTGGGCTTGGGGAGGGGTACACTAAGATCACCATTAAGGAGGTAGGGAGGAGGGACATCTGGACTACAGAAAGAGATACTATCTCAAATGCCTAAAACAAAAGAGTCAGGAGCCAGGTATGGTGGCACACACCATTAATCCCTGTGATCTCTGTGAATTCGAGGCCAGCCTGGTCCACAGAGCAAGTTCCAGACCAGTCAGTTATATAGTGACAGCTTATCTAAATAAATAGTATAGGAGAGGAACTGGAGAAATGGCTCAGCAGTTAAACCTACTTTCTGCTCTTGCATAGGACTCAAGTTCAGTTCCTAACACCCACATCAATGGCTCACAACCTCCTGTAACCCTGTCTCCAAAAGATTCAACTCTCCTGTAGACTCCATAGGGACTGCACTCAGAGACACAAACCCACACAGACATAATTAAAAATCATAAAAATGGCATGGTGTTTTGCTGCACATCTTTAATCTCAGCACTTGAGAGGCAGAGGCAGGAGGATCTCTATGAACTTGAGGTCAGTCTGGTATACACGGCAAGCTCCAGGACAGCCAGGACTACATAGAGGAGTCCTACCTCATAAAAAGAAAGAAAGAAATCTTTAAACAAATGTGCAGAAGAGGGCTGGTGAGCGACTTGCTAAGCGAGCCTAGTGGGACAGAATACACTGTAGAGTTGACCTCTGACTTTTGCACGTGCACTGTGGCAAGCACACCACCACCACCAAGTATCATGCATACACACTATTTGAACTGTGCAGGTTTCTGACAGGGAAGGAGAGGCCACAGGGTGCCCCTGCAGACAGTGGCCTCTATGGAGCCTGCATGATAGCCTGTCTGCCTTGTGTGTGACTGCTTCTTTGAAGTCCCCATCTCAGTTTCCCTCCCTGCTGCTTTCGGGGGTTTCTAAGGCACTTTCTACTTGTTGCTCTGCCAGCTGGGTGCCCAGAATAGCAACTGACTTCACTCACACTGAATAGTTAGCTAGGTTTCCGGTAGCAAACATGGCTTCCTTCTTTTTGAGCAGGTCTGAAGCACAGTTAGAGAGCAGTGGGTTACTGTCAAGATGTGTGTGCCAGTACTGCACTTTTATGCTTACCGTGCAACGGTAGATGTTGATGTGGTTCAAAGGCATCATAGCTGGGGAGGACTGTTGATGGCTACCCTCCTTTGGAAGCTTCCAAGCCACCTTCTGGAACCATGAAAGCTAATCCTCCGGGAGGAGACATTCAGGTCAGTTCCAGTTCAGGAGTCTCTGGGCCTTATTTTTGATGTGTGTGGTATCTTCAGCAATAGGGCCTTATCTTCCACCTTTTCAGGGACTACCAAGAGCAAAAGAAATGAGTTGAAAGTTTTGGACAGCCCTGACCAACAACTCAAAAGAAGGCCACGCGTGTCTGGTATTGGGGGTTTTGTTAGATGGTCTTTGGCTCTTGGGAGGAGTACTATTGACCCAGATGAGAAAAGTTCATTAAAACTATGTATGTGCATGCCTTTGATCCCAGCACTCAAGAAGCAGAGGCAGGTGGATTTTTCAAGGCCAGCCTGGTCTACAAAGTGAGTCCAGGAGAGCCAGGACTGTTACACAGAGAAACCCTTTCTCAAAAAACCAAAAGCAAAACCAAACTATACATGGATATTTATATATGGGCTTATTTGTATTATAAACTTATTTGCTTTTGGTAAATAGTTAATATGATACCTTGTATATTTTTCAGATATCTTTGTTATTTTACCCACCTCCCTCCTTCTTTTGTATTTATGTTTCCCCTTCATAAAGAACCCTACCCTTTTCCCATTTCCTCTATCAGATTATTTGTATTCTGCTCTCCAGTCTAAGAATTATTATTATTATTTTTTTAGTTTTTCAAGACAGTATTCCTCTGTGTAGCATTGGATGTCATGGACTCACCTTGTAGACCAGGCTGGCCTCGAACTCACAGAGATTCACCTGCCTCTACCTCTTAGAGTGCTGAGATTACAGGTGTGTGCCACCATGCCCAGCTACTCTAAGAGTTCTTAAGTGACTTCCATCAGGCCTCACAATTTGCTTAGCAAGAACACCGAACTGTGGGGTCGTATTCTTTTTTTTTTTAATTTTTTATTATTTTTAATGTTTATCTTATTTTATTTTTTAGGGATCGTATTCTTGTGGAAGACACCGGCCAAGTGTCTGCCTGTCCCTGATGTGGCGTTAGGGAAGCAGCCTCACACTGCTGGACAGAGGCTTTGAATAAGGAGTGAAGACACCCCTGAATGAGTGGACAGACCAGTGATTGATGTCCACCCCTCCGGACCCTAAATGGCTTGCTTCTTCAGGCTGACTGGTGGCAGCTTTGTCCCCTCGTGTGAGTCAGTTTCCTCTGTGCATCTGGGAAAGCACCTAGCTTGTACCACCACGTAGAAGAGAAGCAATGATCTTTAGCCAGCTAAGTTCACTGAAATCACCCAAGGCACTCTACAGTTAGACTCTGCACTGATATGTGCATTGGGAGTGTATTAGAAAGAGAAAAATCAGAGAGGTCTAAGCTAAGAGGTGATAGTTTTCTCATGAGCAAGTCTAGATATAAAGAACCCAGATCTCTAACATGAGGGTCCTCGTGGTTTTCTCCCTCTGTCCCTCTCTTCCTCCCTCTCTCTTTTTTCTCTCTCTCTCCCTCTCCCCTCTCTCTGTCTGTTCCTGTCTCTGTCTCTCTCTTTCTGAGATGGGACCTAACTATGCAGCCCCGATTGGCTGGCCTGGAACTCAGATTTCTTGTCAAGTCCCAGGATTAAGAATGCACACCAAGCAGCTGGAGTGGTGCCGCAGTGGTTATATGCTGCTCTTGCGTAGGATCCCAGTTCAGTTCCCTGCACTTACACGGTGGCTCCAGTTCTAGGGCTGGCATTTTGTTTGTTTGTTTGCTTGCTTTTGTGAGACAGGGTTTCACTTTGTAACCCCGGCTTTCCTGGAATTCATTCTGTAGACTCAAGAGATCTGCCTGCCTTTGCCCCCTGGGATCAAAGGCATGCACCACCGCCGCCTGGCATCATGTGGCATCATACGCAAATGTAACAAAGAAAGCCACGATCCAATGAAGGTTGTTTGAATTCAGAAAAAACACGATCAGAAAAACATGTAAGGAAACGCCAGTAAGCACATACTAAAAATTAACAGAGCAGCCCTTACCCAGAAATTTCCCAGGACAGGGCAATGTAAACACAATTGTGGGGCACATGATTGCTCTAGATTGTATCTGGGAAAGCATGAAAGCAAGGCAGATGGCCATATCTAGATTCGGGGCACACTGAGGACAGCACTCAGCACATCCTTCCACTTGACTGGGTTCTGTAGCTATGTTCTGACATCCAACAAGAATAAACATGTCTTTTTTTTTTTACATGATTTTTTTTAAAGATTTATTCACTTATTATTATGTATACAATGTGTGTTTGCATGTACACCTGCACGCCAGAAGAGGGCACCAGATTTCATTTTTTAGATAGTTGTGAGCCACCATGTGGTTGCTCATGTGGAACTGAACTCATGACTCCTGGAAGAACAGCCAGTGCTCTTAACCTCTGAGCCATCTCTCCAGCCCATAAACATGTCTTATACATTGAATGTAAATGCTTGTCATTGGAGGCATGAAATTATGACAAAATTATGTCCAAGAACAATGCAGTGAGCAAAATGCAGCTGAGGTAAAAGGCCCTCTGCTCGCCCTCCCTCCCTTCCTCCCTTCCTCCCTCCCTCCCTCCCTCCCTTCCTCTCTCCCTCCCTCCCTCCCTCCCTCCCTCCCTTCCTTCCTTCCTTCCTTCCTTCCTTCCTCCCTTCCTTCCTTCCCCCTCTCTCTCTCTTTCTCTCTCTTTCTTTATCTCTCTCTCTTTCTCTCTCTTTCTTTATCTCTATCTCTCTTTCTATTTCTTTCTTTCTTTCTTTCTCTCTCTCTCTTTCTCTCTTTCTTTCCTTCCTTCCTTCCTTTCTTTCTCTCTCTTTCTTTCTTTCTCTCTTTCTTCTTTCTTTCTCTCTCTTTCTTTCTCTTTCTTTCTTTCTTTCTTTCTTTCTTTCTTTCTTTCTTTCTTTCTTTCTCTCTCTCTTTCTTTCTTTCCCAGGCTGTCCTGGACTTGCTGCGTAGACTAGGCGCACTAGCCCACAAACTCAGAGGTTTGCCTGCGTCTGCTGTCCATGCACTGGGATTCAAGTCCCTGGCCACCACACCCATCCGGCCCTCTGCTTTTTCCCTGGAGCCTCTCTCAGTCTCCCAAGGCACTGTTCACCGTTCGTCATCCTTCTGACTGTGTTCTGACAAGTGGCCCTTCTGCCTAACACTTATCTTCTATCAATCAATCTGTCTATCATATTTCATCATCACTTACTCATCAATCAATCAATCAATCTACCTATCTCATACCTTATCACCCATTTATTTGTCTGAATCATTAGACAGTGGATTATAAACCACCTTTTTTTTTTTTTTCTTTTGAGCTGTCTGGGATGGAACCCAGGGCCTTGCACATGCCAAGCAAGTGTTCTGCCACCAAGCTGTAACCCCAGGCCCCAAACCTCACACTCAGTTTTGATCCTGACTGTCAGCCTGCTGCCCTACAACATGTAGCCAGGACGCTGTTACCCCACCTAACTGAATTCCAGAACACACACGCTCTCTCCCTCTCCCTCCTCCCTTTCCCATGTATGTGTGTGTAGAGGTCAGTTCCCTTCTTCTGCTATGTGGCTCCTAAGATTTGAACTCCTGTTGTTAGGATTGGCTGCCTTTACCTGTTGAGCCAGCTCATCCATCCTAAGGAGTTTTCCTTTAAAAAAGACAGAACAGTTTGATTGTTATCTGCAGGCACTCTGCTAACTAATAGGCCACCAGAACTCCTTACCGTCTCTGAGTCAGCACCTGTCCCCTCCCCTAGTTTCCTGGCTCCTAAGACCCCACCACTGCCCCTGACCTCCACCATGTCTGCTCTGAGTCAGCGAGTGAGCTGGTGTCAGCCTCTAACCCTGGCTTGGGTGTTGGGACCAGATGTCAGGACCCTCATTTCCTGGCAGTTACAGCTCTCAGGCCTGGGGTGTCTGGGCTCCTCCACACTTCAATCCTGTCACTCTCTGGAGCTCCCAGGTTGGCTGGGAAGGTTCTTTAGGCTCAGCTCTCTGCTCTTTCTTCCCACTCCCCAGCACCTGGGCTGCCTGTCGTCCCTGCCCTTGATGCTCTCTGAAACTCTTCCCACCATTTATTAGTTTATTAGTGATAAAGACTTAAAACAAAGTGAAAACCAGGTCAAGGCTGCAGAGAGTAGCTTTTCCCTCTCTTTGGTTTTTCGAGACAGGGTTTCTCTGTGTAGCCTTGGCTGTCCTGGACTCACTGTATAGACCAGGCCGGTCTTGAACTCACAGAGATCCAGCTGCCTCTGCCTCCCAGAGTGCTGGGATTACAGGTGTGAACCACTGTGCCCGGTTGGTTGAGAGCAGCTGTTTCTTGGTTCTAAAGTTGTACCACCAGGGGGAAGCGTCTCCAGACTGACTCAAAAAGTGGGCTACCTGGCCAGTTTACACAACTGGAAAGGAGGTTGCTTAAGGGTGTTGCAACTAACCCAAGGCATTGGCTGAGCCATGGGGAGTGATGGGTGTGTGTGTGTGTGTGTGTGTGTGTGTGTGTAATACTCCCTCTCTGAGCTAGCTATACACTTTACCAAGGCTGCCTGTGGCAGAAAGATCCAGGTTGAGCTTTCTTAACCGACCCTAGCTGGGGGAGGCCTACGGAAACCAGAGTCATGATTCAGCAGCAAGTGGCTGTGGTTACTGTCTAGTTTCCTTGTGGTGTCGTGGCTCATCCAGAGAAGCTGGGCGCTCCTGATAGTTAGTTGCCCAGCTGGCTGCTTGCTGGAGAATCTTCTATACAAGGTAGCCAGGCCCCAGGTAAGGGTCTTACAGCTGTCGAGCATGCCTGACCTCCAACATCTTAGCATATTTATTGGAAAAATAAACATCGAAACTAGTACATATGGGCTTGTGAGACCACTCAGAGGGCAAGGATGCTTGATGCCCAGTCTGGTGACTTTAGTTTGGTCCCTGAGCTCCACTCGTGGAGACAGAGAACTGAATTCTGCAAGTTGTCCCCAACTTCCAGGTATGTGCTGTAGCTTGCACATAAATGCACAGTGAATAAATAATACAAATAAATAATAAAATGTAACAAAAAACAAGCTTACGATGAAGTCCCGCCGTTGACCTTAACTGAACGCACTCAAAAAACCTTAGAGAGGGCTGAGTGGTGGCGGTGCACGCCTTTGACCCCAGCACTCCAGGAAGCAGAGGCAGGCTCTGTGAGTTCGGGGCTGGCCTGGTCTACATAAGGGAGTCTCGGACAGCCAAGGCTACTTAAGTTTATACATATTTGCGAAAATGTAGCAGTGGTACCTAGTGACAGGAGGAATCCCAGGGCAGCACCTGCATTTGGAGGGCAGCGGCTTTTCTGGGTTTTCTCCTGAAGGAGCAGGAACACAGAGCACATGGTATGTGCTTTCAAATCTCCTTCCCCTCACCCTGCCTTTTTGTGTGTGAGTGAGCAGGTTCTCACTGCATGAGACAGCCTTGTCTGGGCTGGCTTGGAACTCACTGTTTAGACCAGACTGGCCATGAACTCACAGAGATCAGTCTTCTTCGGCCTCCTGAGTGCTAGGATTAAAGGTGTGTGCCTCTATGCCCTGGCCCCAGCTGGTTTATGAAGATAGGCAAGAAGGTTCAGAGGCTAGAGGTGCTTGCATACAAACCTGACAACTTGAATTACATCCCAGAGGCCACAAGGTGGCAGAAGAAAACCGACTCCTAAGAGTGTCAGCTGATTTCTACACATGAGCTGTGTCATGCGTGTGTGTGTGTGTGTGTGTGTGTGTGTGTGTGTGTGTGTGTGTGTG
>NW_026590062.1:13662182-13675341 GCF_907164565.1 Psammomys obesus | reverse complement strand
GTGTGTGTGTGTGTGTGTGTGTGTGTGTGTGTGTGTGTGTGTGTGTGAGTGACATATACTCACAGATAAGTAGGTAGGTAAGTAGCTAGGTAAGTGGATGGATGAATGGATGGATAGATAGATGATAGATAGATAGATAGATAGATAGATAGATAGATAGATAGATGAATGTATACAAAGACACACCTTTAGTCTTAGTGCTCTGGAGGCAGGACCAGGCAGATGTCTGTGTTCAAGGCCAGCCTGGTCTACAGAGTGAGTTCCAGGACAGCTAGGGCTACACAGAGAAACAGTGTCTCAAAAAAACAAAACCAACCAACCAGCCAAAGAAACAAACAAATAGGGTAGTTGAAGAATGGTGTGCCTTGGCAACAGATATCTTGCTGAGCATTCATGAGGCTCTGGGTATACGCTCTAAAACTGAAAAAAAAAAAAAAAAAAAAAAAGCTGCATATGGTTTTGGAATGCTTTTTCTTATTCCATGTGGACCTGTCATTTGTCTTGTTTTTATTCCCAGCCACAAATATTGCATTGTAGGGCTGGGCACTGTTTAGCCTGTCAGCCATTAACCACATATGGCCAAATTAAACTATCCCTATAACCCTATAACCCCAGCACTTGAGAAGATGACACAGGAGGATCGAGGGTTCAAGTCCACCGTAGGCTGTACAGCAAACCCCTGCTTCAAGAAGCAAATGAACAAAATAGCAAAACAAAGAAAGGACAATTAGCCTGGCATGGTGGTGCACACCTTTGATCCCCGCACTGGAGAGGCAGGCGAATCTCTGTGAGACCCATGCCACCCACAGCTACACAGCGAGACCTTGTCTCAACAAAACAAGTAGCCGCAACCAAATCGAAGCAAGGTTCTGGGACACTAGCCTGTAGACATGGGTACCTGGGAGGCTGGGGAAGGAGGGGTCATTAGAGCCCAGGAGATCGAGGCTACGGAGGATCAAACAAAGGGTCTCACCTATGCTGAGCTATCCCCAGCTTTCTTCTTTCTGTTTTTGGTTTTCTTCGTCTCCCTCTCTGTCTGTCTCTGTCTCTGTCTCTCTCTCTCTGTTCCTCTGTCTCTCTCTCAGACAAGGTTACACCATGTATCCTAGACTGTACTTGAACTCGAGGCATTCCTCCTGTCTCAGTGTCCGAAATGCTGGGGTTGCAGGTATGAGCCACACTCTGAATGGCTTTAATTTTTATTTATTTATTTATTTATTTTTATGTACAGCTCACTAAGTTGCCTAGGGTAGTTGGGGTGACAAGCCTGTGCCACTAGGTTCTGCTCATGTCTCTTACATTGGTGGGGTTGGAGAAGCTGGTGAGATGGCCCAGAGGTTGAGGGTACTTGCTGCTCTTGCAGAGGACCTGAGTTCAGTTCCCAGCACCCACATGGAAGCTCACAACTTCAGTTCCAGGGGATCTGATAACCTCTTCTGGCCTCCATAAGCACAAATACCCACACACATAAAATAAAATTATTTTTAATTTCAATTAAATATTTTAAGTCAATTTTGTTTTAAGCTCATATTTTTACTCATATTCCATCTTCATGCAGGATGGAAGTCCTATGACTAGAGTTGCCATGGCTACACAGGTGCACAGCGGCTCCACATACTAAGCTCCTTAAAAGGGGTTTGTTTTAGGCTGTAGAGATGGCTCAGAGGTTAAGAACACTGGCTGTTCTTCTCAAAGGTCCTAAGTTCAATCCCCAGCAACCACATGGTGCCTCACAACCACCTATAATGAGATCTGGGGCCCTCTTCAGGCCTGCAGACAGGGTACTGTATGAATAATACATAAATGTATCTTTCCAAAAAAGTGCTTGTTTCTTACTTACTTACTTACTTACTTTATTTATTTATTCATTTATTTATTTATTTACTTATTTAATTTACGTGTATGGGTGTTTTGCCTTCGTGTCTGTCTGGGCACCATATGCATGCCCAATGCACATGCGCCACCACACTGGACTTTAATTTTTAAATATGTGTATGTGCATGTGTTGTAGGTGCCCAAAGAGGCCAGAAAAGGCATCAGATCCCCTGCAATTGGAGTTACTGACATTCGGGAGCCACCATGTGGGTGCTGGGAATCCAACCTGGGTCCTCTGGAAGAGCATCCAGTGCCCTTAAGCACGGAGCCATCTCTCCTCCTACCCGAGTAGTGCTTGTTTCAGTGGGCCAAAGTCTAGGCACATACACCTTCCTGTCAGATATTTGGATGGTATTACAATCTGTGAAACAAACAAACAGAAACAAAGAGAGCTTTTATTGCTATTTTATATTGTTCTGGGGAGTCAAAGCCAGGACCCTCCACGCAATAGGAAAGTTTTACTATCATTCATCTACATTCCAGCTACACAAGGAATACTCCCCCTGTAACTCCAGCTCTGGGGTCTCCAGCACCCTCTCCTGGCCTCTGTGGGCACCTATAACTCCCGTGCACATACACACATTTAAAAATTAAAGTCCAGCGTGATGGCACATGCCTCTAATCCCAGCATTAGAGATGCAGAGGCAGTGGCTCTCTTTGAGTTCAAGGCTGGTCTGGTGCATATAGTTCCAATCCAGCCAGGGCTACCCAGTGAGACTCTGACATAAAAAAAAAAAAATGTGGTAGGGGGAAGGAAGGCAGCAAAACAAAACAACTTTCATGCCTAGTCATACCTAGATAACTCTTGCCATCTCCCACAGTAGTCACTAGTCCCCACACCCAGGCTACACGGGAGCCTGGAGACTTTGATCCTTGCTTATCTGCTTGGAAAGTAATGGTGTTGGTGATAGTTTTACCTTCAAAGTCACTTCTGTGTCCTGGAATAAAACAAGGACCTCGTTAATTATCATTCTTGGCAGAGTCACTTCAAATGTGGAAACTGTCTCTGGAAGCTTGTCTCTGCAGGGGGACTTTGCTCCCAGGGAGGGTGGCTCATATTGACACATTGCCTCCTGTAGTACCAGGATGAACTGTGCAGAGGAAACAGGACCGCAGGAGGCCATCGAAGGCACAAACCATCTTTAAAGAAACGGTGTGTGCGTGTGTGTGTGTGTGTGTGTGTGTGTGTGTGTGTGAGAGAAAGAGAGAGAGAGAGAGAGAGAGAGAGAGATTTCAGTTGGGGACCTTGTGACTAAGCACCAAGCATCTATTGGCTTGAAGGGATTAATGAGGGGTTGCCCTTTCTTAGCTGCCCTTGTGAGGAGCAGCTGATGACCGGGCTCCCTTGACTTAGCTGGTCTGTGTGACAGAAAAGTCACTGTGGTGTCTGTTTCTCCAGCAGCACCATTCTCACAGTTATGAGTGGAGAAACATCCCGAGAGAAACAGATCAGAATGTGGGCCCAGCCACCGGTCCAGTGCAACCTTAATTGTTAGTGTGACCTAACCCAAGGTCATCTGAAAGAAGAGTCTTGATTGAGGAATTTCCTAGATCAAATTCATCCAATATCAAATTGGATATGTTTGTGGGGCATTTGTCTTGATTGTTAATTGGCGCAGGAGTACCCAGCCCACTGTGGGTGGCACCATTCTCTAGGCAGGTGGTTCTGGGCTATGTGAGGAAGCTGGCTGAATTCGAGCCTGTGAGTGAACAGCAAGCAGCCTCCTCCACGGTTCCAGCCCTGACTTCCCTAGCAAACATGAGCAGAAACAAACCCTTCTCTCCCCTAAGTTGTTTTGGTCAATGTTTTATCACAGAAAGAGAAGGGAGGCTAGGACACCTCCCACCCCTGGACTCTCATTCCAGAACCCTGTTTCCTGTGGTGGTGAGGGGACCCAGGACCTCATTCATCCCAACTCATGCTCCGCCACTGAGCCACGTTCCAGTCCTCACTCATCCTTGAAGCGAAGGACATTTGACCCAGTCTGCGGTAAGTAGACTCCCAGGACACCCTGCTGCTGAAGTCCTTCTGGCAGGGAATAGAACATATATATAAGGTGCTTGGAGCACACAGCTTACTGGAACAGAGTGGAGGGGGCTGCGGCTGTGCAGGGGGAGGGTCTTTGCATTTCAGGGTGCAGAGCTTCAGTCTGGGGAGATGGAAAAGTTCTGGGGATGAGTGGTGGGGAGGATCATGGGTATGCTTAAATTACCCGCTGGAATGTAGGGTCTATGTTCTAAGGCAGTGGTTCTCAATCTGTGGGTCGGCTGACCCTTTCACAGAGGTCGCACATCAGACATCCTGCATATTGGATATTCACATTACAACTCATAACAGCAGCCAAATTACAGTTATGAAGTAGCATGGACAACAATCTCATGGTTGGGGCCACCGTGAGGCAATGTATTAAAGGGCTGTAGCATTGGGAAGGCTGGGAACCACTGTTTTAATTAATGGAAGCCTGCTGACCGTTGGGTAGATCATGAAGCAGGCTGAAGTGATCACCACCAGCCTCTGTGGTGTGTTTATATGCTCGTGGCCAGGAGGAGAAAGTCATAAGTCCTCTGCAGGAGCAGCCAGTGCTTTTTTTTTTTTTTTTTTTTTAATTTTTTACTTTCATTTTATTTTTCCGAGACAGGGTTTCTTTCCGTAGTGCTGGGACTCACTCTGTAGAGCAGGCTGGCCTCAGATTCGTAGGGATCCTCCTGCTTCTGCCTTCTGAGTGCTGGGATGAAAGGCATGTGCCGCCACCACCGGCTCGGCAGCCAGTGCTCCTCAGCACCGGGCTGTCTCTGCAGCCGCCTCTTCTGCCTTCTTGACTGTGGTGGGCAAGTCTTCCCTGCTTCACTCTGTCCTCTTCCTCTTTCCACACTCCAGCTTCTATTGGCTACCAGGTCCTCCTTCAAAATGCCCCCCTGGTTCTTGGCCCTCTCTTGCCTCCAGTGCCCACAGAAGATCCAGTGTGGCTTGGCAGATTGTCAAGCCCCGCCCCAGGTTTCCCACGAGGGCCAGAGGCTGTCCATTTTGTCTCTCGCCCCCTTCCCCGAGACCCTGGCTTTATTTCTTCACCCCGGTATTGTGTTGCACCCTGAGGGGATCAAAGTTTGAAAGTCAGCACCCAGCACCTGCCCTCCACAGCCCTCCTCTGCCCACCTGAGCACTACCTTTTTTCTCTCGGTACTTCCCCACAGTAACAGACCAGGCCCTGTCTCAGGCCCTTTGTGCCTACGGCTCTGCTACCCAGAATGCTCTACTTTGCTTGTCACTTCTCAACCACTTCTTTTTGTTTCTGATCATACTTCCTCTTGACCGGGTATGGTGGCCCATGCCTTTAATCAGGTGGATCTCAGGGACTCTGAGGCCATCTTGGTTTACATAGTGAGTTTCAGGCCAGTCAGGGCTACATAGTGATACCGTGTCTCAAAAAAGTAGCAACAACAAAAAAGAAGCCTTCTAGGAGGGCTAATCAGCCTCCAAGATGCCTCCTTCCTAATCGCCTGGACCATGCTACTTCATGTATGGAATGAGACTCTTCTATTTCTTTTCTCACTGAAGACCTGAGGTACCCCAAACAAATCTTACCTTCCTTGCCTTTTTTAAAAAATTAATTTACTTTACATCCAACTGAAGTTTCCTCTTCCCTCTCTCCTCCCAGTCCTCCCCTTCACCTCATCCACTTCTCCCTTTCTCTTCGGAAAAAGGGAGGCCTCCCATGGATATACACCAGCCTTAGCATATCAAGTTGCAATATGACTAGGTGACTCTTCTCTCACTGAGGCTATCAAGGCAGCCCAGTATGCAGAAAGGGTCCCAAAGGCAGGCAACATCATCAGAGACAGCCCCTGCTCCCACAAGAAGACCGAGCTGCACAACAGAGGGCCTAGGTCAGGGGCGGGCATGTTCCCTGGTTGGCAGTTCGATCTCTGAGGTCCCCTACGTGGCCAGATTAGTTGATTCTGTAGGATTACCCTCCTTGGCTTTTTATGGCTGGTTTATTTTGCTTTTCGTTAGGGTTCATTCATATTGCAGCTAGTGACCATGTTTCCTTTCTTTTCAAGGCTGAGTAATATTCTATGGTGCTGATGGGCCACATATACTCAGTCAGCCACTGGGACCGAGCATATGCCTGGGCCGATGCTACTTTCTGGTTCATAAATAGTATGGCTGCTGATGTGACTAACAGATGTGTCTTTGACACTTTATATGGTAGATTTTGTGTCACTGTGAGACAACACCTGGCAGAAATAACCTGATAGACAAGGATTTACTTTATTTGTGGTTTCAGAGGTTTCGGTCTATCAATTAAAGAAGTGTGCAGGGAGCAGTTCGTAAAGGTGGACAGGAAATGATGACAGGAAGTGCCCTAGGCAGATACAGCCCCCAAGGATACACTCCAGGCATTTGTCTCCACCAACCAGGCTCAGCCTCTCAGAAGTGTCCTCAAACTTCAAGTCCATCCACGGGTTAAAACAATGATCAGTTCAGAGTCCTCAAGCCCTAACCAGCTCTGGAAACTCCCTCATGGACACACCCCAAGGTGGCTTAGCTAATCTCATAGGCATTCCTTAATCCAATCAGTTCAGGTCACCAGTCAGGATCAGCTGTGGCACCTGGCCTCCAGCACTTAGAGCTGTGCAACCAGAAAGGGGGTGAAAAAGGTCCCCACAAAACATGTTTTGAACTGAACGTATGAGACAGGGGGAGGGGATGCAGAACAGTGCACTGGGCATGTGCAGAATGCTATCTTGGCATTAGCCCTAGCACAATCTGCCAGCTGTTTGTGTAGAAGCGCCACAGTGTCAGGAAAAATAAGCAGACAAGATGTGAATGGAAGCATAAAAGAGGACATGAGAGGACATGTGGAGCCAGCAAGAGGGCTGGCCGGATGCTTGCTGCCAAACCCGAGTTCAATCTCTGGGACCTGCAAGTTGTTCTTTGATCTTCTACCTATGTGCCTTACATGTGTGCATGTGCACGCATATATAGTCTCTCTCTCTCTCCCTCTCTCTCTCTATCTCTCTATATATAGTAAGACTCTATCTCAAACAGTATATATAGAACAGGCCTTTAATTTATGGAGATCTGCCTGCCTCAGCTTCCTGAGTTGCCAGGATTGCTAGATTATCACTACCATGCCTGATAGAAATACAGACCTCTGGAAAAAATTTTATTGTGTGCACAGAGGGGGAGGGTATATAGCACACGGAGAACAGCTTACAGGAGCTGGTTCTCTACTTCCGCCATGTGGGTCCCAGGAATGGAGCTCAGGCTTGGTACCCTTGGATTCTGGTATCTGGAGTGGTTCAGCGGGATACTTTCAGAAACCAGTGTTCAGCAGATGTGAGGATGGATGACCTCACTCCCAGAAGGGAAATAATCCTTTCTCATGGGGAACAGACAGACAAAGCAAATCTTACATGACCCAATACCCTGGCCTGAGAATGTCCCACAAATGTCAAATTTAACCCTTTAGGAGGTGAGTGGATCTTGAGACACAGCTCTTGCCTGACTGGATGAACAGATGAATGGATGTCTGAGGAACAGGTTTCTTTCTTTCTTTCTTTCTTTCTTTCTTTCTTTCTTTCTTTCTTTCTTTCTTTCTTTCTTTCTTCTTTTTTTTTAGACAGGGTTTCTCTGTGTAGCCTTGGCTGTCTTGGACTTGCTGTGTAGTGCAGGCTGGCCTCGAACTCATATCAATTCTCCTGCCTTTGCCTCCCTGAGTGCTAGGATTAAGGGCTTGCACCACCATGCCTGGCAGCACTTTTAAAAATCTATCTATCTATCTATCTATCTATCTATCTATCTATCTATCTATCATCTATATGATTTAATTTTATTTATGTACTGTGTGAGGTGGGTGCTGACAGAGACCAGAAGACAGAGCAGGGTTCTGGGAACTGAACCCTAAGTCCTCTGCAAGAATAGTAAATGCTTTTACCACTGAGCCATCTCTCCTGCCCCAAACACAGTGCTCTGTGATGGAAGAGAACTTCCTCTGCCTTGGTCTGCCTCACCATGTGCCCTGTGGTGCTTTGAGACTTAGCAGGAAGTCCCCAGCAGCAAGCCTGGCACGGCCCCTCCACTGTGAATGTTCAAGCCTCTTGAAGCATAGGAAGCATGCTTCCTTTTGTCAAATATACGAAAAGATTATTCTTTTAAATTCCTGTTTATTGGGGACCAGGGGAGCATGGGTGCCATGGAGTGTGAGAGGAGATCAGATGTTGAATTGGTTCTCTTTTCTTTTTTTATTAATTAATTTATTTTATGTACATTTGCATAATGTACATATTTGTCTGTGTGAGGGAGTTGGATCCACTGGAATCCGAGTTACAGACAGTTGTGAGCTGCCATGTGGATGCAGGGAATTGAACCCCGGGTCCTCTGGAAGAGCAGCCAATGGTCTTAACCACTGAGTCATCTCTCCATCCCCTGTTTTCTCTTTTCATCTTTACAGGGGTCCTGGAACGGAACTTAAGCTGTCAAGCTTGTGCATCATGAGCTTTACCTGCCTGGCCTTCTCATCAGCCCATTTGGGCTAAAGATATGGCTTTAGTGGTTAAGAGTACTTGCTGCTTTTGCAGAGGACCACATAGGGGCTCACAACTGCCTGTAACTCCAGTTCCAGAGGATCTGATGCCCTCTTTGTCCCTGAGGGCACCAGATACATACAAAGTAAATGCAGACACTTATATACACATGTAAAATAAATAAGGGCTGGAGAGATGGCTCAGTGGTTAAGAACACTGGCTGTTCTTCCAGGGGACCTGGGCTCAATTCTCAGCACTCACGTGGCAGCTCACAACTGTCTGTAACTCTAGTTCCAGGAGCTCTGACACCCTCACACAGATACATGCAGGCACAACAGCAAAGCACACAAAATAAAAATAAATAAATCATTTAAATAAAATAATTAATCTTTTTATGTTTGTTTATTTTTTTCAAGACAAGATTTCTCTGTTTAGACATGGCTGCCATGGAACTTGCTCTGTAGACCAGGCTGGCCTTGAACTTAGAGATCCACTTGCCTCTGCCGCCTGAGTGCTGGGATTAAAGATATGCTCTACCATGCCCAGCCTTAAATCAACTTTTTTAAAGTGCAAATTTAAAGCTGAGCATGCCTATAATCCCAGCACTTGGGAGGCAGAGGCAGGCTGATCTCTGTGAGTTCGAGGCCAGCCTGGTCTACAAAGTGAGCCCAGGACAGCCAGGGCTACATAGAGAAACTTTGTCTCAAAAAACAAACAAACAAGGTACAAATTTAGTGATGAGTCTCTGGACACAGGTTCTAAAATCAAATGCTGGAAGAGCAGTATGCACTGTTAACCACTGAGCCATCTCTGCAGCCCCTTATACTGCAGGACGTAGGACCCAGGGCAGCTGGAATGTTTGCCCCAAGCTCTGCCACTGAGCCACACTGGGCAATGGCTCTGTTCTGGAGAAGGCGTTGATCTGAGCATGCCTGCTGGTCACAGTGTGAATGGAAGAGTTCCTGTTTCGTTCTGTAAAGAGGAACTCGATTCCTCCCTGGAGCTGTGCACTGGCAAAGCTCTGATTTCACTTCTTCATTTTTCGGAGTCCATAGGAAGAGAAATGAGGGGAAGCTGGAAGCACTGGCACATGGGGGACTATTCAGTCTGCAATGCAGATGTGCAAGGCTGGGTGCCGTGAGGGTTCTGGACCACCATATTCCTATCTCCTTCCACTCTCAGAGAGCCCAGGTTCTGGGGAACACGCGTTAAAGTGTCTGCTATGCAAACATGAAGGCCTGCATTGCTTCCCCAACCTGTAAAAAGCCAGGTGAGCCCCTGGGGCTCCCTGGTCAGCCAGCCTGGCTCAGTTCAGGAATTCCGCAGTACAGGGAGAGACCATCAGAAAGCAAGGTGGATGGCTCCCAAGGAGCAACCCTGGGACTGCCCTCTCGTATCCACACACATGTTACATACCTTCACACACACACACACACACACACACACACACACACACACACACACGCTCCATAAAAGTTAGATGTCTCTCAGCTTTTATGGGAGAGCTGTGTGATCCAAAATTTGTGTTTGATCAACAAAGGCAAGGGATGGCCATGGTCCTGGACCCAGCAGACGTGATGCCTCAAAACTGTTCTGAGCAGTGTTAAAGCAGAGGGCAGTGCCAGGCAGTGGTAGAGCGCACCCACTTTAATCCCAGCACTCGGGAGGCAGGGGCAGGCTGATCTCTGTGAGTTCCAGGCTAGCCTGGGCCAGCCTGGTCTACAGAGTGAGTTCCTGGACAGCAAGGGCTAAAACAGACAAACCTTGTCTCAAAAACAACAACAAAAACCCACAAACAAACAAACAAACAAACAAACAAACTCCCTAAAACAAAACAGAAATAAAAGGGGGGGGGAGAGTGGCTTTCTGCACTGCCAGCTGCTTCTGCATTGGGAAATGAGAGTGAACTTCTTGTCCGATGTGTTGGAGCTGTTGTGACTTTGGGTCTTACAGTTTCTACTCTCTCTCTCAGCTATAACAAAACACTCAAGGCAGGCTGTCTTTACAAAGGAAAGAAGAGGAGGGTGTGATAGCTCAGCACTAACTGCTCTTCAGAGGACTCAGGTTCAGTCTCTAGGACCCTCATGGCAGCTCACAATTATCTGTAACTCCAGTTCCAGGAGACCTGGTGCCCTCCTCTGACCTCTGCATGGCACCAGACAGGCTCATGGGACAAAGACAGGCATTCAGGCAAGCGCTCATGCACAGATAATAACACATGGATTTATTAAAACGTTTTAAAAAGGAATCACAATTTAAAAAAAAAAGACGCTCCCCTTGAAGGGTGTGAGTTTGAGGCTATCACGGCGGTCTGCTCTGCGTAGCGTGAGCTGGGTGTCTGCCTTAGTTCCTCTTCTCTTGCTGTGAAGAGACACTATGATCAAGGCAACTTTTATTAAAAAAAAAAAACATTTAATAGGGGCTTGCAGTTTCAGAGGTTAGTTCATTGTCATCATGGTAGGGAGCGTGGTGGTATGAAGGTAGACATGGTTGGAGAGGAGCTGAGAGTTCTACATCCTCATCCATAGGCACAAGAGAGAGAACGAGATGGGGCTTGGCATGAACTTTTGAAACTTCAAAGCCCACCCTAGTGACACACTTCCTCCAACAAGGCCACACCTCCTAATTTTTCTAATCCTTTCAAATATTGCCACTCCTTGGTGGCTAAGGATTCAAACATATGAGCCTCTGGGGACGATTCCTGCTCAGACCACCACACTGGCTAAGCAAGTGAGGTGGTCTTAGGCCACTAGGTTCCCTCACACCTTAAGGCTGTCCAGCATGAGGACACTCGAATCAGGAGCCTTGGGGTTAGAACTCACCTTCTTATTTGCTGGTTTTACAGCTTGCATTATAACACTAACATAAGGTATCTGGAAATACCCACTTCCCTGTGTGTAGCAGAGATGAGGTTGACATCTGGCCCCTGGGATGTATGTTGGGAGAAAACAAATACGAAGCTCTGAGCACTGAGGTGTCACTCCAGAATACAATCCTTAGTAACCCACAGAAGAGCAAAGTGAAAAAAGTAGGGGAGCTAGCTGGGTGTGGTGGCATATACCTGTAACCCCAGCACTCGGGGCGACAGAGGCAGGCGGTGGATCTCTGTAAGTTCCAGGCCAGCCTGGTCTACAAAGCAAGTCCAGGGCAGCTAAGGCTCCACAGAGAAACCCAGTCTTGAAAAACTAAGAACTAAAAACAAAAAGAAAGAAAGAAAGAAAGAAAGAAGGAAGGAAGGAAGGAAGGAAGGAAGGAAGGAAGGAAGGAAGGAAGGAAGGAAGGAAGGAAAGGAAGGAAGGAAGGAAGGAAGAAAGAAAGAAAGAAGAGGACAATAAGAATCGGGGAGCTAGTAGTCCTGGGCAGCCTCACACTCTCGGCACATCTGCTTCAGACACTGAGGGCTGCATTGCATGCACGGGCCACCTCCCTCAACTGCAAAACCTGAAAAATTGTCCTTTTCAGGCTGACAGAATCAGGTGCTGGAGTGGAACAGTCACGGGTGTCCTAGGCCCTCAAATGCAATGCAGGCTAAGATGGGATGGGGAGGCCCGGGGTCTGGGGTAACAAAGAGCCACAGGCTGGATTAAAACGGCGGAAAGGGGCTGGTGGGCTTCTTAGCATGCACAGAGCCCTGGGGCTGACCCTAGCACTGCATAGACCAATGGCAGTGGCTCTCAACCTTCCTAACCCTGCAGCCCTTTAATGCAGTTCCTCATGTTGTGGTGACCCCAACCATAAAATGATTTCTGTTGCTACTTTATAGCTGTAATTTTGCTACTGTTATGAATCGTAATGTAGATATCTGATATCTCCAATGGTCTTAGGGGACCCCTGTGAAAGGGTCAGTGGACACCCAACGGGGTCACGCCCCACAGGTTGAGAACCACTGACTTAAGGAGTGGTGGCACATGCCTGCAATACTAGCACAAGGGAGGGGGAGGCAGAAGGGCGGGAAGTTCAAGGCCAGCCTGGGCTATCTAGTGAGTCTGAGGCCAGCCTGCATACAATATCAACAACCAGATACAAGCTCGGGAACTGTTCTCTCCCAGTCTAGAAGCCTGAAATCCAGGTGTGGACAAGCTTCCAGGGTGTGAACCTTTGTACCTCCTGAAACCTCTAAGGCAGTGGCTCTCAACCTGTGGGTCGTGACCTCCATGAGAGGGTCAAATGATCCTTTCACAGGAGTCACCTAATGTTTACATTATGATTCATAACGGTAGCAAAATTAAAGTTATAAAGTAGCAATGAGAATAAATTTATGCTTGGGAGTCACCACAACAGGAGGACTATATTAAAGGGTCGTAGTGTTAGGAAGGTTGAGAACCACCGGCCTAAGGGATCCAGGGCTGGTGGGGGGCTCAGGGCCACCTGGCTTGCAGATGTGCCCCTCCAACCTCCCCCATGGCCACCTCTTGGCCTTCCTTAGGGGAGCATGGTGGGGCGGGGTTTCGATCAGGGCCGTCTAGTCCAATGTCATTTCTCGACTCAGTGGCATCTACAGAGCCCTATCCCAGATGAGGCAATATCTGAAGTGCCGGACATGACGTGGACATATCTGTGGGGGTCAGGAGGACATAGTTCTACAGAAGAATTCAAGAAACAGCAAAACCAGAAGAATCTGAGGGGTGGGGGAATACGTGCTGAGAGGCACCCTGACAGCACAGCACTCCAGTCTGTCTGTCTCTCTCTTTGGGTTTCTTTCTTTCTTCCTTTCTTTCTTTCTTTCTTTCTTTCTTTCTTTCTTTCTTTCTTTCTT
>NW_026590062.1:13644498-13662172 GCF_907164565.1 Psammomys obesus | reverse complement strand
TTCTTTCTTTCTTTCTTTCTTTCTTTCTTTCTTTCTTTCTTTCTTTCAAGACAGGGTTTCTCTGTATAGCCTTGGCTGTCCTGGACTCAATTTGAAGTCCAGGTTGGCCTTGAACTCACAGAGATCTGCCTGCCTCTGCCTCCCCAGAGTGCTGGGATTATAGGTGTGCTCCACTGCACCTGGCTTCCCAGTATAACTCGTAACTAGTCAGAGCTAGGGAGGAGTGGGGGAGTTGGGCCTGGGGATGGCTTCCAGGTGTAAATAGCTTCTGGGGTGTAAACAGCTGAGCTCACTCCCTCCCTCCTGCACACTTTTCTGGCTCCTGGAAGGGCTTTTGGGGAGAGGGAAGGAAGAGCAAGGCTTGTTCCCACTTGCTTGGAGCCCTGCCTCTGATGGCACTAACTCCAGCTCACAGCTTGTGAGAGTCAAGTCCTAAGTCAAGGTCCTGGGACACAGGAGCACCTGCATTGGTTCCAATTTTAATTACTTTAAGTGAAGGATGTAGGGGAGCCAGACGGGAGCCCGATGGCATGAGAACGGAGTGTGTGTGTGTGGTCTGCATGGGAGAACCATCCTCTAATACCAAGCTCAACCGTCAATGCCTGGAGGCTGGTGACTCACAGGTGTAGGTGAATGGCTGAGTGGCACCATGGCCTGGCTGAGGAGGGAACCAAAGCCGTTCAAGAGGGTTTCAGAATGACACTCAGGACTTGTGTCAGAGCCTAGACCCTGGGGTTTTCAGAGGGCTGGCAAAACATGAAGGGCCCCAGGGATTGCATCAGCTTTGCTCTTTCTTGTCTCTCAGACGGTAAATCAGACACCATGGGTTCACAAAGCCTTGCCAGGCCCTTCCTTCCTCAGCTCGTTTTCTCTCCCAGCTCCCTCCTATTGAGACCTGTGAAAAAGCAAGCGGCTCAGGTTATGCTGAACTGAAACAGGAGGCCCAGTGGCCACAGCTGTGGTTTCAGGCAGGCCCGAGCTGAAGCTTGGAGAGGCTGCCGTGGAAACCCTGAGGTCGTTTCAGAGGAGGGGTGTTTGAAGCAGGGGCAGAGTGTGCTCAGGACACCCGGGTGGCTGCATGTGGCGCTGGGAGAGGAGTGTGAAGTTGGGGTGTTGGTACAGGATGTAACCAGATTTTCTCTTTGCAAAAGGCCACAAAGGGAGCAGATTGCTTCCCCTGGGAGCGTCTACTCCGGTATCAGTAGGAGGTTCTTGGCGTGACCGGCCCATGTTCATCTGCATAGGCGGGGATCAGGGAGCCACGCTTCGGATGCATCCCACGTCCCCCTGTCCTGCTGGAAACAACATGGCCTAGCCACGGGTCCTGTGTGTAAGCGTCATGGATTCACCTGGCCTGACCTCATCCCGCCCAGACAGATACCATTGCACCCAGGCAGGGAAAGCGTGCGGTCCTTGGCTTGCAGAGACAAGTTTTGAACCTGCTTCCACATGGCGCCAGCCCTGTGTCTCAGCCAGGTGCTCGGGAACAGCTTTTGCCTCGGGAGAGAAACTGAACCCTGCTACTCTGCTCCACAGGACAAGGGTGGGTCCTCATCCCAGGTTGCTTTCTCTGTGTGCTGTGGCCACAGCGTGCTCCTCTGGCCTCGCTGTTCCCCGGTGCTCACTTCTTTTGAGGCAGGCAGCTCTGGTTGTCACAGGCTCTAGGGTGTTGGGGAAGAGGCAACTGGAACAGGAGTGGAGGTTTTCCGGGTTGGAAAGAGAGTATCATTGTAGTAAGAAAAGCTAGACACTGGGGAGGTGATTCAGGGGAAACGGCCCCGGCCTTGCAAGCCTCATGGGTTCAGACCTCCAGGACACACATAAAGCCAGGCTCTTGCGTGTTTGTAATCCCAGCGTGCCCTAAGGTGATGGGAGGTGGAGATTGTGGTGCAGGTAGCCTGGTGTAGGAAGCAGTATACAAAAGGCCCTGCTCAAACAAGGTGGGAGGCGAGGACTGGCACCCAAAGCTGTTCTCTGACCGCCACACGTGTGTACACATGTCACACATGAGTGCCAGTGTTCACACATGAAAACCCAAAGTGCACACATAAATAGTAACTAGACAAACTGAAAACAGAATAGCTGGGCAGTTCTGAGGGTCTTACAACAGAGCTGACAGGGCAGGCCAAAACAAGTGGAGATTCACATACTGGCTCCCTCTCCAGTGAACTCATTCATTTACTCACTGTGTAGCTCAGGCTAACCTCCAGCCTTTAGCACACCTTCTTTCTCTGCCTCCTGAATGCTGGGCTTAGGCTATTCCAGCTACAGCCTGGACTAACTACAAACTCTCAGTCCCCCCCTGCTTCAACGCTTGGCACGTGGCTAGAATTATAGGTGTTTGCTGAACCTCCCATTCCTCTTTCTTAGAGCTGGTTCTCTGTGTCTGCTGGAGAGTTTTAGGTCGACTTAACACAAGTTAAAGTCATCCATGAAGGGTGGACGGCGGCAGTTAAAGAAAACGCCCCCGTCAGATCTAGTTATAGGCAAATTCTAAGGCATTTTCGTAATTAGTGATTGATGTGGGAGGGCTCAGCCCACTGTGGGCTGGGCTGGTGGTTCTGGGTGCTGTAAGAAAGGAGGTTGATCAAGCCATAGGGAGCAGGCCAGTAAGCAGCACTCCTCCATGGCCTCTGCATCAGCTCCTGCCTCTAGGTCTCTGCCCTGTTTGAGTTCCTGTCCTGACTTCCTGCAACAGTGATAAGGAAGTGTAAACCAAAAAAACCTTTTCCTCCCCAACTTGCTCTTTGGTCATGGTGTTTTATCACAGTCATAGAAACCCTAAGACACCATTTTTTGGGGGCTGTGGTGGCACACACTTTTAATCCCAGTACTTGGGAGGCAAAGATCTCTGTGAGTTGGAAGCCAGCCCGATTGACAGATCAAATTCCAGAGCAGCCAAGGATACACAAAAAGAAACCTTGTGTCAGAGGAAAAAAACAAAAAGACAGTAGGTTTCATTTCTGATCTGAAGTGTTCAGGAGAATATAACTAGCTCTCAGTCAATCATCTGCCATGTTGTATGTGAAATCTCTGTATGCTAATACCTGTCTGGGCCTGGAAAACAGTCCCTGGGAGTATTAGGAACACCACATCTAAAATTATGATTTTTTTTTTCATTGTATGTGCCCCTGGGTGTGGGTATGTGCATGTGAGGCCAGAAGAGGGCGCTGTACCCCTGGAATTAGAGTTACAGACAGGTGTGAGCCTGTCTGTGCTGGGAATTGAACTCAGGTCCTCTAAAAGAAAAGCAGCCAGTGCTCTTAACCATGAAGCCACCTCTCTACCTTCTGGAAATTACTGTGTAGAAACAGGAATATGACTCTGTGGTAGACCTGTGGTTACCTGTGGTTAGTGGTTAGTGTGTTCAAGGCTGAAGGCTTACACCCTGGCACTGAAGCACTTTACCTATTTGTGATTGTCGTTGTCTGTTTCCACTCTTGAACCTGGACATCTGGAAAAGCAAATTCTCCCTACTATCTAGGTGCTGGGAATTGAACAAGAGTCTACTGGAAGAGCAGACGGAGCTCTTAACCACTGAGCCATCTCTCCATCCCCCACAAGGTCCGGTCTTGAAATACAAGACACAAGAGAAAAAAGAGGAAGGCTGGGGCTGGGTGTGGCAGAATCGGGCAGATTTTTGTGAATTCGAGGCCAGCTTGGTCTACAAAGCAAGTCCTGGACAGCCAGGGCTTGTTACACAGAGAAATCCTGTCTTGAAAGACCAAAAACCAAACAAAACAGAACAAAAGGAAGGGAGCTATGTCATCTGGTCACAGCTTTGCTGTGTCTCCTCTGACTGGAGGTGCTGTGGCCGGAGTCTTTGACCTAGTATCCTGTTCTGCCTGAGCAGCACCCCCAGGGCCTCCCCTGCTCAGAGAGCTACACAGCAGCTAGGGAGTGATTGTTGTCAATGGAATGTGTCTAGGACACAGGGACATGAGAGTTCAGTGAGTCACCATGTCTGGATCCCTCGGGACAGTGTCCTGCTTGTTTAGTGTAAGTGACTGAAAGTAGCCATTGTGGTGCACACCTTGAACCCCAGCTCTCAGGAGGCAGATCTCCATGAGTTTGAGGACAGCCAGAGCTATGTAGAGAGACACTGTCTCAAAAACCAAACAACAAAAATGACCATTTTCAGTTCTTGTTGCTGTGATTTAAAAAACAAAAAATACCCCATCAAAAGCACCTTAAGGTGTTTTTCCTTAAGGAAAAGAGGACTTGTTCTCACTCAATCTGAGGGTGCCAGGACTATGAGGCAGGGGTCAAGCATCAGACAGCAATGACTTCTGGTACCTAATTCCCTTTCTCTAGCTGTCCACCCAAGCCCAGGAGACAGTGCAGCCCACAGTCAGGGCAGGACTTTCCACCTCAATTAACCTAATCAAGATACTCTCTTAGGAGCATGGCCAGGGGCTAACCTGCTCTAGATAACTCTTCCCAGTAACACCTGGGAGCTATGATTCACTGTCCTAGTCCAGGTGGTTGGGAACCAGAGAGGTCCCTCAAATGACCAGGTGCATTTTGGGCCAGGGCAAGGGAGGTGGAGTCTCCCGCTCTTATCTAACAGTGCTGAACCCTCCTCTTCTGTCCTTGTAGGCTTCAGTGTTGGTTAGAAAATAGCTCCCAGGTTATAAAATGGCTCCACAGAGGCTCCAGAGCCTCATTAGGAGGAACCTGCCTCCACCCCACCTCTCTGCTGCCTCATGCCTGCACGTCAGCTACTCTTTCCGCCCAGAACACTTAGGGCAGGGAGTAAGATGAGAGCGCCCAGCAGCCTTCCTTCCTCTCCTCCCACAGACCCCTTCAGCCCAAATGCTGTGCGTCTTGGCCTGCCTCTGAGTGCAAAGAAGGCAGCGTGCCTACAGCTGGTGACTGTCATGCCACACGTGGGGTGGAGGCGGGGAGGATCCTTAGTGGAGGCTAGCCTGGGCTACAGAGTGAGACCCTTTCGCTCTCAAAACAAAACCACCCAGGCCAAACCAAACCAACCAGTCAGCTGGTGGCCTGAGGGACCATGGAGGGACTCCTGGGGTCCCCAAGCTGTGGCTTTTCCACAGTTTGGAGATGCAACAAGGAGTAATGTAGTGTCACGTCTTCCACATCCTACTAGTTGAAACAACGGTCACAGTGTCTGTCTGAGAATGAAGGAGACAACACTGGCTGTGGGGTTCATCTGGTGACTGAGAAAATGCCATAGACTGTTGGGAGCCAGAGCCCACTGTCCGCTGTCCCTCTGTGTCCACTTCAGCTCTCCCAGGCCATGTCCATCCTGAAGCTGGAGGGCCAGGAGGCTGCAAGCTGTTGGGGTGGGGAGGGGTTGGTCATCCACCTACTCCAAACCCTTCAAGAACTCTCCCCTTGTCCTTAGCGGCCTCTGTGAGAATGCAGCTAGACCTTCCTGCGGGAAACCAGACCGGGGACTGGAGGCATGGGTTGGCAGTTAGGAGCACTGGTTTAGTTCCCAGCACCCGTGCAGTGCCTCACAACCATCCAGAGCTCCAGTCCAGGGCATCCCAACCCTCTTCAGGCACATCACCTATGTGATATACACTTACAGATGCATGTAGTCTTACACGTGAATAAAAGCAATCTTTTTGAGAGAGAGAGAGATGGAGAGGCAGAGGGAGAGGGAAAAGGAAAGGGAGGAAGAGAAAACGAGAGAGGGAGGGGGAGAGAGAGAGAACAATGAACTGATTTGCTGTCCAGTATTAGCCTCCTGGCCAGCTGGTTCTTGTAGCTGAGATTTCCTATCTGTTTCTTTTCAGGTAACAAGGGATGGTTTGCAGAGGCACAAATGACCTAAGGCCACTAAATCTTACATTCCTTCTTAATCGTCTGTGTTTGTTGCAGAGGAAGGGTTATTTCAGGATAGCCACCAGCAATGCCCAAGCTCATATCCTACAGAAAGAAACACAGACCCGCTCTAATGGAGTATGCAGGGCCCCTGTCATAACCCCGGCCAGGAAGAAGGTTTCAGGCTGCCTTTAATGACATATTCCATGGGAGAGGGTTAAATGAGCTTTTCCTTCCTGTGTGTGTGTGTACCTGTTTGCTCGTGCCCACATAACTGCAGTACCCGCAGAGGCCAGAGGGGGCACCAGATCCCCTGGAACTGGAGTTACAGAGAGTTGCGAGCTGTGGGGATCTGAAGAACGGTCCTCTGCCAGAACAGGGAACAGAAGAGCATGTGCTTTTTTTTTTAAACCACTGAGTTCTCTCTCCAACTCCACTTTTTTTGGGGTGGGGATTGGGACAGGGTCTCATTATGTAGCCCTCCCTGGATGTCTTGTAACTCAATATGTAGACCAGGCTGGCCTTAAACTCACAGAGAACCACCTGCCCCTGCTTCCCCAGTGCCGGAATTAATGCTGTGTGCTCCCACCACTCAGCTAACTTTGTTTTTCTTTATAGCTTGGTAGAATTCCATATTATAAATATGCTACTTTGTTGTTGTTGTTGTTATCCGTTCATCTATTGGTGGATGAATAGGTAATTCCAGTCTTTGATATAACAAATGAAGCGTGTCTGTCCTTACCCAGGCAAGAAGGCCAGGTAGTACCCTCTTGTTTCCTGCCACCATCTTTTTTGGGAACCAGTCTCACATGGGTATAGCTCAGCAGCCCTTGGGAACTGCCCTGACATAGGTATCTTCCTCCTGGACGGGGCATTGGTGTGCTGGCCTCACCCAAGAAGAGACAGCACAGGTCCTGAGGCCAGGGCAAAGGTGAGGTGTGGCTGGCAGCCCCAGGAAGAGGGAAGTCCCTGAGAGAGGAATACAGGGACACACAGAGGCTGGTCTCTGTGATTTGGACTGTAACCAAGTACCAGAGGCATTTGTTCATTTAGTTTTAGCTTTGGTTGTTTTAAAGACAAGGTCTCGTGATGTCTTCTTGGCTGGAATTCATCAGGTAGACTAGGCTGGCCTTGAACTCACAGAGATCCACTTACATCTGCCTCTCCAGTGCTGGGATTAAGTTTATGTTATCTCATCCATCTTAATAGTATGTTTTTGTTTGTTGTTTGTTTTGTTGTTGTTTGTTTTGTTGTTGTTTGTTTTTATTGTTGTTTGTGAGGCAGGGTTTCTCTGTGTAGCCCTGGCTGTACTGGAACTCACTCTTTAGACCAGGCTGGTCTGAAACTCACAGAGATCCGCCTGCCTCTGCCTCCTGAGTGCTGGGATTAAAGGCGTGCACCACCAGATTGCTGGGCTTTTAGTAGTATGTTTAACCCTGTTTTTCCAAATACTGTCATTCCCATGTGGAGTCAATTAGGATCTTAGAGTTAGTTTACATGTTTCTGTTCCCAGGTATGTTAAAAGTTTTACACACACACACCATATCACAACACACACACACACACACACACACACACACACACTGACATTAAATCTCCTTCAGGACCAATGTTGGGTCTCTCCCTACCTCTTCTTGAGACAGGATCTCACTTTGTAGCCCAGGCTGGCTACAATCCTCCTGCCTCAGCACTGAGATTATAGGCATGAACCATCATCATGCCTGGCTCCTCCCCTCCTTACTCCCATTTCTCAGCTCGGTCGTGTAGACTCTCCTCTGTCCTTGGTGAGTGTGGGGTATGTACAGGGAACCCCTGGGATTGACAGCTGCACCCAACTGAGCCCTTGCCATGTGTGTGATCAGGATTCACCCATTGTGTTCTCAAGGCTCCCCAACAGGTATCTCCATTTTCCACCGTGTAGAGAGTTTAACAGCTTCTCCCGGCACAGGAAGAAGGAAGGCAGGGAAGCCGAAAAGCCCATTGGCTGCTTGCTGAGTGGAGATAAGTCCAAGGAGAAATGGGCAGAAGGAAGGAAATGGCCAGGATATGGGGTACTTGTCATCTGAAAATGTGGACAGGAAACAAGTGGTCTTTGATATGATGTTTGAGCAAGGATGGAGATTCTTCAGGCTGCTGGGGAGAAGAGAGTTCCAGCAGATGGAGGGTGCGGACAGGCAAAGGCTCTGAGGTAGGAACTGGCAGGCAAGGCTGGCTACAGCAGAGTGTGGGAAGGATGGCGACCTTACCGATTATAGCAAGAACTTGGGTCTTAATGCTGAGGGAGGAGGGAGCCAAAGAAAAGAAGCATGTGTGTGTGTGTGATATAATTTAATTTTACATAATACATTGTGTATATAATACATACATTGTTATATATAGTTATATATTACACAATTTGCATATAGTAAACTCACTTATTTAAAGTGTAATATGAGGACGTGGTGGCACACACCTTTAATTGAAGCCCCCGGGAGGCAGAAGCAGGTGGATCTCTGTGAATTCGAGACCAGCCAGGGCTACACAGTGAGACTTCGTCTCCAAGGTAAATAAATAAACCGTAAGATTCCGTGGCTTTTGGCACAGTGACAAAGTAGAAGCGGGAGTAGGGGAACTCATCCCTGCGCAGTTTCTACCCCTCCCTTAGCCCTGGAAGCTACTAAGCCTCTTTCATTCACTCTTGGAGTCATGGTCTTGTGTTGGGCTTCTCTCTCTTACTGGTTACTTCTGGATTCACCCACAGGGCATCGGAACCTCCGTATCCCCTCCTGTGCACAGGCTGCATTTGATGTATCCATTCAGCTCTGAGGTGGCCTGGCTGCTGTGGAACAAGAGAACAGAACCTGTGCCTAGGAGTTGCTGTGGCTGTGTGCATCCTCTCTCTGGGTGCAGACCTGGGAATCAAGCTGGGGGCTCATGGAACCCCCAGGTCCAGTGTCAGAGCTGCACTATAGCTCGGGTGCCCACCAATGTGTATGGCCTGGTCTTTGGTATCCCTGGCAGAGCTCCTCAGTGCCTTTCTTTCTTCCTCTGCACTGGGGATGAACCCAGGGCCGTGTACATGTTACCAGGCAAGTGCTCCTCTGCTGAGCCACCTGCCCTTTTAGAAATGGGCTCTTCCTGGTGGCTAGCCTTGACCCCATTCTAGACCTTAGGCTGGCCTTGATCTTAGGATCCTGCTGCCTCAAACCTCCCAAATAGCTGGGCTGAGAGGCCTGGCTTCTACCTGTGTTTTGATTGTGGAAGGCTATGTACTGAAGGAGCCCCCCCTGACTAACTCAAACTCTCTCTGTGGCCTCAGGCTGGTTAGTTTTGTCAACTTGACACAAACTAGAGTCACACAAAAAGAGGGAGCATTAACGGAGAAATCACCTCCATCAGATTGGCCTGAGGACAAGGGTTGTTTTGTTTGTTTGTTTGTTTGTTTGTTTGTTTTTGTTTTTGTTTTTAAATGGTTGATGTGGGAGAGCCCAGCTCACTGTGGTGCTGCCACTCCTGGGCAAATGATCCTGGGATGCGTAAGAAAGTTAACTGAGGAGCAAGCCAGGAAGCAGCATTCCTCCTTGACTTCTGCTTCAGTTCCTGCCTCCAGGTTCCTGCTCTGAGTTCCTGCCTTGGCTTCCCCTGATGATGGGCTGTAACTTGTAAGCTGAAAGAAACCAATTCCTCCCCATGTTGCCTTTGGTCAGTGCTTTAACACAGCAACAGACAGAAAGCTAGATCTTTCCTGGGTGGGCCTCCCCTAACAGGCCTTCTCTGCCGGCCGGAATCAACCCTCCTCTTTCTTCCTACTTCATCCTGTGCTGTCTCCCTGACTGCCCCTCAGCAAGGCCAAGGCTTGGACACTTGGGTTGTCCATCCTTTAATGTCTGTTCTCTGTGTGTGTCATCCAATGACAGTGTAGCTTAACCCCAAAGCCTCGCCCTGGCCTTGGGCTCTCTGAGGTAAGCACCACGTAGATTTGGACCTTGAAGACTTGGCAACAGTTTGGACTTCGTGAATTAGTCAAGGCAAGTGGGTATCAAGAAAGGGGGTGGCAGCCCTGAGCCTTCAGTTGATTGGCAAACTCCCAGGAAGCACTGCTGTCTTTGAAACAAAACAACCCAGCACTGAAGGATGTTGAAGGCCTCAAGGGACAAAAGGAAATTTTATTTTTAAAGGCTTATTTATTTTTACTTATTCTCTGTGTATATTTTTGTACATGAGTGCAGGTGCCTGAGGAGGCCAGAGGTATCAGATCCCCCAGAGCTGGAGTTAAAGATGGTTGTGAGCTATTCAACAAGGGGGCTAGAAGCCAAACTCTTGTTCTCTGGCAGAGCAACAAGTATTTTTAATCACTGAGCCATCTCTCCAGGCCCCTTCCATGAAATTTTATTAATTTTATTAATCATAAATCCATGATTTATGAATAAATGAATTCCCTAATAGTTTGCTTAAACTTTTAAAAAGTGCTTTACCTTTGTTTACTTTATTTATTTTATTTTTGAAATAAGGTCTCACTATATAGCCCTGGCTATGTAGACCAGGCTGTTCTTGAACTCACAGAGATCCACCTGCCTCTGCCTCCTTAGTGCTGGCCTTAAAGGTGTACACTACCATGCCTGACTACATATATTTATTTTGTGTGTCTGTAGCTTGGAGGTCAGAGGACAACCTGAGGCAGTCAGTTCTTCACTTGGACCAAGAGGCTCCCGGGGACTGAATTTAGTTCATCAGGCTTGGCAGCAAATGCCTTTCTTTTATTCCCTGAAGCATCTTGCAAACCTGAATGTTTTTTTATCCAGTACCTGCTCGGTGCTTTGCGAGGCATGGCTCTAGGTGCCAGAGATATATTGATGCTCAAAAAGGGCCAGCGTCTGCATTAGAGGGATGGCTCAGTGGTTAAGAGCACTGGCAGCTCCTGAAAGGGATCTGAGTTTGGTTCCCAGCTCCCACCTGGTGGCTCACAACTGCCTTTAACTCCAGTTCCAGATCTGTCACCCTCTTCTGGCCTCTTTGTGAAACTGCACAAATACACAAAATTAAAAAAAAATTATAAATAACAACCGCTCTCTTTAGAGAGATAAATAAAACCATTTCAAATAACCAGAACACTTATTTTCTTCTCTTTCCATTTAAGTTGTACTAATTATTATCATTGTAGAGGGGGTTGCCATGGCACCCGAGTCTGTTCTTTTCTCTTACTTTCTTTCTCTTTTATTTTTTTTCGAGACCGGTTTTTCTGTGTAGCCGTGGCTGTCCTGGAACTTGATTTGTAGACCAGGCTGGCCTCGAACTTACAGAGTTCTGCCTGTTTCTGCCTCCTGAGTGCTGGGATTAAAGGGGTGAGCCACTGCATCCTGGGAAGTGTGTTCTTTTCATCCACCAGGGGTTCAGGGATTCCAACTCAGGTCTTCAAGCTGTGTGTCAAGTGTCTTCACTTTCTAAGCACTCTCACCAGCCCTTTTCTTTGGCTTATTTGAGACAGGTTTTCATGTAGGCCAGGCTGGCCTTGAACTTTTGTTTTTTCTACCTCCTAAGTGCTGGGATTACAGGAATGCACCATCATACCCGTAAGGTCTCCCAGTTTCATCAAGTTAGACATGAAGCCATCTCTGATGAGTAGGCTTTGGGCTGATATTTACAAGTGGAGGAGTCGGCCACTGAAGGAACTAAGAGTAAGCTGGGGAGAGCTGGGAAAATGGTGGTGTTGGTAGCGTCCTTGCCTCATGAACCTGACCACCTGACGCTGATCCCCAGCACCCATATTTAAACACAACACACAGGCCTGAAGAGATGGCTCAATGGGTAAGAGCACAAGCTGTTCTCACAAACTGGGGTTCAGTACCCAGCACCCACATAACAGTTCACATAACTTCAGTTCCAGGAGATCTGATGCCCTTTTTTGACCTCTGAGGGCACCAAGCATGCACATGTATGCAGAGACATACATTCAGGAAATACAACTGCACACATAAATAAGTCCAAAACAAACAAACAAACAAACAAACAAACAATGCTGGTAGCCCAGTGCTGGGCAGGCAAGAGGGAGGATTCCCAGGACTGGATGGCCAGCCAGACTTCCTAAACCAATGAGACCCAGTTCCCAGTCGGATATTCTGTCTCAAACAACGCATTCAGGTGCACCACATAGACACAGGAGAGAGACAGAAAGGAGGCTTGGAGCCCTGTGGACAAAGGGGCAGAGGTGGGCGGGGCCTTGGACATCAACTGCGAGACACCTGCACATTCCAGGCTCGGAGGCTGGCTGGCTGGCTGGCTCCCAACTGGCTCTGCAGCCTGGGGAGAGCAGTTCGGACCACCTCCAACTGACAGAAGAGGGCCGGAGGTGTAGGGGACCCTCCCTCCGGACTCTGGGGTGGGAGCCTTCACAGCTCAGGTTCCTCTGCTCCTGGGTGGAAGTCAGGGCTGGAAGTATGACTTGGTTGTCTCTCCAGAATTTACTAGGTGCTCAGTAAATCCTGACTTGAGACGCATTGTTGAGGGTGGTCCCCAAGAGGAGCCCTTCCGGGTTTTAACAGGAGCTGGAATGGCCCATATTCTTAGGAGTATTAGCCTGGGTTACCTGATGTCAGGGGCACAATTGGTCCATCCTATGTGACCCAGGAGTAGTCGAACGGGACAACAGAGAGAGCTAGAGAGCTAAGGACCTGGTCTACAGGAAGTTGTCAGAGGGGAGCTGCTGTCATTTCTTTCACCCTTGTGGGACCGGGTTTTCTCGGCTGCGATCGTCCTGAGTGAGAAGCAGACCTCAGCAAGTTGCCCCGTGCCTCAGTTTTCTTGGCTGTAACATGGAGCATTTAGGGTTAAAGGCACCGGCGGTAGGCTGGGCCTGAGTTAACCGAGCACTGGGCAGGGCAGGGAAAGACAGGGCCCCCACCGCCCTGCTGCTATCCTGAGCCGGGTTTATAGCAAGAGAAGGCACAGCTGAGCGCCGCGGAGCCGGTGGAGCTGGGTGATAAGAAGACCCAGCAGGGAGCATAGCGGCCAGGCCGGGGCATCTCTGCCTGATAAGCCCCTCGAAAGCCTTCCTGGTTGGAGTCAGAGGCCCAGCGGGTGTGTGGGGCCTGGAATTCTGAGCGGAGGATGAGCGAAGGCCTCGAGGGACATGGAATTCCGAGTTGAAGGGAGTGCAAAGATCCCAAGAGACATGGAATTCGGAGTGGACAGTGCGCAAAGGCCGCGAGGGACACAGAACGGATGGTGTGCAAAGGCCCAAAGGGATACGGAATTCCGAGTGGAGGGAGTGCAAAGGCCCCGAGAAACACGAAATTCTGATGAGAGGGCGTGCATGACCTGGAGGCAGGTCCTAGTTGACTACAGCTGATGTAAGACAAGGGAGCCTAGGGCGAGAGGCATTCGCAGGAGTCCGGAGAGAGAAGTGGCAGGAATAGGGTTAGCGGGTGTAGACGGTGCCAGGGGCTTCTGCGTTCTGTGGAGAGCGCGTCGGTTCCCACCTAGACCAGCGTGAGACAAGCGAGCACAGAGAGGAGCGCACAGTGGGAATCCAGGCACTTCGAGCACGGTTTGGGAGAGCCGCGAACTCCAAGGGGCCGGGCCAGAGGGAGGCCACGCCCACGCCTCACCACCAAAGCACCGCCCACTCCCCGCCCATTCCTCCCCCCCCCCCCCGCCGGAATCCCGCGCTGAACGAGGGGGCGGGCTGCCCGGGCCATGGCGCATAAAGCCGCTGGCCACCTGCAGGGCTACTACCGCGCCGGCCACCACCTGGTACTCATCTTGCTGCTGAGGGAGCCTCGGCTTCTGTCATCCCTGTGGCCTCTGTCGCCTCTGTCGCCGTCCCCTTCAGGCCCTGAGCCCCGCGAGCCCCGGCCGCGCACGCGGACATGGGCGGCAGCTCCAGGGCGCGCTGGGTGGCGGTGGGGCTGGGCGCCCTGGGGCTGCTGTGTGCTGCGCTCGGGGTTGTCATGATCTTCATGGTGCCCTCGCTCATCAAGCAGCAGGTGCTCAAGGTGAGTGACGCGTCCTCCGGAGGATCAGGACGCAGGGTGGGACGGTGGAGCCACTCACCACCTGAGAGGCCCAGGCTCATCCCAGAGGCTTGGAGATCTGAGTCACCAGCGTCCCGGGGGCCTGATCCTCACGGGAGCAGAAGTGTGGCCTGGTTGTCCCTGAGTTTCGATTGCAGCTGCCCTGACCTCCAGCCCCTTTGCACATCCCGGCTGTGACTGTACCTAGTGACCTCAGGGCTGCTCGGAACTGATGTCCTCTGTATCTCTGCGATGCTCCCACGGGCGCCCCGTCTTCAGTGGGTGCTCTGCCTGGCTTCTCCCTCCCAGATGCCCCAGCTATGCCTGGCTCGCCCCCACACTGCCTGGCAGCCTCAAGAGTTAAGCAGCTTTGCGCCTCATGCTCTGGCAGATGCAGACAACTGCCCAGGTCTACCGAGGGCAGGCAGGCGGGCCTGTCCCTTGATCTCAGCCTTAGGCCCCGTTTTCGCCCTTTCAACTGGGGACATATATTAGGCGGGCGGTGCCGGTCAAGCCACAGACTCTGCCCTAGGATCCGGTGTCCTCCGAAGGAGTCTGGAGCTCATTAAGTCCTGGAGATTACCGTGTAATTACACGCCTTCTAAGGGTGTTCCTGAGACGCTGGGTTACCACGGAAGGGGAAACGTGAGGCTGGCCCTTAGGGAACATCCAGTTAGAACTGGACCTGGGATATAGAAGGGGTTGTTGTCACCGGGACTTACTGACATCCTCTGCTCTTAGCCGGTTTGTTTACTGGAACTTTAAGAATGACTTCATGAACTGTGTGAATGAAGGAGAGAATGAATGGGGACTGCTCCCTCTCAGGCCTGGCTGCCGCCTCCCAGGACTAGGCTGGTCTTCCAGATGGAGCCACAGGTGGCTTCCCCGGAGTTCTGGTGGACACTTCTGAGTCCTCTCGGCCACACTGTCGCTTCTAGCGCTCTGGATTTTCAACCCTTGTACCTGAAGATCCCCTAATCTAGGGGCCAGAGAAGTCCCAGGGTCCCATGAGATACCGACTCCAGGGTGGAGGGAATCCCCTTCTCATTGGGGCATCAGAACGCCTCTGGGCCTTGCTGTTAGGCCTGGCAAAGTAGTGGTTCCAGGCTTGTCTCAGCAGCAGCCTGTGGTTTCAGCAACACTAGGACCCGGCCCTGTGTACCCAGCACGTGGACTGGCTGCCTGCTCCTCAGCAGCCTGAAGTGGGTGGAGAGAGCAGGTAATTTCTGTTCTCCTATTTGGGGGTGAGGGGCAGACTTAGCTGGTTCCCCACGCTCCTTTTCAGGAGCGTTTTCTTTATTGGGCTGGTACAGAGACTAAGGATGTCTGCAGGGATGGGGGGCGTGTTAGCATTGGGATTTCGAATGCCTATCCCATCAGTTGAGGGGCTAGGGGAGGGGGCATCTGCTCTATGCTTGAGGAAGAAAAACCCTGTCTGGCTGAGTTGTCCCACCGGTAGAAGCTTGGGGCTTTAAGTTTGAGTGAGAAGCTTTTAGTACCCTAATTGAGAAAAATCCCAAAGGTGATTGGTTGGGGGCTAAGTGGCGTGAAGGAAGGAAAACAGGAAGAAAAGCCTAGCCCAAGACAGCCTCTTCTTAGACACCCTGGCTGGAGTGGAGCCATGGACCTCCTGTAGGAGAAGAAAGCTCACTTCAGGGGCTGGCTGGCGGGCGGGGGTGGAGAGGAGCAGGGAGGGACCCCAGGGTTGACTTTGGCTACTTTCGTTCTGTGCTACTTGAATGGAAGCCTTGTCTTTTGAATTTTCATGCTTTATGCTTTTTTTTTTTTTTCCCTCCCTTTGGTCAGTCAAAGAAGTGTAAAAGGCAGGAATAGTTGGCTGTTTAAGAAAAAAATCAGGACTGGGGGTATAGCTTAGTGGTAGAGCATTTACCCAGCATGCAGCAGGCCTTGGGTTCCAACACACACACACATACACACACTTCGCTCTTATTTTCTTATTATCATTCTTAAGCATATATATCTATCTGTGTGTTGGGGGTCCACCTCTGCCTCCCCACAGCACTGGGGTTGCTGGTGCACTCTCAGCTATGCTCAACATTTTATGTGCTGCTGGGAGTTTGAACTCGGGTCCTCACGTTTGCCCAGCAAGCACTTTGCCCACTGAGTTACCTCCCTAAGTGGACATCTTTTAGAAAACCTGAACTGGATAGTATGTGCTTTTCCTTTTTCCTTCTTCCTTGTTTTGTTTTTCTCTCTTGAGTCAGGAACTCACTGTGTAGCCCAGGTTGGCCTCAAACTCACAGAGACCCACCTACCTCTACCTCTTGAGTGCTGGGATTAAAGGTGTGCACCACCATGCCTGGCTTAAATAGTATGGTTTTTCTGTTCAGTGTTAGTGCTCAAAGGTGTGTGTGTGTGTGTTCGCTTCGCACACACAAACTTATGCACCTGTGTGGGTGGGCTTGCCACACATGTGGCATAGTTGACTTGGTGTGTCTTCCTCAGTGGCTCTCCATCTTGTTTTTTGAGACAGGCTCTCATTAAATATGGGGCGAACCTTTTCTGCTAGACCCTGGATGTGCTGGGGTTTCTCTGTGTAGCCCTGGCTGTCCTGGAACTTGCTCATAGACCAGGCTGGCCTTCAAATGTGGGTATCCACTTGCCGCCATGCCTGGCTCTGTGTTCAGCTTCTGTCTGGGCTCTAGAAATCAGAACTCGGATTCTCTGGCAAGCACTTTACCCACTGAGCTATCGTCCCAGCCCTGTTCAAAGGTTTTCTGCATGACAGGCAGAACATGCCAGCCTGTTGCAGCCTTTTCTCCCTCTTACTGCATGGTGTTCCTTTGTTTACTGCTTCCTCTGCTGCCTGGTTGGTTCTTTGTCTCAGGCTACAGAGAACTCTCCTGTGTGCATTCAGGAACACTTCCATAGTGTGACACTTAGTCTGTGGACTCACAGGTGTACTCTGTTTGGATTTTGAGATTTTCAACCAGAGAGACAAGCTGTGGGACCATCTACTTCCCCTCATCTCTTCTTCCATCACATCACCTTCCTAGGCTATCTGGTTGGTGGCTTTGATTCACATCTTCAGCTTCATGAAGTGGGGAAAGAACATGGTGCCCACGTAGGTGACAGTTTTCATAGCCCACTGTGCCATGTGCCAGCTGGGGGCAATCCATCGCTTGGGAGCCAGGATTTCTCCTGGCAGTGAGACATGGGTCAGATCTGGTTTGCTCCCCTGAAGGATTAGCAAGTTACAAAGAAGATTACAAGCGCCTTTGGAAATGCCTGCTTCTGCTCTGAACACAACCACAGCGTTGTGAAACAGGCCGAGGCTGCAGAATTCTTCCTTTCTGTAGATAAGGGATCTGGGCCATAGCAAAGGTCGGGAGCTAGTTAGTGAGCATGGCCTGTGGTGGGCTGGGAGGGACTTCAGGCGGCCATGCTTGATTTACCCTCCACAGGGAAGTAGGAAATAGCAAGAGCTCTCTCTCTGTGTGGTGAGCTGCTGGGCAGAAGAAAAAAAAAAAAGAATTAAGAACAGTTTTCCGAAAGACATGGCTGAAGGAGAAAAACCTCTATTATTAAGTCCCTCCTCCCCAGCCTCTTGCCTGTCATCCCAGTAACCTGAAGGCTGAGAGGCAGGAGGAAAGTAAATTCAAAGCTGGCCCTGGGCTGTTCAGGAAGTTTAAAGCCTGCCGGGGCTATACAGGAAGTTTAGGGCAACTTAGTGAGACCCTATCTTTAAATAAAACGTAAGCTAGGCGAGTTGGTGCACACGTTTAATCCCTCAGAAGACAGAGGCAGAGGCTAGATCTCTGGGTCAAATCCAGTTCCTGGACAGCCAGGGCTACATAGAGAGACCCTGCCAAATAGATGGATGGATGGATGGATGGATGGATGGATGGATGGATGGATGGATGGATGGA
>NW_026590062.1:13625937-13644488 GCF_907164565.1 Psammomys obesus | reverse complement strand
AGATAGATAGATAGATAGATAGATAGATAGATAGATAGATAGATAGACGGATAGATGGACAAAAAGAAAGCCAAAGATACATCTCAGTGATAGAATCTGCAAATCTCTGGGTTCAGTCCTGGAAAACATACATGTAAACAAACAAGCAAACAAACAACTGCACACACACAAACAAATAAAAACAAAACACCTAATCTGGTTGGTTTTGGTGCAGCCTTTAATCCTAGCACTGGGGAGGCAGAGGCAGGTGGATCTCTGTGAGTTTGAGGCCAGCCTGGTCTACAAAGTGAGTTCCAGGATGGTCAGGGATACACAGAGAGACCCTCTTTCAAAAACAAAAACAACAGGGACCAAAGAGATGGCTCAATAGCTGAGAGCACTGGCTGCTCTTCCAGAGGACCCGGGTTCGATTCCCAGCACCCACACGGCAGCTCACCGCTCTCACCGCCAGTTCTAGGAGTTCTAACACCTTCACACAGATACATGCTTCGGGCAAAACATCAGTGCACACAAAGTGAAAGTAAACAAATACTTAAAAAAAAAAAGTCTGGAAGCAGTGGTGCATGCCTGTAATCACAGCACTTGGGGAGGCAGAGGCAGGAGAATCTCTGTGAGTTCGAGGCCAGTGTGGTCTACAAAGCGAGTCCAGGACTCGGGGAAAACAAAAACAGAAAACAAAACAAAACAGAAAAACCCAGGACAGAAAAAAACAAAAACAAAACAAAACAAAAAAAAAAACAGAAAAACAACAATAAAACCCCAAATGAGGACAAAACCCTAATAGTATTCTATATTCTCAATAGATTCTTGTCAGTGCAGTGACAGCTTAGAAAAAGGTACGGAAGGGTGCGCACCAGATACACAGAGCAGATAATGCTGGGCCCATGGTTCTTCGTAGATCTTTGTTTTATTTTATACGTATGGGTGTCTTGCCTGCATGTCTGTGTGTGAAGTGCCCTAAGAGACCAGAGACCAGAGACCAGACAGGGCATCAGATGGTCGTGAGCCATCACGTAGGTGCTGGGAATTGAACCCAGGTCCTCTGGCAGAGCAGCCGGTCGAGCCATCTCTCCAGCCCACCGTGATTTTTTTTTTTTAAATACTAAATGCACATATTTATTTGTGAGTGGAGGGGTGGGACCACAGCCTGTGCAGGTTAGAGGACGACTTTCAGGAGTCAGTTCTCGCCTTCCACCATATGGGTCCCAGGGATCGAACTCAGGCCGCCAGGCTTGGCAGCAAGCATCTCTACCTGTGGAGCCATCTCACTGATCTTTTTGTTTGTAGTTCTTTGAGGCAAGGTCTCACTCTGTTACCCAGGCTTTATTTGAAGTTCTCCTGCCTCAGTCTCCCGAATGCTGAGGTAACAGATCTGCACCAACTCAGCTGACCTCCTTAAAAACAAAAGGAGAATGTATCTATGAGTTTCACTAAAAATGGCAAGTGGGCCAGTGCCTTAGTGTTACCATTGCTGTGAGGAAACACCATCACCAAAGCAACTTGGGGAGGAGAGGGTTTATTTGGCTTACACTTCCATAGCACTGTGATCACTGAAGGAAGTCAGCGCAGGAACTCAAGCAGGGTGGGAACCTGGGGGCAGGAGCTGATGCTGAGGCCATGGAGGGGTGCTGCGTACTGGCTTTCTCCTCATGGCTTGCTCAGCCTGCTCTCTTACAGAACCTAGGACCACCAGCCCGAGGTGGCTCACCCACAATGGGCTGGGCCCTTCCCCATCAATCCCTAATTAGAAAATGCTCTCTAGGCTTGCCTGCAGCCCGATCTCATGGGGGCATTTTTCTTAATTGAGGTTTCCTCCTGTCAGATGACAATAGCCTGTGTCAAGCTGACAGAAAACTAGCCAGCACAGGCGGCTTGGTAACACAGGTCCTTGTCAGTTAAAGAGACAGTTGAAGATGGTAATTGGCCCGTGACTTCCCTGGAGTGTGTGTGACCGACTGTGACGGACTGTTCCGGGAGCAGGTCCACCAGTGCTGGGCCCCTGTGTGTTTCACCTAGAGCCCAGCCTGACACACAGCTGCCCGGCTGCAGGGCCACCGCCCTCAACGGAAGGCCTCATAATCCTTGCCATGTCCACGATTGCATCACCTCTGCTGTCCTGAAGTGGGTTTTCCTGTTGAACTCGCCCCAGGTGCTTGATCTGTCCATCTCATTCGTTCCCTAGACACCGAGCAGAGGCCTCAGGCTGTCCCTGCCTGCTTGTTCCGTCTGCTGTCTCCTGCTACCTCACTAACTTCACACACTTGGGCTCTAGCCCTTTAGAACCCCTCTACCCCCATGGCCCCTCTGCCTGCTTGGGCCCGTGTGGCAGTTTCACCCTTCTTTTCACAGGCAGGCAGAGGGACAATGCCTACTCTGCACAGACCCTTTGACATCTCCTGTCTTTTTCCAAGTGAACCCCAAGTTCCTCTCAGTGGCTTGAAGGTCCCCACTTAGTCTGTCTCTCTTTTCCTCCCTCAAATCAGCCCCCCCTACCCCTGCCATCCTCCTGCTTCGAGTCCACTATACCCAGTCTCACTTCAGAGGCCCTGGCACGTCCCAAAGGTGGCGTGTGCCTTTGATCCCAGCACTTAGAAGGCAGAAACAGGCTGATCTCTGTGAGTTTTGAGGCCAGCCTGGTCTACAGAGGGAGTTTCATGACAGCGAGGGCTATATAGAGAAACCCTGTCTCAAAATGTGTCTCCCCACATCCAGAGGGATGTGACCAGTCAGGTGGGTACTGGGAACTAAACCCAGCTAATCTACGAGAGCAGACAGTGCTCTTAACCTGCCAGCCATCTCTCCAGCTCCCAGTCCCTCTTCTGTCACAGGCTTGTCTGTGGTTCTTTCTTTTTACCCCCCGAGCATGAAGTTGTCCAGAGGAGAGGCTGGGGAGCTGATTGGGATTCTCCGTCAATGACCGTCCACCCCTCCTCACCTCAATTCTAGGTTGCCACCTTCTCCCTACAGAGCCGCAGGGACCTCTCAGAAGTTGGGCTAGCCTGGAATATCTGCACCGTCCCTGAGTTGTTTTGTGACCTCTAGCAGAGCTCCTTGGCCCGGCCCTTGGAAGGTGGTACTGATGGCTGATAGCAGCTTGTAGACACCGTGTTACTACGGTGTGTGATGGTCCTCAAAGCCTTTTGTTTAGGCTCTAAGTGGCTGCAGCTGCTTTCTGCTGTCTACGGAGACAGACACACAGAGACAGAAAGTAACTTGCCCGGGAGACACACAGATTTAGGTAACAGAACCAAGATACAGCTTCTGCTGATTGTAACCTCTGGGTTTCAAACACTCCCTCACCTAGGGAGGAGAGGCCCAAGGCCACCCTGCTCCTTTTCTGTTTCCCTTCCTGGGTTAGTCTTCCGTTTATCTGCATGGCTCATGGGCGTATTCCAGGCTTTCCTCCTGTGACCTACCTGAGCAGGCTGCAGTTCACAGACCTTTGATGCCTCCTCAGGAGGACTCAAGTGGGAAGATCTGCCTTTCCCCAGCTTGTGGCCCCCTGTGACCTTGAGGTCAGGGTTTGCCTGGGGCTGCCTTGGGCTTCTCCCAGTGAGATCTGGGGGCCCCAGTGTCAGGATGGGTGTCTCTACAGATTCCCTGCTCTCCAGGTCCTGGGTAGAGATGAATGTGTGCCCTTCTGTTTTCTTCCTTGTGCCTGCTGCCTGGCTTCCTGTCCCCATGGCTTCCGGTCGCCCTTGCATATGAGGAGCTATTTTTGTTCCCTCCAGGGCTGTGGCTGTGGCTATAGGCTGGCTATCTTTAGTTCCAGTGTTTAATTCTGTACCCTTCCGTCTCCTCATATGTCCACAAGCACGCATGTCTCCAATGGGTGTGTCTGTTGGCGCATGTCCACATAATGGTGTCCCCAAGTATACCGCACACATAGCTTGGTGTATGGTCCAGTGCTGACACACATGGACATGTGTGTTTCTGTGTACCACAATAGTTGCAACCCCTCCACATGCTTCTGCCGCTGCACTGGTTATTGTCTGGACCCATGTGGACTCAGTCACACATGTCCTGCTGCATGCTCCCAAATGCTGAGGGACAGGGGATGTGGCTCCATGGTAGAGTGATGGCCTAGCAGGTCCAAGCCACTAGGCTCCAGCCTCAGCACTGCAGAAGACAAAAGGGGCCATTGTCACCGTGCAGTCACCGTGTGCAGTACTTACATGTTCCCAGCTGGCATTTTGAAGCCAGGCTTTCCTTTTTCATTCCCAGAAGGACCAGGAGCCTTCCTGGAAGTGTCTTAGAACCCTTCCTGGAAAGACACCTCTTTGCTGTCCTCCCACAGCGATTCACCCTGGTTCACCCCAACTCTAGGAGTTCGGCTATCTGGAATCTTACTCCCTGGCCTTGGATTCCAGCACCCAACTCTGGAGACAGTCTTGGGGAGGCTGCTTGAATCTCTGCACATCCTATCCTATGTGCATCTCAGTTCCCACGAGGTTTGTCCCAGGCTGCTGGCTCTGTGGCCACCTGTGACTTCTAGGATGCAGAGGAGTGAGCACACATCCTTGGCCAGCAAAGGAGAGGCCGAGGGCCACCATGAGCCCCTCCGTAGGTTGCCACTGGATGTTTGACACTTTCCATTTTAGGATCCAGGAATTTAGCTGAGATGCCTCCATCATTCTGAATAAAAATAATAAAGAAATAAAAAGAAAGGAAGGAAAAGGAAAGGAAATGAAAGGTAAATGGTCCCAGGTTTTAGCATCAAATGAATGAGAAAAAAATTGAAAAGGGAAAGAAAAGGAAACATGACAGCGTCTAGGTATGGTGAAGGAGACGGTTTATTATAGATAAAAGGGAGAGCATAGTTAATTAGAGGCAGGGACTTCTGGGAGAGTCCAGGGTGAACATGACCTTGAGCCATGTGACCAGGCGGGGGAAGGAGAGGAGAGAGGGAACCAGGTGTAGCAGCCAAGAGGCCGAAGTGTACAAAGAGAGGAGGTAACCAAAATGGTTGGATTATATAGGGAAGAGCAGCTGGAGAGTTCAGGGTAGGGACTGAGGGAAGCAGGAGGATATTGTTAAGTGGGCACCTCAGTCATTTTCCCCAGGTTTGAAACCTAACACCTTCTGCTCTGGATCGATCTGGTGTCATCAGTTTGATTTGAGGAGGATTCAGACAGGGGCTCTGCCAAAAATAGGAATAGGCCAGTGTGACAGGCTTCAAAGAAAAGAAAAGAAAAGAAAAGAAAAGAAAAGAAAAGAAAGAAGGAAGGAAGGAAGGAAGGAAGGAAGGAAGGAAGGAAGGAAGGAAGGAAGGAAGGAAGGAAGGAAGGAAGGAAGAAAGGAAAGTCTATAAAAATGAAAAAACAAATTAAAAACATGTGACCCTTTTAACTCTCTCCTCTTCCCTCACAGGTGGCCTTGGCCTCCACTGGCCTAGGGCCTTGGGCTGAGCCACAAACAAAAACAAAAAACCAGGCCTAGTTCAGCCTGGCTCTGAGCCTCATGGGCCGAGGAGGCTTCATTGCTTTGGGGCGCTTCTACCCCCAGCCTTAGATGCTTCGTACCTCCTCAGAATCAAGGCCTCCTCAGACCTGGGACTTTCTTGTGTGTCATCCCTCGTCCCCCCAGTCCCCTTTTGCTTTGTGATCTTCAGCTCCAGGGGAGGGGAAGGAACAGGAGTGGTCTGACCCTCGCTTGCTTCCTGTCATTTCAATGAAGTTCCTTCCACCCTCTCTGGAAACTTCTATAAGGGCTCTTGGGCTTCTTTAGCTGTTGGGGGTTCTGGTTGTCTGCATGGTTCTTGCAGGGTCGGGGCCTCTTTTGCTCCTGAGCACTCATGGTTGGTGAGTCCTTACCTTGCGTCAGCCAGACTCTGGTGAGATATGTCCAGGCCCAACTTAGTTTACCTCTGCTCAGCCCCATCTTATACTATATATAAAAATGTCACATACAACAGATTTCTTCTGGGAAGAAGAGATTTATTTGGGAGAAGGAAAGGGGAAGGGAGTTAGGGCCTGAGTGAGCCATGAGGGCAGAGAAACAGAGAGACACAGAGAGAGAGATGGGCGCATGCCCCAGACACAGGGAAGGGGAGAAACTGAAGCTGAGAGAGTGTGAGAAGAGGAGGAAGAGAGAGAGAGAGAAGAAAAGGGTTGGGGGCTGAAGAGGGGTGGGGGTGTCTTTTGTCCTGGGGCCCCTAGCAGGTGGCAGATGATGTCACAGGTTGCTAAGCAACCTGGAGGCAGCCTGTCTATATGCTAACATTCTAGACTGTCCTCCTTGGGCCTTGACCTTCTCTTGAACTCCAGCCTTGACCTCAAAGGAGGACTCTGGTGTGCCAGGTGGCTCACATTGTCCTGATCCTCCTCTTCACCCCCAGGCCTCTCTTCCCTCACTTTCCTAGCTAGCTTGGCCTGTGGAATTCCATCCTGAGGCTTCCAGCCAAGACCTTGTGGGGCAGGGGTCATTTGCTCTCTGCATCCCACATTTGGACCCCGGGAAAGTGAGAGTCCCCTACTTTCTGTCCCTTTCCTGAGGCTGGCCACTGTCACTGTCCCTTTCATCGATATTCTTGAACTCCTTCCCAGTTGTCTCCTTCCCCCCTCAGCTCCCAAGTACAGCAGCCAGAGAGAGCCTCAGGTCCTTCCCCTGTGCCATGAGGCCTGGTACCCTGCCCTCTGATAACCTTTCTGGCTTGTTTGCTCCCCTTCCCCTTGTGCACGAGCCAGGTCTGTGGCCTTATGCCTGTGACATTCCCCGTGAGAGCCCACTGAGGTGGATTCAAACCCAATACACTGTTCTGTTTACCTGTGACATTTACCTGTACATGAGGCTTTTTTTTTCTTTTGCCACGTTGTCCCATGGGAAGTCTGGACTCAGAAGGGCAAAGACCTCTTTGGTGTTTGTTCTCTGTCCCCAGTGTTGGAACTGATGTGTGGCACTGGGCCCTGGGTTCCCAAATGTTTACCCACAGTGGACAGGCCAAATCATGGGGTGTTCTGGAACCCTTGGCACTATGAAGTCCCGTGCCAGGCCAGGACATGGGTACCATGGTACCACCGTCCCACCATGGCTGGCCTAGTAGTTCTTCCTGTCACAAACTGAATGCTCTTTAGAGTACACAGGTGCTATGGTTTAAAGAGCTGGGTTCAAGCAAATTTGATTCCCGGAACCCAGGTCAAAAAACCTGGTAGTTCCAGTGCTGGGGGTGGGCAGACAGGAGAATCCCTGTGGCTCAGTGATTTCTGGTTGCCAAACTGGGGAGCTCCAGGGAGAGAACCTACCTCAAGAAACAAGATGGAGAGTGCCTGAAGAACCACACCTCAGACTGGATTATCCTCTGGCCTCCACAAACACACAGACACACAGATACACACACAGATACACACACAGAAAGACACACACACACACACACACACACACACACACACACACACACACACTCCTGCTCAGGCCCATCAGTCCTTTCTTCACATGCCCCTGGCTGGCCAGTCAGTGTTTCTACAGTTCTAACCCAACAGGCCTTTCTTCTTTTCCAGTCTCACATGCAATTCCTTCTGCCCAAACGCTTTCCCTTTGGCTCTTTTATTCCGTCCCTCTCTGTGCTTCAAAATAAATGTCACTTATTTATATTTTGTGGGGCCTGGGAGTGCCTCCTCGAAGCCTCCATGCCAGACAAGCATTCTGTCTCCAGTCTACACCCGAGCCTGTAAGTAGGATGTTTTTGAAAATACTTCCTGGCCACCGGCTTCCCCCACCACCGCAGGGGCTGCCTTTGGGATTTTCCCCGTGCTCACCCTACAGCGAGCTCATTCATTTGGTGGATGCCCTACAAGGACAAAGATCCTGTTTTGTACATGGCTTTACTTCACAGTGATGACCTGGTGGGACAGGGGAGACCCCAGCAGCCATCACTGAAACGACGAACCTTGCAGCCTGACTCTGCTCCGTTCTGGAGGGAGGGGGCTGCGGTTAAGTCCCAGAGCTTTGCTGGGCTTCTGCCTCCTGAGGGCCATCTTGTGAGTCCCTGGCAAGTGACCGTGAATCCAGGGTCTGAGTCTTTACATGCTTTCTCTTGACTCCAGCAACTCATCTCTGGTGCCTGTGTCGGGGTGTACCCCGTTTGTACTGCTGGCTTCCACCAGTGATCTCTTTCCTGTTCCAACACAAAGGCGGTGGGCCAGGAGGAAGGGACCCCGTTCTCAGTGATGTCACTAGGACTACTGTGGGCGGTGCATAAATAAACCACATTTGTCTTAGCCAAGGGCAGGACACCAGGAGCTGGGGTACATGGTTGGGGTGGACAGTCTTCGGCAGCCCTGGCTTGGTGCTGGCCGTGTGCAGCTGATGAACCAGGTTTATTATTATTATTGTTGTTATTATTATTATTATTAATTATTATTATTAAAGCAGCATCACGTCCCCCCGTAATTTCCCTACAAGCAGCACCTGGGGAGGAAGTGAATAACTGCTTTCTCCTGCTAATGATCCCTATTGAAGGACTGGGAAGTTGTGGCCCACAGACATGAAGAAGAAAAATAAACAGGGTACCATTACACACCTGTAATCTTATCAGTCCAGAGGCTAAAACAAGTGAATCGGGGGTTAAGTCATTCTGACTGCATGGAGAGGCCAGTCTGGGCTACATGAGACCCTGTCAAAAAAAAAAAAAGCTACTGAAAGGGCCCAGTAAGTAAACACGCTTGCCACCAAGACTAGCATTGGGCCCGGGGACCCTTCCAGTTGTCCTCTGACCTCTGCGCATGTACCACAGCCCATTCAAACTGACACATATACCGTAATGTGAAACAGTACAAACCAAAAGCAGGGATGCTAAGGGCTGGGAGAAATGGTAGGTGGCTGACGGTCCAGGCCTCTGATTGGTTGGGCTTGGGTCACATGCTCATCTTTGGGCCAATCAACTGTGTATCGAGAAAACTGGCCTCTGAAAGAGGAGTAGTCTCTGGAGTGTCAGGTCGGGGTGGAGAGATGTCCTGTGGGTTGGCAGGAAGCAAGGGTGACAGGTGGCTCAGGTGGAGCTGGGACCCTTGGCCCCTAGTTAGCACCACTAGGTGGTTCTTGCTGTCAATCTCATAGTTACTATTTGGGATCCTTTCTTTGACACCTGCTCCAGGCTTTCTTGAGGGGGAGGCCCCTTGTCAGGGTAAATTTCATAACTCTTAGATTGTTCAGTCTTCAACTACTTGGGTTTCTCCCCTTTTATTTTATTTCATCATCATCATCATCGTCGTCACGATGTCATTATTTTGGTTTTAGATAGGGTTTCTCTATACAGCCCTGGCTATCCTGGACTCACTTTGTGGACCAGGCTTGCCTCAAACTCCTAGAGATTTGCCTGCCTCCGGATCCCTGAGTGCTGGGATTACAGGTGTGCGCCATCATACCCAGCTCATCATCATCATCATCATTTGAGGCAGGGTCTCACACTGTAGCCCACTCTGGCCTCACACTTTTGGCAATCTTTCTGCCTCGGCTTCCCCAAATCCTGGGATTATAGGCAAATGCCACCATGCCTGGCCCATCTTTTTTAAAAATCACATGTATTTGTGTGTGTGTGTGTGTGTGTGTGTGTGTGTGTGTGTGTCTGTGTGTGAAGGTTCTGTGTGTATTACACATGAGTAGAGGTCAGAGGACAACTTACAGTAGTCAGTTTTCTTCCTTCACATGTGTGGGGTTGACCTCAGGTCAGCAGGCTTGGCCACAAGGGCTTTACTGGCTGAGCCATCTTGCCAGCCCACATGTTGTTTTGTTTTGTTTTTAGTTTTGTTTTGTTTTTTAAGACAGGGTTTCTTTGTGTAGGCCAGGCTGTCCTAGAACTCACCCTGTAGAGCAGGACGGCCTCGAGCTCACAGAGATCCACCTGCCTCTGCCTCCTGAATGCTGAGGTTAAAGGTACGTGCCACCACTGCCTGGCTTAGGGCACCCCCGCCATGTTTTATTTTTTCTTGAAGGGCACCAGAGCTCCGAGGAAGCCGTGGTCCATTCAAGACTATAGGGATGGTTGGTAGCCAAGTACTGGCTGGTCGTGGGCCAGGTTGACTATTCTAAACTGTATAGGGAGGTGGGATGGTGGGCCTAGAGGAAAGGAAGAGATCTTGGTAGGTGAGGGGTACTCAGGTTGTTTTATGGAGACTTCCAGGCAGAGTTCCCCTGCTCCCACTACTTTCTCTTTGCCGCTGTCTGCCCACAGGAGTGGGAGGAGGTGTTTTGATAAAGTGGGAGAGATTTCAGGGTCAGGGTATGCCAAAGTTCAAGCTTTCCTCGCCTCCCCTGAGGCTCGCGGTGCGTCCTAAGACACAAGTGGGGGAAATGAACCCAGGCCTCCATGACCTTCATTACACTTGGCGCCAGGCTCTAACGCGGAGGAGTTGATCGGCTCTGGGCATGTTCTACAATGTGGCTCAAGAGTCAGCTCTATCCATAGACAAAGCAGCTGTTGGTTCTTGCCCAGAAGTCTGGGCATTCCCTCCCTTCTGGGACAGTGTGTGTGTGTGTGTGTGTGTGTGTGTGTGTGTGTGTGTGTGTGCGTGCGCGCGTGCGCGCGCGCGCGCTGAAACTGGGCCTCAGGGATGGGGTCTCTGCTAGTGCCCCTTTCTAAATTGAGCCTTGGTCCGGGTACCCACATGCTTGCCATCTGCCTAGAGAGGAGGTAGGAGGTGGAGGCTCCAGGAGAGTTGCTGACAAGGTTGTAAGAGCGTTGGAAAGTCTCTAGGCCTAGGCCTTGGGGGCTGGCATTCCAGGTTTGAATCCCGGCTCTGCCAATTTCCGGCTGGATAAGCTCGGGCAAGTGCCTAACTTCTCTGTGCCTTTTCACCTTGTTCTGATTACTGTCCTATGTCTGACTTTTGTGAGGGCAGAGGAGGTAGCACCTGTTAGGTACCTAGAACAACACGCTAGTCACCGTGTTGACACACACCCTCGGTGGGCCTGTCGTCAGTGCTTGCTACAGAACTCCGCTCTGCTTGCCGCCCTGAGCCATTCACCAGGCCTGCTCACGGCACACCCAGGTTTCCCACCAGCCTCAGACAGGCTGGTGCTGTCTGCAGTTGCCCGAGCACCTTGCGGTCAACTCACACCACCATGCCCAGCTGTCCCCTCGGGGTACACGTGGCTGCCAGCCATTCTCCCACCTTCAAGTTTTCTTTTACAAAGTATCATTTTGGAAAAATTGCTGACAAAGGACAGTTGGCCAAGTTGGCATTCACCCGAACCCCTTGGCCCTGCAGAGGATACATGCAGACCTCTCTTAGAGTCAAGGACACTTGCCCTCCCGTCCACAGCCTGCAGCTACAGGCTGGACCCTGCCAACGGTGTCTCTGTTTCCAGCACTGTACTTTCTCCATCCTAATGTATCTTATTTATTTTCTGCCAGGCTGGGGACTAAATTCAGGGTCTCCTGCCTGACATGCCACATCCCCAGTCTTTTTTTTTTTTTTTAACTTAAAAAACTTTTTACTCTTATTTAAAAAAAAAAAAAACCTCTTAATTAATTATGTGTCTGTGTGTGAGTATGTGCACATGAAGGCAGGTGCCTGTGGAAGCCACATGAGGGCACTAGATGCCCTGGAGCATGAATTACAGTGAGCCCTACCTGACTCAGGCACTGGAAGCTGAACTTAGGTTCTTTGCAAGAGCAGTGCACACTGAGCTGTCTCTCTGGCCCTTATTTGTTCGTTTATATAGGGGCCAAGTGCCTTTATTACTGAGCCATTTTGAAGGACCAACTTTTTATTGATTTTTTTTTTGAGACAAAGTTAGTCTCACTAAGTTTCCCAGGCTAGCCTTGAACTCACTCTTGGCTTCCAGGCTGACCTTGACCCTTCAGTCCTCCTGCTTTGGCCTCCCAGGTGGCTGGGGTGGCAGGCTTGCCTACCATGTGCCCCTTGGTTGTAGTTGTTAAATTTAGAGGTTTGTCTTGTGTGGTTCTCCTTCTTCCTGTCAGTTATGCCACCAGCCCTTTCTTGTCATCCATCCTCCTTGTTTTCCAGGAACTAAGGAACTGACCAAATTCTAGGCAGGGTTCCCCGATTGTGGCTGACATGTGGGCATCCCACAGACCCTGTACAAAAACTGCCCGTGACTATCTTGGCCGAGCAGGCAGCTGGGCTCTACAGTGGTGGCAGTGGGGGGGGGGTGTGTGACAATAGGACCTAGGTGGGTTAGAGTTTCCAACACCAGCTCCTGCTTAAGCTTCTTGACTTTCCAAGACCCCTCTCCACACTCCAAGAAGTGTTGAACCTTCTATTGGCCAGGCTGGGCCAGTCCAGGGTTCGCACTCAGCCTTGATGCTGTAGGGGTCCTGGGATATCAGAGCTGGCCTTCTGGAGCTGGGGGCTCTTCCGGTCCTACATCCCCTGTCCTGGCCTCTGAGCCTACGGGAATCCTAAGCCCTGGCTGGCCTTGGTCCCATCTGCCCTCCTGGCACAGGAGGCTCCCTGGCTCCCCTGGGCTGAGAGCCCATCTCAGCTGGCGCTCCATTGTAGCTGGGGTCCTGACAGGCACTGGCCTTGGGATTTCCTTCCACTGTCTGTTCCCAGCCCTCACCGTGCCTCCCGCTCTTTGTGTCTTACTATTGTGTAATAGTGCACAATTCTAGCAAAGGTCAGATTATACATTCATCAGGTGAAGTTAGCCCCAGGTGAAAAGTTGGAGCCTTGTGGTCCTGCGACCCTGCGACCCTGCGACCCTGCGACCCTGCAACCCTACCTAAGGGAACTTCTGCCCTCAGGTGCTCCTTGCCTTTCGTAGAACCTTCTAGGTCTGTCCCCACATACCTGACTTGGTCTGGTTTTGAACTTCCCTCTAGCATACACAAACTCTGATTTTATTCTTGTGACATTCTGCTTTTGTTGTTGGTTTTTTGAGACCAGGCCTTACTCTGTAGCTCCGACTAGCCTTAACCTGGAGTCAGTCCTTCTGTCAGTCTGTGGAATGCAAGGCCCACTGATGTGCACCACTGAACATTTGCATCCTCATTTGCATCCTGGATCTGACTTCTTTTCTGCCATCCTGTTTTGAAGTTCATCTATGTAACAGCATTTGCCTGTGTACTATTTATGACTGGGTGATTTTTCACGGTACAGATGGCCATGTTGTGTTTATCTGTCTTTAGCTGGTGGCAGGTAGATGCTGTGTGTGTGTGTGAAGCATGCTGCTGTGGGGTGTGTGGACACGTGCTCACTTACCTTGTCCCCTTTCTCCCTCCCTGTCTGTCCTCTCATCAGCCCTCAGCCTCTCCCTCAGCAGCTCATCCTCTTCCTAGTTTCGATCTTAAGTCTAACCTTCAACCTGCTTCAGCAGTGGGAGTCTGTCCACACCACAGTGGGTGAGAGCCTGAGTTTGGAGTCCTCAGGCTCAGGTCCAAGTTTAGCTCAGCCTTCTGCCAGCTGTGTGGCCTACAGCAGTTGGCTCACCTCTCTGACCATGGTTAGGTGACTTGTAACATCCATTTCCTTTCTGGCTGTTCTGGAGACTAGATGCCCACGGCTGCCACCATGGCTCCTAAGGTTCCTCCCCATTAGCTTGCAGCCACGGCCTACCTCATCCCTGTCTCCCCGAGGTCACCCTTGGTCTCTCTGTCTCAGCTCTTCTTGCTGTAGACTCCAGTCACATTGCATCAGGGGACACCCTGGCTAATGGATTGCCTCATTTTAACCTACCGCCCCATTATGGGCTCTGACGCCAGTACAGTCCCAGTTTGAGGCATTGGGGTGGGCTGGGTAGGAGAAAGTGGTTCAGGAAGGACACTGTGTGGCCATCTTGAAAGCAGAGTCTCCATGATTAGTGGCTGAGACTCTTGAAAGATTGGGTCCTGTGGGAGTGAGGAGGGTAGCTAGGCAGTAGGCAGCTGCTGGGGTTGGAGGAGGAGGGTGACACAGCTGCCTTTGTGTCACCCATGCTCCTGGAAGTGACCACAGTGGACACATTGCTGTACCCATCCGGATGGGCCAGATTGACCACTTTGGTCAGAGGTTACCTTGTCTGGGGTGAATAGAAAGAGGCTCCAGGAAAAGTCACACAGGGACAGGAAGGGTTATGTTTCTATTTGTTGAGACAGGGTTTCTCTGTGTAGCCCTAGCTGTCCTGGAACTCGCTCTGTAGACCAGGCTGGCTTCAAACTCACAGAGATCCACCTGCCTCTGCCTCCAGAGCACTGGATTACAGGTGTGGGCCGTCACCGCAGGGCTGTTTATTATGTTTATGTATTTATATGTGCGTGTATGTGTGTGTGCGCGCACATGTACACTGGCACGTGCCCTAAGGATGTCATCAGGTGTCTTCCTCTGTCATTCTCTACTACATTGATGAGGACATCAATGTGGATTTTAGCTGCAGTGTCCGGCGAGGTGGTGGCATCTCCCAGCACTGGCTGGGTCACTTAGCTGCTGTCACAATCTTATCTGGGTTGCCATGTGCGTAGCTAGCTCCTGGCTTCTTGCTGTCACCTGGGCTCCCTGTTTAATGTCTGTCGGATTTCGTCTGTTCCCATGGTGACCGATGCCCTGATTTTTCCGACTGTAGCTCCACGCACTCCCTGGGACCTGCCAGTCAGGTGGCTCCGGATCTGTCCTGGGATGTCTGAGTAAGCAGCCGGATGGCTACTGCCAGCAGGCTGGTTTCACAAGTGGCCACTCACCGCTCCGCGTCCTGTCTGGTCAGCCTTCAGGAAGCTCTGTGGCTTTGAAGAGGGTGTGTCACCGTTGTTTCTGAGTCCTGTGCGTGTACATACATCTGTGAGCATCTGCCTATGTGTAGGCGGGTGCATTTTCTGTGTTGGTATACATGTGGATTCCAGAGGGCCGTGCTGGATGTTCGCCTCAGAGGCTCTCCAGTTTGCTTGTTTGTTTATTCTGAGACAAACTCTTATTATGTAGAACAGGCTGGCCTCAAACTCCCAGAGATCCACCTGCCTCTGCCTCCTACGTGCTGAGATTAATGTCGTGGAGCACTACACCTGGCCCTAAACTATATATATAATAAATACATAATATTATATCTATACATATAAATATGTATGTATACACACACACAGAGCCCAGAGCTTCCTAGGTACTAGATAAGCAGTGTGCCACTATCTTACCTCCCATATCCAGTTTGTTTTTTTGAGTCAGGGTCTCTCACTGAACCTGGAGCTTGCTGATTGGCTAGACTGTCTGTCCATCGTGCTTCAGGGCTCCTCCTTTCTCCACTCACCTCAGTGGCTGCAGTGCTGCCATTATAGACCTGTGTGGCTGGGCTTGATGGCCCAGTTGTCTTTTTTATGAGGGCTTGTGGCTGGGGCGGGGTCCAAACTCAGGTCCTCACAAGTATTTGTTTCTACAGAGCAGGCTCCACAGCCTTCTAAGCCTCTTTGGCTTGTAAGTAGGGCTTGTAAGAAGGACATTAACTGGCTGACCTGAGGCTTGGGCTCCACTCATTCAGAACTGGTGTTGGGTTGAGCAACACCAGCACGCACGAAGCCCCAAGTTCAATCCCCAGAACCCCATGAGCTCTATGTGGTGTTTCATGCCTTGTCATCCCAGCACTCTGATTGACTGCTATAGCAGGTAGGCAGCTAATCTGGGCTAGAGACACTGGTCCAAAAAAAGAATCTGTGAGAAAGGTCATGAAGCTCAAGGGTGATTGGCTCTTGTCTGGGATGGGAGCTTTATTGGCAGGTAGAGGCCAGCAGGAAAGTCTCGCCAAGGGCTGGAGGCCAAAGAGCTAGTGTGTCTCTCCCCTCACCAGGGCTGAGATAAGGGGGTATTCTCTTCAGTGGTGGCTCCCCAGCCTCCTAGAGGGGCCTATGTTAGGCACTTAGATCTAAAATTGTGTCCTTGAGCCATGGGCACTTGATGTTAGCCTGGGCGCTCCTAGTGTCTGGGAGGATCTTGGTTCTTGCCACTCGTATGGGTTTTCACCACTCCTCAGTTGGTGGCATCAATGCCTCTGCCTCTGCCTCTGTCTCAACGTGGCTTCCTCTGTATTTTCCTCCTCTTCTTCTTCAAGGTTTAGTTATCAATGGTGTGTGTGTGTGTGTGTGTGTGTGTGTGTGTGTGTGTGCGCTCGCCCTTGTGTGCCTGGATGATCTTTACACTCACAATCCTCCAGCCTCAGCCCACATGCTGAAGTGACCGCCTGTGCTGATCTAACGATCTGATATTAACTTGATGGCATTGGCCAGACCCTGTGTTCAAATACGGTCCCATTCTGAGGTATGGGTGGGTGTGGGCTTCATCAGCTCTCCTTGCCAGTGGTCGTGGGCCGTGAATGTGAGCCCAGTCTCAGGTCTGCAGGATTCTGGGAGCCAAACCAGATGTCATGACTCAAGTTCTGCAGAAACTGCAATCCCTCCTGAATGCCACCTCCTCCTTTGTGGAGGGGCTAGTCACCCCCTTACCACCCAGGTGAGGGTCACATAGGTCACGAGGGGCCACCGGCACGGTCAAGCATCTTAGGATGGCCTACAAGTATGTATGGCAGGGTATCTTTTGCCCAGCTCGCCCCACTGTGAAAATAAAACTATAGAACCAAAATCATCAGTGTGTCATGATGACCAAGTCTCGGCACTTGAGAGGAGGAGGCAGGAGGAACAGAAGCTCAAGGTCATCTCTGCTAATAGTGAGTTTGAAGCCAGCCTAGAGGAGAATGGCCCTCTGGAAAGACAAAGCTGACGTGACGCCGCCCTCCCCCAGGGTCCCAAGCACAGAGGTAACTTTGGTTCATGGTTTCATGGTTTGTTCCTTCCTGCAAAAAACATGTTTGTTTCCAGGAGAACCCCTCCCTGCCCTCCCTCTTCTGGCCCTGGCCCCCGGTACCCATGCGCACTTCCTTCACTTTGCAGCCCTTGGATCAAGCACCAAGATGGGGCCTGGGTCTTCCCCTTCTCTCCAGAGTGCTGAAGAGGTCAGCCGTGATTCCCGTTAGCCCAGGCAATGGAGTGGTGTGCATTCCATAGCATGTCTCTGGGACATTGGGCCAATTCCAGCACCATCTTCCCATGTCTTCCGAAGCTTTCTCAGGGGATGTATTTGTTTCTAGACACACCACTAATTCCCCCTGGCTTGGTGCCTGGAAAGCCACATGTGTGAATTAAGGTGCCATTAAGGCTGAGCTTCCTCTGAGGCCTCAGGAGTCCTCCCTCTTCAGCTCCTGGAAGCTCCTGTTTCACTCAGTTTGAGGCCCCATCAGTCACGGTCTTTCCCTCGTACATCTTCTGATAAGGACATTTGTTGTTGGAGTCAGGGCCCATACCTATCCAGACTGCTCTCAAGACCCTCAGTCATAACATCCAAAGACCCTTCCTCTTTTTGTTGTTGTTGCCTTTTTTGATTGTTTGTTTGTTTTTCTGAGAAAGGCTTTCTCTGTGTAGCTCTGGCTGTCCTGGACTCTCTTTGTAGACCAGGCTGGCCTCAAACTCACAGAGATAGACTGCCTCGCCTCCCTTCCTCTTGACAAGGCCATGTTCATGCATTCTGATAAACAGCTTTGGCGGGGTTCAGGGCACACCATGCAGGAGGGATGGTGCCAACACCAACAGTCATCATTGACCAAAGTTGAAAGCACCTGAAAGGCTGAGGAAGGGGCATCACTAGTTTGAGGCTAAGCAGGGCGTGGTGGTGCACACCAGTAATCCCAGCATGCTGGGAGGCAGAGGTGGGCCGAATTAGATAGCTGGTCACAGCAGCCACAGTCCAGATCAGAAAGGAAGCAATGCATGCACACTTGCTTGCCTGCTCGCTGGCTTGCTTGTGATCGGTTTGATTTCCCCACTCCTATACAGTTCAGGACCCCTTGCCTAGGGAGTTTGAAGCCAGCCTAGAGGAGAATGGCCCTCTGGAAAGACAGAGGTGACGTGACACCGCCCTCCCACAAGGCCCCAAGCGCAGAGGTAACTTTGGTTCATGGCTTTTAGTTCCTTCCTGCAAAAAACATGTTTGTTTCCAGGAGAGCCCCTCCCTGTCACAGTGGCTCTTCCCACATGAGTTAACCTAATCAAGATACTCCCCACAGGCCAACCCGACGTACATGGTCCTTCACTGAGGCTCGCTTCACAGGTGATTCTAGCTTGTGCCAAGTCGACGGTTAAAGCTCAGCAGCACAAGGTCATAATTTTAATTATGGCACATCTCCGGGTGTGCTTAGCTCAGAGTTGTGGATTGCATATATAAGAGATGAAAGGTTCATCAATACAGAATTTAGTCCCCGAAGGCACTTGCATGCTTAGTCACCATCAAGAGCCTCACAATAAGACACTTAAAACAAAACAAGCCAAATAAGCAAACAAACATGGACCAGGGATGTAGTTCAGTGGGGGAGGGCTTACCTCGTGTGCACAAGGCTCTGGGTCCCGTTCCCAGCATTGCACACACAACTCAGCATTTGCAGAGAGCTTGCTCCAAGCCATGTGTGGACAGGTATCCTCACCAGAGCCAGACCCGCCCCATCTGCAAGTGGAGGCGCCTGGGCATTGTGAGGTGAAGGTATCACCCTGAAGCACACAGCTATTGGGAAGGTCAAGTTCTACCTAGTTTCACTCTGGCCTTCTGTGTGTGTGTGTGTGTGTGTGTGTGTGTGTGTGTGTGTGTGTGTGT
>NW_026590062.1:13623380-13625927 GCF_907164565.1 Psammomys obesus | reverse complement strand
TGTGTGTGTGTGTGTGTGTGTGTGTGTGTGTGTGTGTGTGTGTGTGTGTTGACACTCCATGTTCCCAGGTACTTATTGTGCATCAAGGCGGCAGAATTTATGTGGCAGCCGCTGGCAGAGCTGAACCCTCAAGGATGGCTGATCTTTAGCGAGGTCCTCCTTCTCGGATGCTGATCTCTAATGCGTGGCTGAGGGCAAGTGACTGGACTTCCTTGTGCCTTGGTTTCCCTGCTTGTCAACAGGGCCGGGGTTGAGAGAGATGAGTGACTGATAATTGGTGAAGTGTGCTGGTGCCGCCAGGATTGTATCCAGCTTTTGGCTAGCGTGGGCATCGAGGTGACCAATTCAAGTTGGTTGGCAGTGATGACAGTTAACACCTGGGCTGCGTCGCAATCCAGTGTGTTCTGGGAGGTGTCTGGGGTCTCTGGGTGATGGTTTAAAAAAGAAATATTGTGTCTATTGTGAGTTCAGAGATCTGAGGCTGATGGAACTCCATGGTGACCTCCTACTTCAGTGTCCTTGTTCGTCCTGAGACGGAAGAGGAGGCCAGCAGGAAAGGGCCCTTGCCGCCTTGCTGCCAAGTTCAATAACTCGAATTGGATCCTTGAAACCCACATGAAAGAAGAACAAAATCCTATAAGTTATCCTCTGACTTTTTTTTTTCTTTTTTGTTTTTTGAGACAAGATTTCTCTGTGTAGCCTTGGCTGTCCTGGACTCACTTTGTAGGCCAGGCTGGCCTAGAACTCACAGAGATTCTCCTGCTTCTGCCTCCCTGAGTGCTAGGACCAAAGGCGTGCGCCACCACGCCCAGCTTATCCTCTGACTTTTACACAAGTGCTGTGGTGTGCCTGTTCCCATGCACATAGTAAATAGTTAAATAATTATATAAATTTTTAAAAAATTGAAAGGAGCCCGACAGTAGTGATACACACCTTTAATCCCAGCATTCAGGAGGCCGAGGCAGGCAGATCTCTGAGTTCGAGGCTGGCCTGGTCTACAGAGCAAGTTCCAGGCCAGCCAAGGCTGCACAGTGAAACTCTGTCTTAAAAATCTAAAACCAGAGAGAGAGAGAGGGAGAAAGAGAGAGACTAAGAAACGTCATTTGTTTTCTGTAATTCTTTCCTCAGTGCTTGACCATGTGGAATGGGAATGAAGATGACAGGCCTAGGTCTAGCTCCTGACTCAGGCAGGGCCTCGTCTTCCAAAGACTCAGTTTCCCCATCTGTACAGTGGTTGGTGTTAACTCCTGTGTCCTGCTGTCAAGACTTAGGTGTCAGCACACCTATAGGAATGGTGGTGATGAAGTTGTCCCTGGGGACAAGTCGAGCTAGATGAAGAAAGGTAGGAAGAGGGGGCCAGCCAGGGAAATGACCATGGCTGTGGGCAGGAAGCTGCCCTTGGGCTGCTAGCTGGGCCTTTGAGGTCTCCCCACAGCTGACCTTCCCAGTCTGGCCTTGTGTGATTTGTGGTTCAGGAGCAGATAAGTGAGCCAATGTATCAGCAGTCAGGGCCACTGAGCCCTTGTGGTTGGGGGATGGACGAGACTAGATGGGCTCTGTTTCAAGGTAGAGGCTAGTGGAGGGCCACCACAGAGAATCCCACAGCCTTGCCTCATAGCGGCATTGCCCCCTTCCCAGGCCCGAAACTAGGTCTGGCTGAGCTCTGGCTGGTAACAACAACAACAAAGCAAAACAAAACAAACAGCTGTGGAATGGAAGGCATGTGTCCCATAGCAGATGGGACACCCATAAACTCCAGCCTAAGGCACCTACACCAGGCCAGTTTGAGACACTCGGTGCCTTGGGTGTTCTCCAGGTGTCTTTGTGTGGCTTATTGGTCTTGCAGATGGGACAGACACGGAGGGGCAGGGTAGACAGGAGGAGGACCCCAAGGCTCCTCTGGGGAAGCAGGCATTCCCTTTTCCGGTTGAGCTGACTGCCCCGTTGCATGCTGGGTCCTTCTCAGGCCCTGGAACTGCAACCGTGGGGCAGAGAAACAGGGTCTTGATGGACTCTCTACAGCTCATAACCTCCACACAAGAGGGGCTGGGGTGGTACACAGGGCTGTGGTGAGCATGGATAACGAGGATACTGGTGAGGGAGGGGCCTCTGGTGCTAAGCGAAGATTCACTGTCCCGTACAGTCATCTGCCCAGGAGACCCGGCCACCACAAGACAACCGAAGGTAGAAAGGGGTCTAAGTGACCATGGATAGGCAAATAGGAAAGCCAAGTGAAACAAAGAGAGGTGGACTGGAGAGATGGCTCAGAGGTCAAGAACATGCTGCTCTTCCAGAGGACTCGAGCCGTTTCCAGCACCCACACCAAGCGAGTCACAACTACCGTAACATCAGCTCCAGGGGATCCGAGACTCTTCTGGCCTCATCAGGCACTGTGCTCGTGTGCACAAAGCCACGTACCCGTTGATAGAAGTAAAATTAAATCTTCAGAATTAAAAGGAAGGCTCTCCAAGGAGAGAGATCCTTTCTTTCTTCTTTCTTTCTTTCTTTCTTTCTTTCTTTCTTTCTTTCTTTCTTTCTTTCTTTCTT
>NW_026590062.1:13568284-13623370 GCF_907164565.1 Psammomys obesus | reverse complement strand
CTTTCTTTCTTTCTTTCTTTCTTTCTTTCTTTCTTTCTTTCTTTCTTCCTCCCTCCCTCCCTCCCTCCCTCCCTTCCTTCCTTCCTTCCTTCCTTCGTTCCTTTTTCTTTTTTTCTTTCTGTCTCATTATATAGATCCCAGGCTGGCTTCAGACTCATGATCCTCCTGTATCAGCTTTTTCCAAGTGCTGGGCTAGATACTGCAGAGGCGAGAGTTCTCCCTCATGCCATAGCACGGGTGAACCCTGAAGGCAGATTCTGAGAGAAGGCAGGATGGTTGCAGCACAATTTTGTTCACAGGAACCCCTAAGTACCCAGGTGGTGAGGCCGGAGGAATGGGGTGCTGACGGGGAGGGGTTGGTCAGTGTGTTGAATGGGGACAGGGTTTCAGAAGGAAGATGGGAGTTGGTCTATGGCCATTGGTGGGGACAGTTGCCCAAAGCCATGGGGTATACGTAACACCATGAGAATGGATGCTTTAAAATGGCCTCACCTTTAATCCCAGGCAGATCTCTGAGTTCGAGGCCAGCCTGGTTAACAGAGTGAGTTCCAGAACAACTGGGGCTATACAAAGAAACCCTGTCTCAAAAACAAAAACAAAACAAAAAAGGCAAGGTCTGGAGACTTCAATATGCCAGCTATGGCTGGTTTCCTCTGAGGGGACATGGGCCACAGGCCTCCTTACCCTGGCTTGTAGGTGGAGGACACAGTGGCCATGCGGCTGTGTTCCAGCTTGATGAATGTCTTAGAAAACCCCATTTTCCTAGAATGTGGCCCTGAGACTGTAGCTGATGCCGCAACCACGGCCCCCTCCTCCGAGGTTTGGCTGGCCTCAGTCTGCATTCTTGAACCTCAGCCAGTAGCGCTGGAGGCCCTTATGGCATCGCCCCACAGAGCTGTTTGTGAATGGGTGTCTTCCCTGGACAGTCTTGTGCCCCAAGCCACTACAGGAATTGCCACTGGAAGGGACCCTAAGGACTGGAGACCAGGCTGGAGAGAGCCGAGGATGGGGACCCTAGTCTACCCCAACCCCATGGCCTCATATGGCCTTGCATGGCTCTGGCTCAATGGAGAACTCACACATAGCTGCTACTGAAAGAATTCTCTCTGAGTCTTCCACAGTCTTCTCACCCAGTCTAGAGTCAGGGCCACTGTCCCTGAGAGGATGGGTTCTGTACCTCACAGGTGAGCCACAAGTGTTTCTAGTGGGCTAGGAGGCAAAGAGGTCTTGGGTGGGCAACAACACAGTCTGCTGTGTCAAATGGTGCATGGCTGTCGGGAAGCAGAGATAGGAAGATCGTGGGTGTGAGGCCAGCCCGGGCCACACACTGAGGGGCCAAGCTAGCCTACGTTACATAACCTGTCAGGAAAACTACAAGAAAAGATGCCCATTCACCACTTGGCTTGGCCCTTGCTGAATGATAGCCATTGTCATTAGCCTGACATTTTGGCACCAGGATCAAGAAACAGGAGCTCCCAGAATCCCTTGGGGCATTTCTTTTTGGTTTTTCAAGACAGGGTTTCTCTGTGTAACAGAGCCCTGGCTGTCCTGGACTCACTTTGTAGACCAGGCTGGCCTCGAACTCACAGATATCCACCTGCTTCTGCCTCCCAAGTGCTGGGATTAAAAGCATGCACCACCATGCCCACCTGTCTTGGTAACCAGTGTTTTTCTTTCTTGGTGCGTGGGGGGTGGGGCGGGGGGAACGGGCTCTTGCCATGGCTCTGGCTGGTTTGAAAGTCACAGCAATCCTTTGGCCTTAGCCTCCTCAGCGCAGGGATTACAGATGTGAGTTACCACACCCAGCCCTCGGTTAGCTTCCTGCCACTTGGCTTGGCTTGTTCTAAATTGAGCTGGGTTGTGCATTGACTTGTCACTGTACTTTCAGAGTGGGAGCCTGCCGTAGCTCTGCAGTGGCTTCGTTGCAGCTCAGCCTGAGGCTGATGAGATGCATACAAGTCATAGCTGGTTGCTTCTTGTTGCTGGGACGTGTCCTGAGCCAACTGGTCCCTGATCAGTGGAAGCCTCTGGGAGCATCGCTAAGTCTTTTGCTGAGCGACAGATTGCAGATGGGTGGAAGTGAGTGGCAGGCTTCAGTATTCTGCCTTAATGGCTGTTTCCCAACGACGCTGCTCTTCGGTGCTCTCTCTAAGAGTGCCCATGCCGCCACCGCAGGCCAGCAAAGGCGTCGGATGCTATGAGTGCTTCCTCTCATGTCCCTGAGTCATACAGATTAGGAGCTCTCTTCCCTGCTCAGAACCATTTCCCGAGGGCAGAATCCAGTTTGGTTAACTCTGCCTCATAGTGCTAAGTACCAGTTTGGGGCCTTGGAGGTGTGTGGGCAGGTTGGAGTGAATGGAAATGAGTGGATGGATTCGTGAACAAATGGATGGATGGATGGATGGATGGGTGGATGGATGGATGGATGGATGGATGGATGGATGAGCATTCTCAGCCTGTGCTGCTCTGGGTCCGGGCTTAGTGGGAGTGTCAATGGGCATAGCCAGCACGTGAGCTGTGGGGTTAGGGCTGGAGGGGAGGATGCCTGTCTGTGGGCTGCACCCGTGCTGGGGTGCATGTTAGGCGGTACACCACCTAGTTTTGCAAAAGGAGCCAGAAACGAGGCATTTGAGACTAACCTAGGTTGTATCTGACGATTGTTGAGAGTGGGAGTGGAAGGGGGGCCTGAGGAAGCAGACGGCCACTTGGCGTGGTCTAGAATCACTTGGAGTCAAATCTCTAGATGTGTCTGTGAAGGATGGACCCCAAGTGCTGGGCCAGATAAAAGAAGAAAGTGAGCTGGGTGCCAACATTCACTCACCCCTTTCTACTTCCTGACTATGGACACAACCTGGCAGGTTGCCTCTAGCTTCTGCCCCATTCCCTTTCCAGCATGAAGAATGGCACCTTTGATCTGTGGGTTCCTTCTTTAAGTTGCTTCTGTCATGTATGTATGTATGTATGTATGTATGTATGTATGTATGAATGTACTGACAGAGCCAGGCCCCTGTGCATACATCACACAAGTGCTATGATGTTAACACCTGGCTCCTGACACTTGGGAACTGAAGTTTCTGTCAGAATCTGACAGAATCACTGCTCAACAGAAGCTTGTTAAACAGTAATAGACCCCAGAGCAAAAGCTGACCTCACAAGCCTCCCAATGACAGCCGCCCATGGTCCCGACTGGTATAAGCATCTGCTCTGTGTTCGCCATGTCGGGGTTCTCCTCTGCTCCAGGTTTGATGCTGGCATCATCTGCCTCCCATGAGGCCACTTTATGCTGCTGCCTGTGAATTGCTAGGAGCAGCTCTGAGCACAGACATAACGGGGGGGGGGGGCATGACACCACCAGAAGCTAAAGAAAGTCTGCACCCCATAGCCCTTTCCGAGTGAACATGCCTACTGAGGGTCCCATGTGGCTAAGGCTTTGTGTTGGAGACCAAGCCTCCAACCATGGCCCTAAGCATGAGAAGATGGTCTTCGTGGTCCTTTTGAAGGTGATGATCTGGTGAGCCAGAGAATGTCCTTGAAGACAGAAAAGGCAGGGATGGAAATCAAGAGGCTGTAGGAGGCTGGGAGGGTCACCACTGGAGCTCAGGGATGCTCTGACTTCAGCTGGCCCAGGGGGCTGCTGCTTGCCACGGCTCCCCACATGAGAGCTCTGGTCATTGGGACTCCCCACTGTCCCTCCACGTCTGTCTGGGTCCCCAGCCCTCAGGATCATGCTCATGTTCTCTGGCCAGCCATCAGTCCAGGGAGGAGGCCTGCTGCAAACCTCCTGTATGGAAGTCAAGGGTCTTTTCAGTCTGTGGGGACCAGCTGGAAGAGGACCGAGCTTGTGGAATCTGAAAGTTTCTATTCTTTAACTTTTGAGAATCACTTAATTGAAAAAACGGACAAATTGCTGACGATGAAGTGGGCCATTTTAGCTCGTCACACATCCCAAGGTGGTTGACCAAACCTGGACCCCAAGGGCCCAAGCCCTGGGCTGGCTCAGAAATATTCTTTTGGGCGAGAGCTTAGTGGCACAGCGTGAGGACTGGGATTCTTTTCTGGCATCCCCAAATGCCATTATATGTGTTACATGTGTGCATAGATGTGTGTAGAGTCAAGTCCAAGTCACCTTTTTTTTTTTTTTTTTTTTTTTAAGCATTTATTTTATTTTACACTTACAGGTGTTTTACCTGCATGCATGTCTGGGCACCATATGCATACATGGTGACTGCAGAGGCCAGAAGATGGTGTCTGGTCCCCGGAACTGGAGTTACAGATGGTTGTGAACCACCACGTGCGTGCTGGGAATTGAACCCGGGTCCTCTGGAAGAGCAGTTAGTGCTCTTAACCACTGAACCATCTCTCCAGCCCGCAAGCACTTTCTGGCTGAGCCATCTCCCCAGCCTTCAAAACTGTCTCAAGCTCACACTATGTCAAAGGTGCCCACAGGATGCCGGGCCCTCTGGGGGTTCATTTCCCTCACTGGTGGACCATGGTGTTCCAGAATTGGCTTGGACTCCTTCCTCAAAGTCCTCTGAGGTGCTGCCAGGTACCTGGTGCTGGCCAGAGTTCGAGGATGCAGGGGTGAGCATCGTTGGTGGGGTTTACAGCCTGGCAAGGAGTCATGGAGCACAATGCACAGGATGAGCTCATTAACGCAATCAGGGAAACAAGGAGCGCTGAGGAAAAAACAAGAGCGGGCGAGGGATCTCGAGGCTCAGGGTGGGCTGTGTGGGCCTTCCTGAGCACAGGCAGGGGTCCCAGGAGGGCTTGCCGACAAGGCGTCCTCCACAAACACAGCAAAGGCAAAAGGAATGGCCAGTGCGAGCCCCTGAGTGAGTGTGCGAGCCTGCAAGGCAAGGGCAAGGCTGCCAGGCTGGGCTGTTGGACAGTGGGAGGGCACTGTGCCCGCTAGAGATGCCACTGCGGCCAAACGGAAAAGGGCGCACAGCTCAACGTTAATGTGGCAAAATTTATAACTTTTAAATTAAAAAAACAAAAACCACTCTGGTGGGGATGGGGTGGGCATAGAGATGCCAGGTCACATGCCAGGGAGAGGGGGCAATTTGTTGGAGTCGGTTCTTTCCTTCTGACATGTGGGTCCCAGGGACCCCCAACTCCAGTCCTCAGGCTTGGGAATAAGCACCTTCACCTAGTCATCTTGCCAGCCCAAATCTGAAAGATGAGGGCACCAAGCCTCAGATACGGGAAGGCCACACCACCACAGGTGTCACGCCTCCCCACCCTGATCGACAGGGCTCAAGGCTCTTCGTGCTTCAGTCTCCCACAACAGCCCATGCCCTGAGAGGGCACCGCCCAACACCCCATGATTTTGAGTGAGATTCTGGCTAGTCCTCTGTGTTCAAAAGAGCCAATAGGATCTTTGGGGAGCCTGCCTTGCCAGCTATCCCGAGAGCCCTCCGGGTGGGGAAAGGAGCCAGTCTGTTTTAGATGAGGGCCTGTGGGCACTGGTCTCCACAGCTCTGCTGGCCCCTTGCATCTTGGAAATTCCTCTGGGGCAGACTTTTCAGGCAGTGGGGTGTGATCTTCCTGATATGTGTTGTGACACCCTTGTGTGTGGGTGACTGGTATTTAAAACACGGTGTGTGGGGGGGATTGTCAGAGAAATGGCACAGAGGTTAAAGGAATGGGGTGGGGGAGCAAGTGTGGGCAGACACTAGAAGAGAGTGTTGGGTCTCCTGGAAGCTGGAGTTACAGCTTTGTGAGGCACTGATAGGGGGCGAGGGACTTAACCCACAGTCACCTCTCCAGCCGTCCCCCACAAATGACAAACAAACCAGTTAACACAAGTCTTAAACACTGTAAGGTGCAATGATATCCCCGGATCCCTGTAATCCAGGCATTGGAGAGGTGGCGGCAGGAAGAGCAGGAGTCCAAGGTCATCCTCAGCTACATAGAAGGTTCAAGGCTAGCCTGGGCTACATGAGACTTCATTACATAAAAAGAATCCAAAAACCACTCAGGAGGAACAGGGTAGGATACTGAGGCAGAAACACTGTAGTTGGGGTGGAGGAGGTCATTTTGTGCTGGGAGATCACTCTGGGTGGCAGGCAGCTTTGGTTGCTGGTGTTCTGGCTGCTGGTGCCAGAGAGGGGCTCCACAGAGCCCCGGGGTATTGCCCAGATTTGGTCTACTTCAGGAGTTCACACGGCTACCTCACCTACACCCTCACTTATTTTTGCTTGGGCTTCCTATTTGGGCACCATTTCTGAGAAATTAGATCCTATTTGACAGTTAAAGTCATGGGCGAATTTCAGTTTGGGTATCCAATTTAGGGGCCAGCAAAGTGGCTCAGTGGGTGAAGGCTTCTGCTGCCAAGCCTGATGGCCTGAGTTCAGTTCCTGGGGCCCACAGAAGGAGAAAAGCACCTCCTGCAAATTGCCCTCTGACCTCCACACATGTGCCCTGGCATGTGCAAACCCACTCACACAGACCCATATACACAAAACAAGTAACTGCAATGATTAAAACAATAAAAACCTTTGTTGAGAAATGCCAGCTTTCTCTGTTCTGGAGCTTCCCACAGTGGGCATCACACAGCCTGTGTCTTTTGCTTCTGCCTTTTCTGTCCCAGTAGAGCTACATTGCATCCTTCCCTTCCCTTTTTCTTTTTGAGACAGGGTTTTCCATAGCCCAGGCTAGCCTTGAACCCTTAGCTGAGGATGACCTTGAACTCCTGATCCTCCTGCCTCTGCTTCTGGAGGGCTGGGGTGACAGCCACAGGCCACTGTTCCCGCTTTGTTCAGCTCTGGGCAGGGAACTGATTTAATCCACCGGGTCACACACATGAAGTCACGAGCACCCGTGGGACTTGCCCCGTGTTGCCAAAGGCAGGTTGGTAATCTCCCAGCATCTCTCCAGATGTTTCCTAGAGGTGCCTTTTACAAACACCGCTGTCATGGGTGGACACGGAGCCCGGCACGCTCTCGCAGCTGGCCAGCCTTAGCTGGAACTCCCTCCTGGGACCTTTTCCTGGCACAGGCTGTTTTGTCTTTGTTTTGTTCTCTTGCTATTGTGAGGCAGGCTGTGCAGCCAGGCTGGCAAGTCTACCAACGTTCTGCCTCAGCTGCCTGTTGTGGTGATAGGGATGGGACCTAGGTCCTTGCGCATGCCAGGCAAGCTCTTTCCTGCCGAGCTACGTCTTCAGCACCTGTCTACATTTTCTCTTATTTGAAATGTAGTATTTACTGTTTATTTATTCTTTGAGAATCACAGCATTCATACAATGTATTTCAATAGTATATACTTGCTACTCCTCATAGATCTCTGTACAGGTCACCTCTAAATTTACTCACAGACATCCTCCTGCCTCTGCTTCCTGAGTATTGGGAGTAAAGGCAGGTGCTACCATGTTCAGTGCTTTTTTTTTTTTTAAATTCTTTTTCTTTTAATAACCCACTCAATGCAATTACTGTGGCCCATATACACATAGGTAGGTAGGGGGCAGTTTTACATTATTTCCATTTGTCAAAATAGTAGCACAGTCACCCCTGGAGTCTATCGGCTCTCAGCCATTGGTTCATGACCAGATTTGTAGTACCAGGTATATTTCTTGTCCTATGGAGAAGGTCTTAAATCCATCCAGAAAGTGGTTGGTTATCCCCATAGTATTCATGCCACTAATGCATCCGTGGGCATCTCTTCCTGGGCTGGTAAGCTGCCGGGGTCACGGCTGGGTGATGCTATTGATGGAATTTTCTGCCCCAGCAGTCTGCAGAGTGCCTTCCTGCACTGTGAAAGCTGAACAGCAGGGTGGAAGCTTTTGGGTCAACACTAGGTTTATTTCTCCAAGTCCTGTATCCCCAGCAACGGGGTCTTACCATCAAGTTCTGGGGTAACCAAGAACAATGCTAGTCGCCTGCATTGTTTGTGATCACCAGATGACAGTGTGATGCCAGGGCCCTGCCTGATCCAGTCACTCTTCCTTGACAACTCCTATTCCTTGCCAGTTCTCATTTAAACCTTCCAGTGGCCCGTGAGATGGACACCACCAGGGTAAAGTGACTGGGACAGTCACTGCCTGTCACTGCGTCTCCAGGGCTATGGTGTTGGCTAAGAATGGCAAGTGCAGTACAGGGGCCAAAGCCTGTACTGGCATGGGGCACCCAGGGATCCTCGGCCTGCTGCTGCCAGGGGCCTGAAGTGCTTCTCTGTGCCAGATGTTCAGGCCATGGGTGACCAGCAGCCACAGCTTTAGGAAGGTGTGATGAGGCCTCTGCTAGGTGGGGATTCATGCTCAGCAGAGGATTTACTTTCCTTGAGTCCTAGGGAGGACAGGCTATATCCAGCCTTGGCTTCAGTGACTCTGGCGTTGTAGTATTCAAGAGCAAACCCTGGCTAAGAAAGGCAAGCTAGGCCTAAGAGGGTGTGAGCCAGGGTGTCTGCCTGCTTGGAGTCCATCCTGACGTGGGGCTGGTCCTGACCTTCCAGCTCTGGCCTGCCACCTCCTCTGGGGCCCCTGTCTGTTGTTTCTAGCTCTTTGGGGACAGTGGGATGGTTGTCCTTGTCCTGGCAGGCCTAGTTCAAAGGCAGTCTACGGTGACATAAGCTGCCTGAAACCTGGCTTTTGGACATTGCTGTCTCTGATGAGCTGGGGGTGGTGGCTCTTAGCTCTGTGGCAAAGCAGAGGTCAGGGAATGGCCCCACCTCTTCCTTCTAGCCTCTGAGAAAATTGGTGGTTCTGTTTTGAGTCAGAGTCTCATTCACCATGTATTCTCGGCTGACCTCACGTTACCATCTTTCTACTTCAGCGTCCCAAGTGCTGAGATGGGGGACCCAGGGTTACCTGCATGCTAGGCAAGCGCTGAGCCATGCCCCATGCCCTGCTTGCTGTTTTTCTGTCCCTCACAGCTAAGAATCCAGTCCTCATCCCTCTCCCTGCGCTCTGGCTCCCCCTGGATGCATGGAGCCTGTGCCTCCCTGATTTGGTAAAAGCACCCACAAGGCTGGAGACAGACAGTCTCTCTACTTCCCACTCGTGTCTGCCACTCCTGGAACCTCACGTGCCAGAAGTAGCTGCTCACAGCATGCTGGGTGAATGAACGAGTGACCGGATGAATTGATGAGTGAATCAAAGAACAAATGGATGAATAAAGGGATGATGCAATAAACAAATAAAAAAGTGAATTGATCAGTGAATGAAAGTGAATGGATGGATGGATGAATGACTGAGGGAATGAATGAATGAATGGCTTACTGGGTGAATGAATGAGTGAATGAATGGATTACTGGATGAGTGACTGAATGAATGAATGGACGTAGAAATGCCACTGAGTCACAGCCACTTGTGCAAGGCTCCAGCCCGTGGTGTGCCTCCCGTGATCAACATGTCTTAGCCAGTGTTCTGTTTTGCTGTGAAGAGATGTCATGACCAAGACAACTCTTAGAAAAGAAAGCATTTAACTGGGGGTGTGTTCACAGTTTCAGAGCTTAGTCCATTATCCCCATGGCAGGGAGCATGGCAGCATGTAAGGTGGAGAGAGAGAGAGAGAGAGAGAGAGAGAGAGGGAGAGAGGGAGAGAGAGAGAGAGAGACTCTGAGTAGAATCTTCAAACCTCAAAGCCCACCCTTAGCGATACACCTCCTCCAACAAGGCCACGCCTCCTCCAACAAGGATACTCCTTCTTTGCCAAGGGCACACCTCTTCCAAAAATCAGCCATCTTTCCTGATGAGCATCTGAGGTCCCTGGCACGGGCCAGTCCCAAGGAGCTGTTGCAGTGCCATAAAGTGGGGAAGCCCGTCCTCTCACTCCTCCCTGTGTCTGCCCGCAGAATGTCCGCATAGACCCCAGCAGCCTGTCGTTCGGGATGTGGAAGGAGATCCCTGTTCCCTTCTACTTGTCCATCCGCTTCTTTGAGGTGGTCAACCCCAGAGAGGTCCTACAGGGTGAGAAGCCGGTAGTGCGGGAGCGTGGACCCTATGTCTACAGGTGAGGCCTGGCAGGGTGGGGTGGGGTTGTGGTGGGCTGGCTGCTCATGTACATGTGTGTGTGTCGCGCGGGGGTGGGGTACAGAGGATCCAAGAGGGCACAAAATGCACAGAACGGCTGCTCTTGAGTCAGAAAGGTCAGACAAAAATGCAGAAGCGAAATCAGTGAAAGCGCCACCTGAGAAGTGAGTTGCAAGCAGGGAGGGGGCAGAGAGAATGGAGGGGCCTCGTGTCTTAGTTGACATGGCCTGTGTGGGCCTGTATGAGAAGGAGACTTGTGACTTCAGGGATGGGAGAAGGACTGTGGGCCTGGGATAGTGGGCTGAGCAATGCAATAGTCCTGAGGCAGGGGCATTGGGGAACTGTGAGGAAGCCAGCTCATGGTATAAGTCCCCTGGGGCTGAGAGGTGCAGGGTCTGTGGCTTTTCTGCCAGCAACTCTCACCTAGGTTTCCTGTGGGTACAGCCACCTGCTGATGGGGGGGGGGTTATTATAGTCCTATCCTACAGATGGAAGAATTGAGGCTCCAGAGATAGAGAGGCTCATTCAGTGCCACAGGTCCTAATCCTGGGTTCTCATAGCTGAAACTATGGCTCTGAGAGTGCTGCCTGGCCCTCTTGGACGGGGAGCTTTACTTCCGTATGGCCTGTTTCCCCATCTGTGAGATGGGGATAGTAGCATCCTCTGTGGGTGGGCTCAGGGACCAGATGAGATGGTTAGTTTGTGTCTCTAAGCTCAGTGTCTGGCATGCAATAAGCTCTCAGTAAACTCTGGCTGTGTAGATATCTGCTTGTTGCTGGGGGCTGGTTGTCAAATGGAAGGGAGAGGTGGGGATTTGGGGTTCTTTCCACAGGGGCTCAGAGAGCCTAGTGGCTGGTGAGGGTGAGCAGAGAAGGGCCGGCTGGTGGTAGCAGTGTCTTGCCATGGGCAGACAGTGGGGTATATACACAAGAGGCAGCCACCTTGCTTGGTTGGGTATCAGTGCACCAACACTCCGGGATCCCTGGCTCCCAGGCTATGCTCGGAGCTGATGGGAACACCCATCTGGCCTCCCAGACCCAACCAACTCAACGTCTCTTTACAGGGAGTATAGACAAAAGGTCAACATCACCTTTAATGACAATGATACCGTGTCCTTCGTGGAACACCGCAGCCTCCATTTCCAGCCAGACAAGTCCCGGGGCTCAGAGAGTGACTACATCGTACTGCCTAACATCCTGGTCCTGGTGAGGCTGTGGCTGTGTCGACCCCATGCTCGTCCTGCTTCCTCCCCTCTTAGCCTCCAAGGAGTCAGTGAGCAAGGGCCACCTCGGCCCCACCATCTCCATAGTGACCACCCCATCCTTCTCCTGACATTAGTACCCTTCTGAGACTCTGGGACCTCCACCGTGGTCCCTGACGAAGCCTGAATGCCAGTGCCACTGGGGGCCAGCACGGCAGGGTCCCTCCATCTGGGCAGGTGGGAGTCAGGAAGATCAGGCATTTATTGAGCACACTCAGAGTTGCTGAGTCAATGCCTCGGTGCATGCTGGGACCCACTCAACACAAAGCAGTCCCAGCTGTTCAGGGGAGGAAGCAAGAGTCGGGCCAAGGCAGGGCATTTATGCCAAGAGACCAGGAGGACCCTCCTCAAGGGCAAAGTGTCAGACACAAATTGGGCCAGTGTTAACAAGCCAGATCCTGTGGTCAGATACCACAGTTCTGGCTGAAGTTTGAAGACGAGCATGGTGCAGGTGGGGGGTGGGGACAGCGGAGGCATGATGTCACTGGGTAAGCATGGCCATTCCCAGTGAAACTAACTTGAAAGATTGAGAATATGAACTTTGTGTGATTTTTCATACCTTTTTGGAAGAGTCTTTTGATTCCCTACCCCCACCCTCAGGCCGAGAAAATTGCCAAAAACACCAGCTTTCACACAGGCGACAGAGAGAGGTGCTGGCTGGCTTTGCCCCTCAGGCCCCCGGCCTCCAATCCCTCACACCCATTTTCAGAGGCTTCTCCAGAGACCGCAGGGGCTTCCAGAGACCACAGGGGCTGGGGGGAATTTGTTTTTATTTTTATTTATTACTTTATTTATCATCATCATTTTGAGACAGAGTCACCATGCAGCCCTGGTTGTCCTTCAACTCTCTGTGAAGAACAGGCTGGCCTTGAACTCAGAGAGATCCTCATGCCTCTGCCTCCCTAGTGCTGGGACTAAAGGCATGTGTCACCACGTCTGGCACATAACTAACTCCTTTTTTATATTAATAAACAACAGCAGGGCCAGCAGGATGGGCAAAGTAGGTCAAAGGTGCCTGTCACTAAGACAGATGATCTGAGTTGAACCTCCAGGACCCGCATGACTCCCACAAGTTGTCCTTTGACCTCTAGCCATGTGCTATGGCACCCCTCAATAAACATAATAAAAATGCAGTGTTGGTTCCTAATAATGAAGGAGATCTATGAGTGGTAAGGGGGAGGAGCATCACATGTTTACTGGACATAACCTGGAAACACCAGCCACGCATTGCTCTGGTGCCCGACAGTTGCTTCGGGTTGAGCAGCCTTCGGGAACAACTCAGAGTCCAGACGCTCCAGACAGAGGAAAAAACACACACGAGAACTATAAACTCAGCTGCATCGGGGCACTTTGGCCCTGGTGGCAGGGAGTAGGTGTTCTGGGCTCTGGGTGTTGAGATGAGGAGGAGACGTGAGAAGTGGGGTGGGATCAATGTGAAGAGGCTGAGGCGGGAAGATGCTGGACAAGTCAGCCTGGACTACACATCGAGGCCTTGTGGTTAAACACATGGAGGAGGAGGGGGCTGGGGAGACTTTCTCAGTATGCTGTGTTTCTGGGCTCATGTTACTGACAGGGTGAGGTTCTCATCCTCATTATAAACAGGGCACCCAGGTCTTTCCTGGCTCCCTTCTCCAGTAGCCCTGCCCCTACTCAGCATGAAGGACAGCGTGGGGACCTCCTTCTCTGCATCAAAGCTCTACAGAGCATCTCCCCGTGGTTCACTGGTTCCTTTCAGGCCACAGGACGGCTTCTGCATGCCAGGCCCGAGCTCCGTGGCTGCCTCTGACTCCCTGTGAAGTTCCCTTACTCTGAGCCCCTTGGGTGTTGCCCTGGCAACATGAATCTGGGAAGGGTCCACCCTGAGGTCCCGAGCTCTTGGCCTGAGGTTGAAGGCGGGGGAGGTTGTCCACCTTGTCCACCATCCTAATCCCAGGCCTTCGCTCTCCAGGTGGGGGCAATGATGGTGGAGGACAAGCCTGCAAGCCTGAAGCTGATGATGACCTTGGGGCTGGCCACCATGGGCCAGCGTGCCTTTATGAACCGCACGGTTGCTGAGGTCCTGTGGGGCTATGATGATCCCCTCGTGAATTTTTTGAACAAATACTTTCCAGATATGTTCCCCTTAAAGGGCAAGTTCGGCCTGTTTGCCCAGGTGAGTGTGCTCCTTCCACACAGAGAGCTGGGTGTCACGGAACTCAAACCAGCTTAAGCAAAATTGGGAAATTACCAACTCATACAGCGGGAGACACCAGGATTGCATTCGGGTGCAGCCTGATCCAGTTCAAGTCGGGGGTGTGACTGGGGTTTAGCTTAGAAAGTTGGAGGCTTTGCTGAACTCCATCCCAGGACTTGAGCCTAGAGACTCAGACCTCAGATGTCCCATCAGTGCTTGTCCTCAATCTTGACCTTCAGTACCTGAACTAACATTCAATCCCTTACTCGGGGAAGCAGAAGCAGGCAGATCTCTGAGTTTGAGCCAGTCAGTCCAGGACAGCTCAGTCTACCCAGAGAAACCCAACCCTGTCTTGAAAAAAAACCAAAAACGAAACCAAACAAACAAAAAAGCTTTGATCCTTTGCCGGGAGGGGGTTCTCTATGTAGTCCTGGCTCTCCTGGAATTCGATACATAGACCAGGCTGGCCTTAAACTCACAGACATCAGTCTACTGACAGCTGTGATTTAGGGTGTGTGCCACTGCACCCCACCTAAATGCTTTTTTTCTTAATTAGCTGCAGGGCCTGATGGAGTAGGCATGGGAGTATGAGGCAGGAGGATGGCAAGTTCAAAACCAGCCTGGACAACTTAGTGAGACCCTGCCTCAAAATGTGAAGTGAAAAAGACGGCTGGGGTGGGGCTCAGTGTATGAGCACTTGCCCAGGATGTGCAGGGCCCTGGGTTCTAGACCCACCATGGAGTCAGTCAGTGCAGCAGTGACGGGGGCGCCTGGTCTCATGCCTCCAGCCCAGGGCTAAGGGCACTGTTCCCTGCCTGTCTGCAGATGAACAACTCCAATTCTGGGCTCTTCACTGTGTTCACGGGCGTCCAGGACTTCAGCAAGATTCACTTGGTGGACAAATGGAACGGGCTCAGCAAGGTGAGCAGGAGGGGAGATTGTCCCCATCTGCAGCAGGCACTAGACTGGGACAAGCCTGGGAAGATGGCAAGTGCTTTGGAGAGGGCGTCGGGGTCACCGGAGGACTTCACGGGCCCCAGAACTGTCCCTGGAGTGCTTCTGCTGGGAACTCTTCATTCTTCCATTCCTGAATGTTCGTTTACAAGGCAGACAGGAAGACATTCCCATAAAGATAAGACAATGGAGGCCCAGCACCTTGCCAGGCCCACCCGGAAACCCCCAGCAGCTTCCTGGCTATTTACCCACCCAGTGCCTCTGTGTACCCAGAGAAATGTGTTTTCCTTCCTTCTTTGAACACAGAGATCCTATCATGTGCTATTTTCCTGCTGTCTCTTCTTCTTAGGACATCTTTATGTATACTGCAGTTTGGTTTGGTTTGGTTGGTACTGAAGATGGAGCCCAGGCCGGTGCATCCTCAACAAGGGCACTACCACTGAACCACACTTCTGCCCTTCACTGGGGCATTCTAGGCAGGGGCACTACAGCTGAGTCACGCCCCCAGCCTTCACTGGGGGATTCTAGGCAAGCCCTACCTACTGAGCCACCTCACTGTCTCTACCCTTTTTCTTCTTAAATTTTTATTTTGAAATAAGGTCTGATTATGTATCTCAGGCAGGCTTTAAACTTTCAACCCTCCTGTGTCAATTACCTCCCAAATGTTTAGATCATAGGTGTGTGCTGCCACACCCAGGCAGCAGCCATTTTTAGTGGGTTCTGGTCAGCTCTTCTTTCTTTTACTTTTATTTTTATTTCATGTGCACTGGTGTTTTGCCTGCATGTATGTCTGTGAGAGGGTGTTGGATCCCTTGGAACTGGAGTTACGGAGGGTTGTGAGCTGCCTTGTTGGTGCTGGAAAGTGAAGCCGAGTCCTGTGGAAGAGCAGCCAGTGTCCTTAACTACTGTGCCACCTCACCAGCCCTAACCAGGTCCCTAACCAGCCCCTAACCACTCCCTGCAGAGGTCAGTGGAAAGGGCATGGTTTATTTATTTATTTATTTATTTATTTATTTATTTATTTTTGTTTTTGAGACACGGTCTCACTGTGTAGCCCTGGCTAGCCTGGAACTCACTATGTAGACCAAGCTAGCCTCAAGATCGCAAGAGACCCACCTGCCTGTGCCTCCCTAGTGCTGGAATTTAGGCCATGGCTGGCTTGGGTATTGGTTTTCAGTCCTAGTCTCCCTGGCTAGAGGCAAGTACTCTGATGGCTTCAGTTTCCAGGCCTTCAGCTGCTCCTACTGTCACTTTAATAGCTCCCTTGGCATTTCCCAGCTTTTCTTGTTGGCTTCTCCTGGGGGAGGGAACAGGAAGATGTGGGTAATGGACCCATTGTACAGGCGGCTTAACTGTGGAGAGCAGGAAGCCAGGCCAGATGCTGTGTCTTCACAGCCTGCTCACAGGGTTGGGTATGATGGATGCACTGGGGCGTTATTGAGTACAGGCCTGGGCTGTCCCTCAAGGCTACACCTTATCCTGTCCTCCCACAGGTCAGCTATTGGCATTCAGAGCAGTGCAACATGATCAACGGGACTTCTGGGCAGATGTGGGCACCATTCATGACACCCCAATCCTCGCTGGAATTCTTCAGCCCAGACGCCTGCAGGTAACCCTTGTCTGGGGGACTCCCCGCCTCCTGAGTGGGAGAATCTGCTTCAGAGGTGATTCAGGGTCTAGCTCCTGGGGTGTGCACCCAAAGTGTCTGCCCCTCTGTGTACTGTGGCTCAGTCGTTTTTCTTATCACCATGACAAAATACCTTACAGGTGACTTGGGGGAGGAAGGATTATTTTGGATTTCAGTTCTAGAGCATTTGCACCTTGAAGGGTCTACAATCTCCCCAAACAGCGCCCCCAGCTGGTGTCCAAGAGTTCAAGCATGTAGCCTGACTACCTTGGCTTGTTTGTGGGCACCACAGGCTGAGGCAGAGCCCAGAGAAGTTGCAGGCGGTGGTGGCTGGAAGCTCAGTCGTGGTGGTGGTGGTGGTGGTGAGACGTGACGGTAGAGAAGGGTTAAGGTCTTGGGTGAGCTGTGAAGGGAGGCTGGAGGTCTGGGGTCTAGAACCTGGATCTTTGACTGCCAGGTGCATTTCCCTTTCAATCTACCAATCTCCAATTCCCCTGCCTCAGAGGTATGCTGGGGTCTGGTAGCTTGGGCTCCACCATCCAGGGTCCTGACACCATCCCAGGGTCTTCAGTGACCCATTCCCAAGTGGTACTCTAGCCCATGTTCCATTCTGGCCACGCTGGAGATGACCTTAGCCTGGGAACTCACTGGGCTGACCTTTGATCCCTCTGCCTCTCTAAGCTAACACAGACGACGATGCAACGTGCCAGGTGTGAACACAGACATGACGGATGGGCAAAGTCTGTGTGCTTTGGTAGCTGTGTCCCACTGGGGACTTTCAAAAGCAGAACTCTGTCATTCCTCACATTTTATTACTAATTTTTAATTGGCGTCTGTGTGGGTCCATGCACAAGAGTGCAGGTGCTTGTGAAGGCTACAAGAGGACATCAGATCACCTGGAGCTCCTGTTACAGGTGATTGTGAGCTGCCTGATGCGGGTGCTGGGGACAGAACTTAAGTCTTCTAGAAGAGCAGTAAGTGCTCTTAACCACAGACCAAGCCACCTCTCCAACCCGTTTATTCATTTGTGTGTGTGTGAGTGTGTGTGTGTGTGTGTGTGTGTGTGTGTGTGTGTGTGTGTGTGTGCTGGTAATGGAACCCAGGGCCTCATACACACTAGGTAAGTGGTCGGACACTGAGTCATGCCCCATTCCTAAACAGAACTTCAGACTTAGAGAAAACATCTTTAGCCCAGCCAAACTGGTGGCCACTGTCAGTGACACAGACTAGTGACAGGGCTCAGGGCGGGGGAGTTGGCTCAGTCAGTAAAGTACAGACTGTTCTAGCAAGAGGACCTAAGTTCAGGCCCCCGGAACCCACACAGCGTTATGCCTAGCAACCCAGCCCTGGTGAGGTGGAGGCTGGAGAATCCCTAGACATGGAAATCCATTAAGCCTGGCAGAATTCTGTGAAAGCAGGCTGCAGGCCAGGTCCCCCTTTCCTTCAGTCCTTTACGGGTGTTCTCCAAAAACAAAGCCCTCTTCTTACACAGTCACAAGGATCAAAGTCAGGGAATTTAACATTGACCTGATAAGATCGGATAAGATGACACTGGTGCAAAAAATAAAAAACAAACCAAGCCTATAATTTCAGATTATGGTCCATCCTTATGGGTCAGGGTGGAGATCAGAGCAGGCAGTTGGTCAGCTCACTCACAAGAACAGAGAGTCAAATTGAATGCACTCATGCCTAGGGCTCAGAGGACTGTCTCCATTCTTATACACTCCATGACTAAAACCTAGGGAATGGTGCTGCCCACAATGCATTGGGCCTTTCCATATCTATTGAGAGAATCAAGACCATTTCACAGGCCACTCTGCTCTAGACAGTCCCCCACTGAGAGTCTCTTCACAGGAGATTCTAGATATGCCAAATTGACAATTAAAACTTACAGTGTGGGTCACCCATGCCGTGTTCCATCAGAAGTGCATTTGAGATCAGACAGTGGGGCAAATGGACAGAGAGGAGTTAGGGTCGGTGAGGGGCACCTGGAGAGCTGAAGTTTGATGTGTACATTCCAGGCTGGGGGAGAGGTGGGTTACAGAGTGCCTGGGACAGAAAGGGACATGCTTGAAGAGCATGTACAAGGCCCTGGGTGGGCGCAACGAGACAGGAAGTTTGAGAGGAGCCATGGATGGCATCTCACTGCAGCTTCACAGCAGGGCCACCGCGAGCCACAGGAAGCCATTGCCCAAAGCCCTGGTTTCCATAGTCCTCAGTTCTCGAGTTTCTATTGAGAGAGCACGGCATTTCATTGTAAGGGAACGAGAGCTCTGTAAATTTCTAATTATCCCAGATGACTGACCACACCTATCACAGCAGGATGCTGTGCAAATGCTGGCTTTCTTTATTGTCTGGGGAACAATGAGAAACTATACCAGGTCAACAGTACAGGTGCAACTCTACCCCAAATGTTTTGTTTTGTTTTAAACAGGGTCTTATATCATTCAGGCTGGCCTTGAACTTGCTGTGTAGCCAAGAATGACCTGGACCTCCTGGTCCTCCTGCCTCCTCCTCCTGATTGCTCAGCTTTCATCACCACACTTGGTTTATACCAATGTTGGACGGGGGTCTAACCCAGGACCTAGGGCAGTTCTCAACCTCCCTAATGCTGCAACCCTTTAATACAGCTCCTCAAGTGGTGGTGATCCCCAACCATAAAATTATTTTCATTGCTATTTCATAAGTGTAATTTTGTTATGAATCATAAGGCAAATATGATTTGTGTCTTTTGATGGTCTGTTGGGGACTGGCCTAGGGCCTGCCAGGCTGGTCTGGGTTCTGGTTTTAAATTTGCCTAGTTGCAGGGATGCTTTGGCTGGTTGGGGAGCCGAGGGAGCAGGCAGAGCATTGAGGGACCACTGACGTTTTCCCAGCAACAGGTGGCTAGTGTCACAGCTGTTCCTGTGGTTTCCTCTGCAGGGCTGCCCCAGCCTCTGTCCTCAGGGAACAGCCCTCATCCTGCCTCCCCCCTGCAGGTCCATGAAGCTCATCTACCAGGATTCAAGGGTGTTTGAAGGCATTCCCACTTACCGCTTCACGGCCCCCAAAACTTTGTTTGCCAATGGGACCGTCTACCCACCCAATGAAGGCTTCTGCCCGTGCCGCGAGTCCGGCATTCAGAATGTCAGCTCCTGCAGATTTGGTGAGTGTCTTGGCCACGCTCCCCGCCTCTAGGCTGAGGTGACAGGGTGGTACCAGGATTTTATCTGCTGCCAGCTTGCTCTCCCATTAATCTCTGGTCTCTGCACTCCTGATCATCTCAGTGCTACAGATAGGGAGCTAAAGGTAAGAGGAAAAGATAACGCCATCCCGATAAACATCCCACCAGCACGCGTTATCCACAGGCCATGGTGCTCCGGAGTCTGAAGGGTCCTGCCCTCAGGTTAAGATTCCGACAGTGGGCACTGATTCTTGGCCATGGAGAGGAGCCCGCCCTCGTCCCTTTCCTGCTTTTCCCTGGCTCGTCATCCCTTCCTTTCTTTCAACCTAACATCCAGGTTGAGATTGGTTTGGGTAGGGCTGCGTGGCCCAAGTTAGCTTCTCACTTGTATTCTCCCTGCTTCTGCCTTGTGAGTCCCAGGATGGTAGACGCATACCCCAACACCAGTCATCCCCCAAAAAACAACCAAACAAAAAAACAAAAAAAAAAACTTCATTCTATGATCGCCTCCTCTGTCCAACTCTTACAGTTTTCAGGACTCCAGAGACTGATTGGATGGGGGCCACTGTGAGACCAAAGAATCTGAATGACACCTGGTCTGGAGCCTGGTGGCTGTGGCTGTAACTCCTTTGACCCCTATGGTGGGCGGGTGGGAATGTCCCCTGGGGCCATTCACCTGCTGGGGAACAAGGGCTTGGCAGAATCTACCCTTCATTTGAACTGGCAACTCTCCAGTTGTGTAAAACTGTCTTCAGCCGAGTTGAGTGTGAATCTCGGTGCTGGCTGTGTCCCCAGGCATTTGCTCTGAGTTCTAATCCTGTGCAAGACCCTGCCATGCCCCACCTCTGTTGCTCAATTTGGATACTTGGGTGTCAGCTTCATGCCACACCCCTCACCCCTCACCTGCATTCAGGCTCAGGCAGCTCTGGGTACCTCCCACGCAGCCTTTCTCCTTCCTATTCAGCTTCTCCCCCAGTCTGCCACCGTGGTCCCCTCCGTCGCTTGCCAGCTCATATTGCACCAGACGTAAGTCAAATTGAAATTACAAGTCTCCTGTGTTCAAATCCTCTCAGAGGCCCTTTCTGGTCTCCCATCCCCTCTGGCCCTCCAGCCATCCTCTGTTACATTCTCTTTGTGCCTTCCTATTTGCTTGTCCATGTTATTTAACGTACATGTTATTTAATCCTTCCCTGCCCATCTCCTTCCTAGACTGCAAACCCAGTGGCCATGGCCCCTAGTCCCATCTCCTAAGATGCATGACCTTAGCAGCTGTTCACAGAGTGTTGAAATATGCAGAGACAGAGGGATTTCTGTACTAGAATCTAGAAGGCTTGAAGCTTGGTGGTGGCCCAGGTCTGGTGGCTTCTCTCTGGCTAGGTGTGACTTTCAGGACCTGTTTGGGTGAAACGCTATTTTGTAGCTGGCGAAGTGGGCTCTGGGGCTACTGCCACAAGGGTAGGAGGAAGAGAAGCCAAGAGATGACAGATCAAAGTCTGGGATTTTCCAGGAGCCTGCCAGGTCCCCCCGCTGTACAGGGCCCTGGGTCATCGGTAGCAGGTGGCAGGTGCCTGGCCTAACTGGGAACTTGTTGGTTTTGAGCGTCTAAGGCAGAGCCCTTCATGGGCATGGTGTCTAGGCCTTACCTGTGGGCAGGAAGTGCCATCCACAACCCCAGTTCTGCCTTCCCCTCCGTGAGTGGCTGAGCGGTTACTCCTTGCCGCAGCGAACAACCCACAGCTTGCTCCTGTCGGTCCAGCTGCAATCTAGTCCCTGAGGCTGACACACAGGGCTGCAGGAACAGCGACAGGCCCATATCCCGTAGAGCTCTGCTGACCGAGACAGAATATCAGCTGTGCCAAGAATCTAAGTGTGCTTGTGTCTGTAGCTTGTTCCTTTTTTTGGGGGGACGGGGGTGGGGGAGTATAATCGTGCGTGTGCACAGGAGCTGTGTGCAGGCTTATGGCATACATGGAGGCCAGAAGTGGGTGTCTGCCTTAATCACTCTCTGCTTTAGCTCAGTCACTCTCTATTTATTTCTTTCTTGAGACAGATTCTGTCATTAATCCTGGACCTTGCAAGCTCCTGGGATCCACCTGTCTCTGCCTCCCAGTGCTGAGGTGGTTTTTCCATAGAGTTTCTCTGTGTGTCCTTGGCTGTCCTGGACTCTCTTTGTAGATCAGGCTGGCCTCCAACTCACAGAGATCCACCTGCCTCTGCCTCCCAGAGTGCTGGGATTGCAGGTGTGTGCCACTGTGCCTGGCCACATCTGGTTTTCTATGTGAGTCCTGGAGACTTGAGCTTGGGTCCTCATGCTCGCACAGGAGGCACTTTCCTGACTGAGCCATTTTCCATGACCCCCAAAGCTTGCTCTAATGAGGCAAGAACAAGAAAGAGGAAGAAGGACTCAGAAGCTAGGGAACACAGCCCTGTAGCCGCCAACAACCCCACAAAAGAGGCAGACCTTGCAGGACCCAGCATTTTCCTGCTTCTCCTGCCCACTGGACTGACGTTTGGCCTTGCAGCTCTCTGCCTGGCACTCTTCTTTGTGTAGATGGAGTCGTGATGTGTGTTCTTCCCTTACATTCCCCGATGCCACTCCTTGTCACATGGATATAGTCCATCTGCTAGATGGGGTGGTGATTGAGTTTGACCTGTGATTTGTTGGGTGGTGTTCCATGGTGGGCATAGCTCTGCCTGCCTTACCCCTTCCTGGCTAATGGAACTCTCTCTTGGCATTTTACTGTATCAAGGGTGGTTCTAGAACAGTCTCGCACGTGCTGCCCGGGTGCACCGGAGTCCGCACTTCTATGGCATTTTATCTGAAGAGAAAGAATGCACATAGGTTTCCCTTCCTCGGTCACAAGAATTTCTTGGACTCAGGACTCCCCGCATCTTATCTTCCTGTTGTGGGAGCACCTTGGAGCTTTCCTGAAGTGCCCCTTAATCACAGCTGGGGTAATCCGGAGCAGTTAAGTCTGGATACATGGGTCATAAAGCTATAAATTAATTATGCTTATTGCCTGGGTGTGCCTCTCTGTTTGTAATTTATATTTAAAAAAAAAAAGATGATGATGATGATGAAACACACCTGCTGTTAGAGAGCCACATGGCCGTGCCATACGCAGCAGGCCTGTGTTACAAGCCATGACACTGTTAGAATCTGTGTCTTCCAGGTCTGCTTAAGTGGCAGCTTTCATTTTCCCCAGATTCTTGGTGTCCCTCCTATAGAAATGGGGTTCTGGTGTTTGCTGGTGTCTCCATTCACAGCTTGGATGGGAGGATGGACAGGGTTTTCCAAAATGAAGGCAAATCCAGGGTGACTTTGGAGGGTCCGTGGATGTGACATTAGGCTTCTGGGATTAAGCAGGCATATCTGCTCTGTTCTGTTTTAACCCTGGCATCGTGTTTTCACGAGGGATTGAAGGCCGCCCTGGGGGTCACCAACCTGTCTTTCTGCCAGGACCAGATATCTCTCTGGAGTGTCGAAGGCTCTAGGATTCACCTGGATTCTCAGTGACCCTTGCTCTCTGCTGCCTCTCTGCCCACACTCTCCTCCTGGCTAGGGCATTTGTCTGTCACGGTGGCACAGGTGCAGCGCCCTCGGGTTGGACACCTGCATTTTAAGATGGCCGTGACAGCCGGGTTAGTAAACTGTGTTGTGTCGTGCGTGGCTCAGGATGTCCCCAAGGGAGAATCACAGGGACCAGAGAATGAAGGATGTTTGGGAACCCAAAAGGGCAAGGGATGGCACAAAGATCAATGTCCCACACCGAAAACATCCTGGCTTTCATTTTCAACCCGAATTTGAACCTGAGGCCACAGGCTACAGGTAAGCACCAACTCTGAAGAAGCAGAGGCTTCAGCAGGTAGAGTGCAGTTTGAGGTTCAGAGACCCACCTGCCTCTGGCTCCCAGTTAAAGGAGTATGCTTTCCTGTGTGGCTTTGGGACTTTTTTTTTTTTTTTAATGTGGTATGATTTTTCATTATGTGGTATGTGTTCTCCATGTTTGTTTGTGCACATAAGCACAGGTTTCTGCTGACACCAGAGGCCTCAGATCGCAAGCAGCTACAGTTACAGGAGGTTCTGGGCCATCTGAACTGCCCAGGTCCCCTTGACTGCTGAGCCACCTCTCCAGCCCCAAGGTTTTCCTTTTCTAGTTTTAGAGTTCCTGGTAAAAAAAAAAAAAAAAAAAAAAACACAGTGCAGCCACCTTCAATGGACCTGTTGCCCTGGGGCCTCTTGTGGTCTCCTGAGGGAGGCTTGTAACTCACCCATCAGGCCCTTTCGCTGAGGTTGCTATCTTAGGCCACTTTGCTTTTTGGTGGCAAGGTCCTGCCTTGGGGTCCTGGGAGGGAATCTCTTGGCAGTACTGTCCTGTCCCCTCGTGTGGATGGCAGAGACCCACTCATGTGCACCCGTGAGCTACAGTGCCTGCGGAGATTCAAACTCCCCTTCCATTCTCAAACTCACACAACCTTGGTTTTCCTTTCCAGCCTCGTCTCCCATGACTCCCTTGTGCACCTCCAGCACAGGGGCTTGAATCTCTGCCTCTGTGCTCTCACCTCTGCCACACTCCTACCCGGAATGCCTTTCCCTTGCCCGGTAGCAGCTGCTCTCCCCTCCTCCGACCACCCCCGCCACTGGAATCAGCCACGCTGGCTCCAACCACCCTTCCAGTGTCCCGTGCCCAGCTTCTTTACACAGTGAAGGAACGATTCTCCGTACCCAGGCACCAGCGCTCACATCTTGTTAATGCCCCCACAGACTGTATAGGTCTGTTTCCTTGTTCCTGCACCCGTGGTGCCCAGCCAGGCCAGTGTGGAGCTCCTGCCTTCTGACTCCTCTCTCTCCTCTCCTCCAGGTGCGCCTCTGTTCCTGTCCCATCCTCACTTCTACAATGCAGACCCTGTGCTGTCGGAAGCTGTGCTCGGTCTGAACCCTGACCCGAGGGAGCATTCCTTGTTTTTAGACATCCATCCGGTAAGCTCTGCTCCCTGCGAGAGGGCCGGTTCTGCTGGCTGCTGTCTCCCCCAGCAACACCCCCTACTCCCACAAGCACAGAGCTGGCTCAGACTGGGCCAGGGGAGCCCACTTCCTTCCACAGTGGGCGGCTTCTAGAACTTTAAGCTGTCAAAGGTCTTACTTTACCCCAATTCCAGAGTTCAATGATGTCATTACTTTTTTATTGGGGCCTATAAAAAAGATATAAGATAGTAAATTAATTAAGGAATATCAGCTGGAACGCCTCCTGCACCAGAGATATCCTTGATGGTTGGTGTCAAGACACTAAAGACTGTGGGCCACAGCATCTCAGAGAAATCAGGGTGACGAATTTGTCCTGCCTTAACTCCTGTCCACCAGCCCGGCCAGGAGGATGACGCTCACACAGGCCCTCTCTGCCTCTGGCCCCTGTAGGTAATGTCCAGTCGGGCTGGTGTCTTCACCATTACCTTGGGAGCCCTCTAGGTCCCTAGCCTTCATGGACACCTGTGATACCCTGAATGCATTCTGTGAAAAACTTTTTTGTCTTACTGTGTAGAGATGGGAGCCCAGGCCTCACATTCTGAGCTGTGCCTTCAGTTGGCTTTGAACTTGCAATCCTCCTGCCTTGGTCTCCAAGTGCATCTTTGCACCTGGCTCACAGCTGAGAGTTATTGCAGAGGAAGGGTGCGAGGACAAACTGGCAGAGAGGGTGGACACATGGGGGAAAGGTGTCTCACGTCTTCCCCAGGTTGTGTCCAGCTCCCCAGCAAAGAACCTGAAGTGTAGATGTTTTACAACAGGGAAGCTCCTCTAGGGGCCTTGGTGTTAACTGGGGACCTGCCCTCCGTGGGGCGGATCCGTGCCCCAGGCTCCCAGAGGACGCAAGTGTCTGGTATTAACTGCCTAGTTTATGCAAATAGTTGTGGCACAGTGAGGCCAACCCCCTAGCTTAGGGAATGAGGGAACCCCTGGAACTCACATTCCAAGGCTCACACTGGGTGCCTACCCTGGCAGACTTCCTGGAGAGGGTCACCTGGCCCACCTGTGGTGGATCTGCATGCGTGGTTATGACACCCGTGCCTCCGTCCAAAAGTCATATCCAGTTTCTGGAGGCCTTCGCCCAGTTTCCCTTTGCCCTGGGGGCAGGACCTGGGTGTGCTGGGCTCAAAGCAAAGGTGATGTCCTTGCCCTCTACTGTGGGTGGTACGGAGCCGAGAGGTGGCCTCCTGCCTCCTGTCATCCTTGCAAGAATCTCATGACTTGGGCAAGGCTAACTGCCTTCTCAGCAGAGAGAGCCACCACAGAGCCCTACTCCCCATTCTGGACCCGAGGTCTCCTTTCACCACCCTTTCTTATTTCATTCTAAAACCCACAACCTTGTATCCCTCCTCACTGTCTTCTGCTCCAGGTCACTGGGATCCCCATGAACTGTTCTGTGAAGCTACAGATGAGCCTCTACATCAAATCCGTCAAAGGCATTGGGTGAGTGGGGTAGGGCCACAGCCTCTGAAGGCATCGGGGGCCAGGAGGCTTCATTGGTGGGTGCAGGCATGGCACGGGACGAGGCGGGACAGCTATAGGACTCATCCACCTCTCTCTTCCTGTAAAGGTGTCTTTGCTCTTGATGGAGACCCAGCCTGCACCCTGACATTCCTTCTTCAGTCCCCTTTCCTAAGTTGCCTTCTCCTATTAGCCAGATTGGTTGGTCCACACTGCCTCCCATCACAGAATGGACACAGAATGGATTTGCCTGCTTATGTCTGTGCACCATGCGAACGCAACACCCACAGAGGCCAGAAGAGGGCATGGGATCCCGGGGACCCGGAGTTACAGAGAGTTGTGAGCCATTTTATGAGTGCTGAGAATTGAACCTGGGTCCTCTGGAGGAGCAGCCAGAGCTCTAAACCACTGACCTATTTTCCTCCGTTCCTTAGATTTACTTTATTTTTAATTATGTGTAGTGAACAGAGCGAGACTAGTGAGGCTTCTGCCCATTCTGTGCTTGCCAGGCAGAAGCTTGATAGAAAGAGTCCAGCCATGTCCAGTGCAGGGGCTACCGGCTGGTCACCCCTCACACAGATCAAATGCCTGGGAACCACTCAGAAGGATGTGATTGAGGAAGAGGTGGGCTCCTGGCTTGAGTGGAATGAAACCAGCAGGGCCTGCAGGACTCATACTCCGAGCCCAGCCCTCACCTTCTGTGGGAAAAACTGAGTCTAGGACTCACCTGACTCAGCTAGGCAGATACACACACACACACACACACACACACACACACACACACACTCCCACACATATACCAGGACCTCATACATGCAGGAAAAGCATTCTTTCACTGAATTATACCCCTGTCGCCCTCTTTTCACTTTTTATTTTGACACAGGGTCTCACTAAAATTGCCCAGGCTGCCCCTGAACTCAGTTGATAACGCATCATAGCCTTGACCTTGGAATGAGTCCCGCACCACTCGATTTGGCTTATCCAGGCTCTAAGACTGGAGGCCAAAGCGGGCTGTCTATGGGCTTGAGCTCCTGGGGTCAGCTTCCCAACATTGGTTTCTTCTACTGCCTAGAATACTCTTGAGAATCTTTATAGATTTATGGAGAGGTGGCAGAAATGCAGAGCTTTGTTCCCTGTCCCCAGCGCCCTCAGCACTGTCAACTGGCACCAGCAGTAGTTGTCACAGGAACCATAGTCTAGTACTTCACCCCAGCTCCTCAGCATCTGCTTAGGATGCAGTCTGCTCACCCCATGCCCTCCCACCCCTGTCTCTTTGTGTGTGTGTTGGGGGGGGGGGGGGTTCATGCACACTTTTTTTTTTTTTTTCCAAGACAGGATCTCTCCATGTAGCCCTGGCTGCCTGGCACTCACTCTGTAGACCAGGGTGGCCTTGAAGAACTCAGAGATCCACCTGCCTCTGCCTCCCAAGCGCTGGGATTAAAGGCGTGAGCCACCACCTCTCACATCATACACACTTTGTGTTCAAGTGTACTGAGGAAAAGAGGGTGCCGTGTGCCCCGCTCTCTCCCTCTCTGCTTTCTTCCCTTGGGACGGGGTTTGTCACTGAAGCCTCAGCCATCCTCCTATCTCTGCCCAGCTCAGCCCCAGGATCAGAGGCTCAAAGCTACACACAGCTTTTAGCCCGGATTAGGGGATCTGACCTCAGGTTCATATGCCTGAGTGGCAAATGCGTTGCCCACTGCACTCTGGGGTATGTTAAAGGACTTGCCGGATCTGGACCTGTGTCTCAGGATCAGGTTTGGCTGTAGACAGCAGCAGATGCAGCCACCCAGGCTGCATGGAATGACATTCATTGTTTATTTTTTTAGGATGTATTTACTTATATATTTTATTTATGAGTGCTCTATCCGCATGTACGCCTTGCATGCCAGAAGAGGGCAGCAGATGCCATTATAGGTTCTTGTGAACCACCATGTGGTTGCTGGGAACTGAACTCAGCAGACAGTGCTCTTAACTACTGAGCCCAATTTTTAATTGCAGTGTGTGTGTGTGTGTGCGTGCGTGCGTGCGTGCGTGCGTGCGTGTGTGTGTGTGTGTGTGTGTGTACGCACGCACGCGTGCACACGTGCACGCGCAAGTGCATGCCACAATGCACATGTGGAGATCGGGACAACTTTTGGGAGACTGTTCCATCTTGTGGGTCCTGGGGATGGAACTCAGGTCATTAGGCGTGGCTGCAAGCACCTTTACCTTCTCTACTGAGCCTAGACACTCCCCTTAGTGTATTTTTTGGAATCAGGGTTTTATGTAGCCCAGGCTGTCCTGGAACTTGGCTAAGGCTAGTCAAATGTACCGAGCTCTTGCCTTCCAAGCTCCCCTGCACCCTTCTGTCCCATTTTCTTGTGACCTATTTTGGGTTGAACCAAGGCCTTGTACATGCTAACCAAAAGCTCTACCACTGATCAGCATGACACCCCAACCCCAAGCATATCATCCATTCTCAGGGTCACCTTTGCTCACTCACTTTGTGTCCCTTGTTTCCAGACAAACAGGGCAGATCGAGCCTGTGGTCCTGCCACTGCTGTGGTTTGAACAGGTGAGGTTCTGCGGGCAGTAGAGAATGTGTGTGTGTGTGTGGCGGGGGGTGTCTACAGGTTTTCTGAGGCAGGGAGGAGAGGCGCAGGCCTAGCTTGTTTATTTTATTTAACTCTACTTCACTTTGATGATAATGTTAACTTCTAGTATCTGAATTTAGTTATTTGTATGGCTGATTTGCCTGTATGTGTACGGGTACCACGTGAATCCCTGGTACCCATAGGGCCAAGAAGAGAGCATCGCATCTTTTGGAACTGGAATTATAGGTGGTTGTGAGCCACCAAGTGGGTTCTGGGAACCGAGCCTGGATTCTCTCCAAGAGCAGCCAGTGCCCTTAACTACTGAGCCAATTCCAGGGTTTGTTAATGACCCCCGAGGGTCAAGTTCACTTCTTTGTCTGAGCGGTGCTGGAGTTCAGCATCAGGCCACCACGCAGGTCTCCTGGTCTTTCTCCAGGCCCTTTAGATCCTAAGACTAGGTTTTAATTGGTGAATGAATCTTGCGCCAGGAGCGTTGGGACCATATCCACGCCCATTGGCCAGTGCATTATCACATGGTCCTGCCAACGCAAGGGCGTCTGGGAAATGTAGTTCTTTCTTGGACATCTAGTAAAAGTCCCCGCCTGAGACTTTCTATTCTAGAGTTTGGGAGGGATGAGAAACGGGGAGGGTTCCCACACAAAGGGAGGGTCCCGTGTGGTGGAGTGTGCAGCCTGGCGCTGCTCACCCACCTGCCCCTCCGTCTGTCCGTCTGTCCTTCTGTCCTTCTGCAGAGCGGGGCCATGGGTGGCAAGCCCCTAAACACGTTCTACACGCAGCTGGTTCTGATGCCCCAGATTCTTCACTATGCGCAGTACGTGCTGCTGGGGCTGGGCGGCCTCCTGCTGCTGGTGCCCATCATCTACCAGCTGCGCAGCCAGGTAAGGAGGCGGGACGGCCGGGGCAGGACTACGTGCCCGACCGGGTTTGTCTCCCGCAGCCAGCTCTCAATCTAGCTCCTCTCGCACCCTGTACTGACTCTTCTCTGACCTGTCCTAGGAGGCCCCGGACGCTCCCCGTGGGTGCTAGGCTGAGACAGGTTTGCCCAGGAAGCGGGTACCACATGCTGCAGGCTCTGTGAAGTGCCTACTGGAGGTGGGGGCTGGGGGCTGGCCTGGCCAGAGAAGGCAAACGAAAGCCAGGTTAAACCAAACAGAAAAGGTAATTTTACCTACCAAAAATACGATGGGCCAGCTGGGTGTGAGACGGAAATGTGAGGAGCCACATGTGGGATCCTGAATTTAAATTTTCTAAATCAAGAGAAACAAGTGAAATATTGGTTATAAATTTTATTTAACCCAAATATATCAAAATATGGGGTTGAGGTTTTAGATCACTGATAGAGTGCTTGTTCAGCAAATGCAAGGCCCTGTGCTCAGTCTTCAACACTGACAGAAAAACCCACCATCAAGCTGGCCTGCTGGCCCACACCTGTAATCCCAATACTTGGGGAAGTAGAGGCAGGGGGAATCTCTGTGAGTTCCGGGCCAGCCTGGTTTATCTACAAAGCAGGTCCAGGAAAGCCAGGACTACACAGAGAACCTTGTCTCAAAAAACCAAAATCACCACCAAAAAATCCCACAATCAAGAATGATCAAAAGATAAGAAACAGAGAGAGAAAAAGGGAGAGAGAAGGGGGGGGAGGTCTGGAGAGATCACTCACTGCTTGCTAGAGGACCCAGATTCGAATCCCAGGACTCACTTGGTGGTTCACAGCCATCTGTTCCAGAGGACATAACAGTCACAGACATGGTGCACATATTTGCACTCAAAAGATCCATACACATAAAGTAAAATAAATACACAAATATTTTAAAAGGAGAGGAAGCATGCAATCACTACAAAAGATACAAAGGCTTTCTCAATTCTTTTTCCAGATTCAGTCTTTGAAATCTGGTGACCCTTTCATACCAGGTGTGGTGGCTCACGCCTGCCATCCCAGCATTCGGGAGGGAGGTTGAGGCAGGAGGATCTGAAGTTCAAAGTCACATGTAAAGTTTGAGGCCAGCCCGGGGCTACACAAAACCTCATCTCCAGAGATAAATTAAAGTTCAGAAAAGAATAGTGTGGTTCAGACAGGCTGGGGGTGACCTCCACAAAGAAGGAAGCAAAAATGACTGAAAAATGTAACCCCGGGGCACACAGACACTGATAGCAGGAAGCACTGGTTCCTTTCTAGCCAAAGGCCCACATGTCCACTCGTGATGAGAAATTTTTTTCTGAAGCCCTGTCCATAGATCTTGGGGTTCAACAATGAGCAGAACACAGAGTTTCATGGTGAAGTTCCTTCACATGATGCTGGTAGCTGTAGTTTATGAGGCCAGGGCAGCTGAGGACAGATGACGGTAAGCTGTGATGATGGGAGTCAAGGGCCAGCCACAGGGCCCCACCTGAGATGTCCTGGGGCCACAGGGCCGGCCTTCTTGCCTGCCTGGTTGGGAGCTCTTCGCACCTACTCTTGCCCCAATCAGTCTGCTGGCTTTCTTTCTTAACGTGTGCTTGCTTGCTTGCTATTGGAGGCTCAGATTCCTCTTTACTCACTGGCACCCCACTTCTCTTTCCAAGCACCGGCCCCAGGTCTCCTGTCATCTCCAAGGGGTGTCTAGGGGCCTCTGGCTGTCCATGTTGACTGTAGTGTTGTGGACGTCACAGTCTGGGTTTCCAGCCTGATGTCCCTCTTCCCTTCTGCTGCCCAGTGAGAGGTGGGCCAGCCTCTTCCAGTCAGCCTTTGGAGGGAACGAGATGAGGAATCCAAAAATAGAAGGCTTCTCACTGTACCTCGGGGTCTGGGGTCAAGGCTGCTAGCCCTTGGGTTTCATCAGAGGCCAAAGAAGCAATCCACACCTTATCAGCCTTGCCCTAACAAAGCTACAAAGCTAGGTCCCTTGTGTGTGTGTGTGTGTGTGTGTGTGTGTGTGTGTGTGTGTGTGTGTGAGAGAGAGAGAGAGAGAGAGAGAGAGAGAACTCCATGGACCTGGGGAAGTGGCTAAATGAAAGACTATACTCAGCAGACCCCAGGCTGTAGGTTTAGGCCCAGCCCCACCAAAGTAGACAGAGAAATCCAAACTCTCGCCAGGCCTGCCCTGCTCTGGCCACCTCCGCTGCCTGCTTTCTGTTGGTGGCTCTTCCCGACGCTCTTCTTGCCGGTCTTCCAGGGCTGTTCTCCTCGTGGTGCAGGGTGGAGGACGGGGTCTGTACGCCTGTGCTCTTCTGTCCCTTTGCTCCTCCCGGGGAACCCGGGGACGCCCCCAGTGACACGGTACGGAATATAAACTAGCTTGGTTGTCTTCCAGGAGAAATGTTTTTTATTCTGGAGTGGTAGTAAAAAGGGCTCGCAGGATAAGGAGGCCATTCAGGCCTACTCTGAGTCTCTGATGTCACCAGCTGCCAAAGGCACGGTGCTGCAAGAAGCCAAGCTGTAGGTGCGTACCGGGTAACCCCACCCCCGCCCCACCCTGCCTGTGGCCAGCAGACCCCATCCACCCTCTCCACCTGTAGTACCTGCCTGGGTGTCACCCACGTGGAGAGCCACCCTCTCGTCCTCCCAGTGGGTCCTCTCCCGCCTCAATCTCTTGGACCTTCTTCGGTTGGTGACTCTCATTCACAAGGTCCTGTTAGAAGAAGGTTAGCCGGACGCAGCGGCACATGCCCGTCATCCCAGCACTCAGGGAGCCAGAGGCAGGTGGATCCCTAAGTTTGAGGCCAGCCTGGTCTACAAAGTGAGTCCAGGACAGCCAAGGACACACAGAGAAACCCTGTCTCATGAAAAAAAACAAAAACAAAAACAAAACAGCAGAAGTTGCTTCTCGGCTCATCCTGTACTGTTTGCTAAATGCAGGTCTCTGGGCAGCCTGCAACCCAAGGGGTTTGAAAACTGTATTTCTCTGGACCTCAAAGGGTCTAAAAGAACACACTGGCTCCAGTCTGGAATAAGTGACTGAGAATGAGGAAATTTAAGCATTGGTTGAGCGCCAGCTGTATACTCCACCTGGGCTTGAGGGTAGGATTGCCAGGCTGAGCACGAAGGATGCAGTCTGAATTTAGATCAGGAACAGGGTCTGCTCTGCAGTCACTCATCCCCCGATTCAGGTATAGCCAGCATCCTGGATTACCTTGGGGATCCAGGCTAGCCCTCCTCTGAGAGCTCCAGGCCCTGTAGGGCTGAGACGCTGAGCCCTGCAGGGTGTGTCCAGGGGAGTGACAGGAAGAGCTATGGACCCTGCAATTTGGGGTTAGCAGAAGTGAGTCCCAGAAGAGAGCTGCTATTTCGGCTCTTGAGCCAGCTTGGGCGTGAAGGCTTCCTGGGAGGGTTGTTCTGGGCTCCTGGCAGCCAGCTGGCTCCTTCCAACACTGTCAGCTGTCCGAGGAGAAAATAAAACGGAACTCTGGTGGGTATGTGACTGTCCTGGCGTGCGCCACCTCCCTCCAGGAGGAAGGAGGGCAAGGTCCCCATGTGTCCCTGGAGCTGAGAAAGAGTTCTGGACTGGTGGGGCTTCAGGGAAGGGGGGCAGTGCTTAGTATTGGGTCCTGCGGCCTTCCAGCTACGGTGCCCTCTGCAGGTGATGTTTGGTAATGCCGGAGGGCGGGTAAGGCATTCCCAGGAGACTGGGCAAATGCAGGCTCTAAGCAGGGACTGGATAGTCACTTTAGCCCAGTAAAGCCCATAGCCACACAGCCATAACCCTCTCTAGATCCCAACAGAATGAATGAAACTGGGGATCCCCCTTTACTGTCCCAGCCTGGTCCAGTCCTCGTTTGGCTTCAAGATTCCCTTAGGCTACAGAGAGTAGCTTGAGTCCCACTTCAGGGGACACCCTAACCCTGGCCATGTGCTAGAAAGAGCAGTGCCTCTAATCACCAGCTTCAGCTCGTGGGGTAGACACGTGGGTCCTTGCATAGGGGCCTCGCCCCCCCCAACCCCCCACTGCCTGGCTAAGTGAGGGTTGGTGAGGCCCCACACTTGGCCTTGCACCTGGGTGTGGGGGTGGCCCCCAGGGGCTGCTGCTGTTTGCTGGAGAAGAACGACACTAGCCCAAAGGGTATTATTATAGAATAAGGTCCCTCTGGGCAGATGGGCTTGGCTGTAAGGGGAGGGGTGTGGGCAGGCGGGGTTGGCTGCATAGCCAGGTGCTAGCAACAGAGTGGACAGCTGCACAGAGCGGCCTTTAGAGAAACACTCCGAACCTCTGCTTCTCCTCAGTCTGCCTCCCATTCTAAAGTCTCCTTTGCCAAACCTAGTGTGGGGAGCAGGGACAGAGGAGGGGACATCTGCCCGGCTGCCCTGGCCGCCCAGTGCCTTTGGGATTTTGTTGTGTGTGTTTTCTTTGGGAAAGACCAAGCTACAGTCAACTCTCCTTTGGCTCTCTGGCATGCTGGGTCACGCACACTGGCTTTGAACTTATGGCAGCTCTCCTGCCTCAGCCTCCAGAGTGCTGAGATTCCAAGCATACACCACGACCATGCCTTTGCTTTTACTTTACTTTTGACTTTCTGTTGTTTGTTTGTGGGGTCTGGGATCGAAGTCAGAGCCTTTGGCTTAGCATGTTCCACCCCTGAGCTTCTCCCCCAGCACCACCCCCCATTTTTATTTTTTATTTTATTTTTTTTTACTGCTGAGTGAGACTTTCTCACATGCTGGGGTGTTGTGGCTTATGGGTAGGAAGGCCGGCTTTGGTCCAAGGAGAGGGCGTCTCCCCCCACCACACACACAGCCCTCTCTCTGTCTGCCCTGCAGCCTTCTTCCGTGTCGCAGGGCGCAATGGAGCTGGCATGTGGGGGTGACAGCACCTCTGTTCTAGCAGGGGAGAGATGGGGTGTGCAGGTCTGCAGCGTTCCTATCCCTGCCTGCTATTCATTTCCTTAAATTGGGAACTCTTTTCAAGTTGGGGACCCGACAGCTGAGCCATCTTTTCCTGTTCCTTACCTTTTTTCTTTCCTGACATCCTACTGTGCCCAAGGCCCAGAGGCCACCATTGCAGGGATCTGGTGGGAGGGTGCCTCTCACCCCCCCCCCCCAAACAAGAGCCAGTTTTAACAGTTGATCGTGGCCTGTCATGTGACAGTATTTTAAACATGTCCTCCCATGGGCAGACATTTAGGCCATTTCTGGTTTCCCTTTGCCACAGTGTTAGGCACCCACACCAGACTCTGTTCTGCCCTTCTCGCTGTGTCATGCCAGTTTCTCTGGCCTCAGTTTCCCCATCTCTAAAGTGAGGGGAGGAAATCCAGTGACCTCCAGGACCTGAGGAGTCCCTGTGTATAGGGGCTTGGCAACCCTGGGTTCATGGCAGACAGTGCTGTGATGGGGGCAGGAAGTGGGTTCCATGCTGGCGGGATGCGGGGTGGGAACAGGGGACATGACAGGCTGCTGACCCGCCTTCTTTTTTCCTCTACAGGGTCCCAAAGGCTCCGTGAGCCCCCCAAACCTGATAGCTTGGTCAGACCAGCCACCTAGTCCCTACGCCCCACTTCTTGAGGACTCTCTCGGCGGACAGCCTGACAGTGCCACGGCCTGAGCCCCCCAATGTCACAAGTGTCCACACATTACACACGCGCCCAGGCGTGTGCAAAAACACTCAGGGACCAGGGACAGACCCGCTGCTGAGCACGCCTGTTGGGCCACAGGCGCTCGCTCCTAACTGTCCTGTGGGCAAGGCTGTGGGAGCTACAGCTGCCGTCGGCCCCCTCCTGTGAGGAGCTGGCCCTGCCTGTGCTCTTGACTTCACTCTGCCCTTGTCTTTCTCCACCAGGCTCAGTTCCCACAGAGGACGGATCTGTCACTCCTAGGGGCTGGGTGTGCGTCGGCCTCTTGTGCCAAGGCCAGGGACGCAGTTCCAGGCCCTGACCGGTCTGCACACACACTCTAGAGCTGTATCTGGCCCTTTCCCTCTAGTCTCTGCTATGTCACCTAAACACTGAATTGACCACTGTAAGTGGCCAAGGTGGCAGGTCCCTCAGGGTCCTTAGTTTTCAGGTATGGGGTCAATGATAGAGAGGTATGGGCCATCTGCCCCTGGCACCTGGTCCCCTGATGTCTGCTCTGGTGGCCTGGTGTACCTCCCCAGAGGGTAGGGGACAAGGAGGCCCATTGCCCTGTAACTAGCCCTTTTTTCTACTGGAAGAGAAATTTTATCATCTTTTGAAAGAAACTCATGATTGAAGCAATAAACCTTTTCACAAATTTAACACTGGCTCCTATGGCTGCTTGCTGGGCAGGACTGGGCAGGCATATCACTCATTCAGTTTTGTGTTCCCCATGCCTGCTGGGCATGTCTCCTGGTGTGAGCCCATTTTCCACCTCAAGCCTCATGTGGTACGTGGCTCGGATACACAGGGACCAGGCTGGCTCTGCCTTCTCTCTGTCTTCCTACAGTCCAGAGCCTAGGGCTGGAGCATCCTTGTCACCCATGTGACAGACAGGGAGGATCTGGGGAAGGGGTGGGAGGTAGGCTCTAAGTTTTGCCCCAAGTTCAAGGAGTTATAAGGAAGGAATTGCCCCTGGTGTCCCTGGCTTAAAATAAAACCATGAGCCAGGTGGTGGTAGCAGCCCTGTCCCATGCCTTTAATCCCAGCACTCAGGAGGAAGAGGCAGGCGGATCTCTGAGTTTGAGGCTAGCCTGGTCTACAAAGCAAGTCCAGGAGAGCCAAGAAAAAGAAAGAAAGAAAGGGAAAGGAAAAGAAAGGAAAGAAAGAAAATAAAAGCCCGTTTTTCCCTTAAGGGGCGTGTTAGGATATGGGCAAGAGACTTTGTGAATACTGAAAAGTACATAAAGATACTTTGCGGTGGCCTGCACCGCTCCCTCTTTTAGAATTAATTTTGTTTATTATTGTGTGTGGGCCCATGCCATGGCACACGTGTGCAGGTTAGGGGATGACCTGGGAGAGTTGATTCTTTTCTCACCATGTGGGTCCTGGGGGTTGAACTCAGTTCCTTAGGTTTGGCAGCACGTGCCGCTTACCTGGCTGAACCATTTCACTGGCCTGGCACTTTCTTTTCAATTTGCACTGCTCCCTTCCTGCCCTGGGCCAATTGGAAGGTTTCTGCCTCATAGTATTCACTCCATTATACTGTGTAACGTATACACAGTATACGTTGTTACACAGTATAACATACGTTATATAGTATATACATCTATATAAGGTAAATATTTTTATTTTTGTTTTTTTAAGACAGGCTAGGGCTGAAGAGATGGCTCTGCAATTAAGCGGGCTGGCTGCTTTTTCAGGGGTCCTGAGTTCAATTCCCAGCATTCACATGATGGCTCACAACCATCTATAATGGGATCTGATGCCCTCTTCTGCTGTGCAGGTGCAGACAGAGCACTCATGTACATAAGAATAAATAAATACATCATAAAAAAACAACGACAGGGACTAGCTTTATTTGCCAAATTGTGCTGGAACTCATCATCCCCCTGCCTCTGTGTCCCAAATGCTAGGATGGCAGACATACCCCTACCATATCCAGATTTTTTTTCCCCCAAGACAGGGCTATTGGTGCTGTGTAGTTCTGGCTCTCCTAGAACTCCCTCTGAGACCAGGCTGTCCTCGAACTCGGAGATCCACCTGCCTGTGCCTCCTGAGAGCTTGGAGTGTGTCACCACCGCCACTGCCGTCGGCTCAGATTTATTATATCTGTGACTGGGAAGAGCCAGCCTTTCTGCACTTCCTAGGCTGGTCATACACTTGCCAGCTCAAGGAATCCTCTGTCCTCAGCTTTCTGCATGGCTGGGACCAGAGATAAGCTGCTCTGTGCCTTTCTTCCTTGTGACTTTCCTGGTCTGGTGTCTGTGCCAGTTTCTACTGCTCCACAGACAGGGGGCAGCACTCAGAGGCAGACATTCGGGGTCAGGAGTCCGGAAGCTCAAGCAGGCTAGGGCAGGCTGGCTGCTAGGCTGCTCCTCCCTGCCTGCCCTCCGTGTGTTCACTTTTAGAGGTGTGTGGAAACTCACTTTTAGAGGTGTGTGGCCTGTGACCTCTTCCCACCTTAATCGTTTGCCGGTGTTACCCACAAACACAGCTCCTGCAGGTCAGGTCTCCTGCCCGTGGATATGGAACTATAGGAACTCAGCCCCTAACAGTGACATTCCGCCCAACTGTCCGGTGCAGCCCCCTCAGCCTGTGTCATTTCTTCTGCCGGCCTTTGTTGGCTGTCTCAGGCTGCCTTTCCTGGCCATGCAGAGTTTACATGGTTTCCCACGCACAGACAGAGCCGGTGCCCACACTCACGCCTGTGGGTTTTCATGCACGGTCCTATCTGAAGACCCGCTGCTCAAGTGAATACACAGGCTAGGGAGGGTTGCTGGGCTCAATGGCAGACTGTTCACCTAGGGTGCAAGAAGCCCCCACGAACTGGAGGCGAAGGAAGGTGTACACCTCTAATCCTAGGACTGGGAGGTAGAGGTAGGGTGATCAGAAGTTCGAGGTCAGCTTCAGCTATGTAGTGAGTTCAAGATCAACCTGGGCTGCAATGTAAGACTCTGTGGAAGAACAGGAGGAAGAAGGAGAGCAGAAGGAGTGGGGGGAGGAAGAGGAAGGAGGAGGGGGCTGACGTGGTGACATATACCTTAAATTCCAGCACTCAAAAGACATAGGATCTCTGTGAGTCCGAGGCCAACCTGGTCTACACAGCAAGCACCATGCCAGCTAGGACTACATAATGAGATTCTGTCTCTCTCTCTCTCTCTCTCTCTCTCTCTCTCTCTCTCTCACACACACACACACACACACACACACACACACACACACAAGCAAAGAAGGGTGATTGTGGTGCTTGTTTTTAATCACAGGCAGAGGCAGAGGCAGGCAGATCTCTGTGAGTGCGAAGCCAGCCTGGTCTACAGAGTGAGTTCCAGGACAGCTAGGGCTACACAGAGAAACCCTGTCTCAAAAAACAGAACAAAACAAAAAAGAATCAAAACTTGGGGTTCAGGCATCATTTCCTCAGTGGCACCTCCCCACTTTACTGTGACCTTCCTCTCAGTGCATAACATTTGGCGACTGGCTAGCTTTGTCTGTTCCAAACATTCTCGGAAGGAACCACGCAGTGGGGAGCCTGTCCAGTTGGCAGCGGGGACTCCTCGCCTGCCGAGCAGTGTGCAGGGCTCACTGCCATCCGTTGTCAGCCATCAGTCATCCAGGGTATTTTTATCCTGTGGGCTGACGCGCCCACTGATCACTCCACATTTATAGAAAGCTAGGGAATGGAAATAACCCGCTTGCAAAAGCTGGTTGCCCAATCTGCAGCATTCTGGGAACTAGTGTGGGAAGGTTTCCCCAGCGGGGGAGGGGGTGTGGAAGAGGCCTGTGCTGCGCGGAGGTCCCAAAGCCAAGTGGAGGTCGGGAGATGGCCACTTACAGCACCCCCTGCTGGCACCTGGGAAGGATCCTTTTTGGTTTGGTTTGCTCTCTCTCTCTCTCTCTCTCTCTCTCTCTCTCTGTGTGTGTGTGTGTGTGTGTGTGTGTGTGTGTGCACATGCAAGCGTGTGCATGCGTGCTTGTGTGTGTGTGTTCTGGTGTCTTTCCTCAGGCTTCTTTAACCTGCAGCTCCATGATTGAGCTAGACTGGCTGGTCAGTGAGCCCCAGAAATCCTCCTCCTTTTCATCCCCAGCTCCCCTCCCTCTCCCCAGTGTGGGATTACAAATGCATATTCCCATGCCCAGTTTTCTTACGGTACTGGAACTTGAACTCAGGTCCTCGTGTTTGCACTTTTTAACTGAACTCTCTCTCCAGCCCCTCCTTTTTTGTTGTTGTTGCCTTCTTCTTTTTCTTCTTCTTTTTCTTTCCTTTTATGATTTTTCAAAACAGGGTTTCTCTGTGTAGTCCTGGCTGTCTGGGAACTCTCTCTGTAGACCAGGCTGACCCTCGGACTCAGAGATCCAGCTGTTTCTGCCTCCCGAGTGCTGGGATTAAAGGCATGTGCCATACATACCTGGCTTCAAGAATTAAATTTGTTTGAAGAGAAAGCCGTGTGTCCGTGAGATTCTGGACCTGTCTGGCCAGCGAAACTCTGTGGCACCCCTGAATGTTGACAGCCAACCCTTAGGCCTGCAGGCCCTTCAGTAGCTCCTAGTTCTTTGCAGAGTCCCCGGTACCCTTGTCACCCTTCCTATGCTCCAACAAAGTGTGTGTCAGCCCCGGCCATTCTTCCTCATCCAGGCCCTACTTTCCTTAACTGCTCTGTCCTTGACATACTGTCTCCTCTGGGAAGCCCCCCGTAGCTGGATAATTATAACTGTCAACATGACACAGCATAGAATCACTCAAGAAGAAAGGGTGAAGGAGAGATCCCTTTGGAAAGGGATTGCATAGACCAGGCAGGCCTGTGGGCACATGAGTGAGTGTTTGCCTTGGTCGTTAGCGGAAGTGGGAACACTTGCCCTGAATGTGGGCGGCGCCCTTCCCTAGGCTGGCTCCTCACCTGTGTGAGTAAGAGGGAAGAAAGCTGGCTGAGCATGAGCAGGCAGGCAGAATGGGAGTGGTCGCTTCTCTCTGCTCCTGTCTGTGGATGGGAGCTGACCTTGAGCTTGAGCTCCTGCCTTGACTTCCCCAAAATGATGGACGGTGACTTGAAACTGTAAGTCAAAAATATCCCTTGCTGCTTCTGTCACAGTAATAGAAGTGAGACTAGGACACACTCCACTCGAGATACACACACACACACAACAACAACTATAAAAACTGCCTACTTAATTTTCCACCTCAGCACACCTGGAGTGCTCTCCAACCCCAGGTGATGCTGGAAAGCTTCTCGATACTTGAGATTCTAACGCTGGTTGCTGCAGTCCCCTCCCCCTAGCCCTGGCCCCATGATGGGACCCCTGGTGTGTGACCCCATAGCAACCTTCTCACGGGCTCCTGGTTCAGGGAATAGCTGCCCAGAGGCTGCTGTCTGCTTGGCACCTGGGTCCTAGGGTGGGGTGCAGGTATGCTGAACTGAGGTGTGCCCCTCCTCTCCGATGGCTCTGCTATCCTGCTGCCTGCAAGGGGCAGGGCTGAGTCTCAGTTAGCAACCCCTCCCCACTTCCTTCCGTATAAGACAGGACACCTGAGAGGTGGAGACGGGGCACCAGGAGCTCAAGGAATAACTGAGCCATTATAGCAAGTTAGAGGCCGGCCTGGGCTTCCTGAGACTCTCGTCAGAGAGTGCACTCCTGTCACCCCAGCATCCACGAGGCTGCAGCAGGATCTGAGAGTTCTAGGCCAACCTAGAATAAAAGCAACGAGCAAAAGCTAGCGTCTCCTTCTGCAGGGGGTGGACCAGCCAAGGAGGTGGGGATGCAGCCTGGAGTCCTGCTTGGTGGCTCACTACCCTGCCATGCTTTGATCTGTCCCTGGAGTATTTGGCGTGTCGGCCAGGCTGCTGCTGGTTCTCATATGTAGCCCGGGCAGACCTTCTGTTCTTCACATAGCTACTCAGGAGCCTTTCTGAGGTGTTATTTGCCGCCGCAGCTTGCCCTTAACCTGTGCACAGGTAGCCTTTCCCTACTCTGAAGACAACCCCCTCTCTCGCCATCCTAGGCTTACGGGGCCAACTTCTGGGCGATTCCAGAATCAACCACTGGAGGGCGGGCTGCACACACAGGAAGCCCAATGGTGCCTGTAAGGGCTGGCCAGCACCGTCCCCCCCCCCCCCAACCCACAGGCAGGCTTGGGCATTGGTAACCTCGAGGAATTTTATTTTATGTGTGTTCCAAGGTGCCATTTCCACACCAGGACTATTTCTTAAGTAATCTTCAGATTTTGAAAGGGTCTCAGTGCTAAGAGGCTTGCTAAGGAGCAAGAGCAAAGCCCCTAAGCTAAAATCCAGGGCTCATGATGAGGGCTCTGGGCTTGGAAAACCGCCATCGGTGTTACTAATCTCTGCTGGGCTGCCTTGGAGCAATTCTCTACGTCTCTGAACTAGTCATTGCCAGCTCGTGGAAGGAAGTGAAGCTCGCTGCCATGCAAAACGCTGGCAGCATATGTGAAAAGAAAACAGAAAGTGCATGGTGGTGCGGTCCTGTGACCCTGGAACCCAAGAGGCTGGGGAGGCAGGACTACCAGGAATTTGAGGCCAACCTGGGTTAGGTAGCAAGATCCTGTGTTACACGTAGATCAGAAATAAACGGGTGTGTGAGCAGTCTCTCCAAAGATGAGATTACAGCGAAAACGCTCGGATGCTGAGCTTCCGGCAACCAACTATTAGGCACCTGCTGTATGTGGAGGGCTTCCTGCTCTGAGAAGGTGCTCAGCAAGCATCTGGGGGTGCCACCGTGTGCCTGGAACTCTCTCGTGCACTGGGACTATGTTGGGCTGAGTTCCCTATAAGGAGAGTGTGAAATGGACACTGATGGCTAAGGGGTGTCCCCAGGGAGAGGGAATGGGCCCAGTAGCCAAGGGCAGTTGTGCAAGAAAGGGTAAGGACAAGGCAACAATTGGGCATGGAGTACCTTAGAGAAGGTACTCTCTGTCCATACCCAGTTGCAGGGTATGGACACCAGGGGTTGCTGTGGTTCTAGTTACTAGAGGGCCTGGAAGCAGAGGTCCATCCGGTGGCATTCTCAGCCATAGGGGCTTCTGTGGCAGGTTTGAGGCCAAGGAGCATTGATTTCTTGAGGCTCTGGGCATGTTAAGGGTGACAAACAAACAAAAAAAATGACAAACCAGGGCCACATAAAACATGCTGTTGAATATATTTACTTTTGGAAAGCTGTCCCCAGCTCCCACGCACAGAAGCTCTGTGGGGTTGCCAAGTCATGGGGCTTGTGGACTCAGTCTAGGCAAATAGTGACAGTTCTTTAGCCCAGGAAGCCAGGCACTGGGACCCAGCATTTATACTCCTCTCCAAAGTAGGCACAGGGCTCAGGCCACACAGCTGTCCTCGGGATAAGTGGGAACTATGAAACGGCAGACTCTGGTGAAAACGACCCTCAGGGACCCCAGAAACAGCGCTTCAACCCAGATCAGGAAGCGTGGCAGGCGCCGAGGATGGCCACCTCCAGAAGTGTGGAGAGGAAGGAAGGTCTCGGGATCAGGCCTCAAACGGCATCCCAGCTGTGCCTTGAGCAGCAGGTCTCAACCCTCCTAACGCTACGACCTCCCCCCCAACCGTAAAATTATTTCTGTTGCTACTTTATAACTGTGATTTTGCTACTGCTGTGAATCATGATATAGATATTTTTGGAGGCAGAGGCTTGCCAATGGGTTCTCAACCCACAGACAGGTTGAGAACTGTTGGTGTAGAGGGAGCCCTGTTTTGGTGGAGCCCTAGTCCTGCCCGGTTCAGGCTTGTCCCAGACAGGTGGCAAGCGATGGGTGGGCCAGGAAGTGTCTAAAAATAGTGCCTGCCTCCCAGAGCCCGTCCCAGCACAGAGTGAGGCAGTAAGGGAGTGGGAAGGATTCCCTGGGACTTGGGGTGTTAGGTACACAGGTTGAGGGGAGCTGGGCCGGAGGGGTGAGGGCCACAGAAGGTACAGCGCTGGAGTCAGGCGTGAGCCATTCCAGGTCCTGTGTTTCACGGGCCGCGTCTTATATGAGGAGGTTCAGAGGGACAAGGAGGAACCGGGAGGAGCTTTGTGCTATGGTCACTATGCCCATTTCTCTCATCTGCCTCTGCCCTCAGCACACCCCTCCCTCACCCTGCCCTCACCCTACACTTGCCCTGAGACCACGTCTCCACAGAGAGACAGACAAGGACTTATAAGCCGGTTGACACCACTCAGTGGCCCCTCTGGTCTCCCTCTGTGTCTGTGGCTACCATCCGCCCTCTGCTGGGCCGCAGGAATGTCTTCTGCTAGAGGGGCAGGGACCCGGTGATGACACACAGGCCTCTCTGACCCAGCTTTGTGTAGCTCTTGGCCCTGTGGTCTCCCACTGTGGGCAGCAGCTGTTTGGGGGCAGGACATGGTTTCTCTATGACATCAGCTTTGGCAAGTGAGCAGGCAGGGGTGGGAGGCTGGCCCTGTGTGTGGCTGGAGACGAGATGCCTGTGTCTCCCTGGGCAAGACTCCGTGACCATACCGTGCCCACGTCCAAGTCACAGGAAAGCCACTTCCTGTCCCACCCACCCCAAGGTCCAGATGAGGGTAGAGGAGAGGGATGCTGTGTGAACGTTATGCTGAGGGCAGTTGAAAATGGTTTTAAGATGTGTCACTGGACGTGGAGCAGAAAACCCTGTGACCTGGCAGACCCAAGCCCTGCAAGCCCACACGTCACCAGCAGATGCTGCTGTTGGCTGCACAGCAGCTTTCAGGAGCCCTGCATTGTCCAATGGCAGAACTTGAACCTGGGACTACAGTAGAGACTGATGGGCCAAGGACTTACTCGGGCATTGCGGGCAGTTTGCGGCAGGCCAGTGGGAAAGGCAAGCCTGGCCCAGACGCTGGCCAGAGAAGGTGGTTTGCAAGGACCAAGTGAGGTCATGATACCTCCTTCCTAACAGGCTGTGGCACCTGACACCTCAGGGAGGCAGGTGGGTCTCTCTTGAGTTCAGGCCTGGGCTATGATTCCTCACTGAATTAATTTCCTGGGAGAGAAAAAAAAAATAAAAATAAAAATCAATGCTTGTCCCTCGGCACCAGACATTAAACTTCTCAGGATTGGCAGTGGTGGGCTGTTTTGACAGGGGTGAGAATAGAGACGCCCAGGAGACCAGTGGAAGGCCAGACGATGCCTCACTTCCTGACACCCGTGGTGCCGAGCACACTGTCATTGAGTCAGGACACAGAGCCACCCCCCCAGCCACTGGTCTCTCCCCACCCCCACACCAGCCCCCCACATACACACACACACACACACACACACATACACACACACACACACACACACACACACACACTCACACACACACTCTTCATTTGCGAGCCCCTCGATGCGCAGCTTGGCGGCTGTGGCGGAGCAGAAACCCCAAATGAGCTATTTATGGACCATCTTTCCACGTGGCGTGCATATTATAATTAAGAGATAATGTCAGTGGAATAGAACGTTGTCACCCAGTAACGGCCTCCCGCCGCCTCGGAAATGTCACGGCAAAGTCACAGATATATCAAGCGTGAAAGTGACGTTTGTTTCTCGGCGCAGGGACACTGATCCTGGGACGGCGAGATGGCTGCGGCTTCGTCTCTGTCTTGGGAGTGACGGATGCCGGTGGATGGTCGGGAGGCTGGAGGAGGGGTGCTGTCTGTGGTGGGGAGCAGCCAGCGGGGGCTAGGCCTCCCTCGGCAGGTGGGAGACATGGCCGCCCTCTGTGTTCCATGGTCAGCAAAGCCACTCTCCTCTGAGGCTGTGAAGGTGGCTCGGGTGCCCTGGCTCCTGACCGGGCACCGTGTTTTCTGCAGCCCAGGAGGCTGCCAGCTGGCAGGGTCCCCCTTCCTGCCACTGCGTTGTCTCTGGAGACTTGAGCTGCTGCTGCGGTGGCTTGTCCTTGGACAACCTCAGCTTCCGAGTCATTGTCCCAGAGCCACGAGGCCTTGGAATGGACAGCAGTGACTCTGACTGGGGTGTGGAAGGGCTGAGGGTCTGGAGGCTCTCTAGAGCAGCCGCCTGGTGAGGCCACACCCCTGGCTGAGGTTGCATCTGCCCAGCGTCATGGTCAAGCGGACTCAGTGGTCCACATTCTCCACAGACACAGCCCTGGCTCCGACACATCTTGTCCCCAGCCTTGCACATCAGCCTGCCAGCTCTGTCCCCACGGCCCCTGCCAGTGAGACCTTCAACCCATCCCCTTATCTTGAGGACACCAACCATTTCTCCACACACCTCCTCCAGGCTGGCCTCCCATTCTACTGTGGCCACTCCTCCTGAGCACCCAAGCGGGTGCTCTCCAATAGACTCATGCCTGGGCTCTCCCACCCCCAAGCCTCTGTCTTAAGCACTTGCCATAGCTTAAGAACTCCTCCCCCACCCAGCATTTTTTTTTTTTTTCACTGCTGGGTATGGAACCCAGGGCCTCATGCATGCTAGGCAAACACCCTGCCAGTGAGCTACGGCCTTGAAACCCGCTTTCCTAACTGAGGGTCCCATGGGGGTCTGGCTGGTGGTGGGCCTCCTCTGAGCACAGAGCGGCTGCCTTCTGCGTGCACGTGGAAAGAGCTGAACGGGGGAAAGGCAGACAATGACAACTGAGTTGTTGGTATCAGCCACTGACTGGCAATGGCGCTGCATAACTGCCTCAAATCCCAGCGCTGGTGGCTTATTTAGCCGATGCTCCTGCCGGCCAGGGAGGGAGGCTGGGATTGCTTGTTGGGTTCTGTCTGGGGGGTGCGGGGGGTCACTCACACATCCTCAGGGTGGTCTGTCGCTGGCTGGGGGGTGGTCTTTTACCAGCCAGGGGGCTCTCCATGGTCGTGAGCCTGATACACACACAGCCAGCCTGTCCTCAGCCCCAGTGTGTGAGGGCTACCGGCCACTAGTGCCAGGATCAACCCCGACAGCAGATGTGCTGTTTGTCAGGGGACAGATGGGTGGTCACCGGCCGTGGAGACGCGGGCATAAACCGTGACCATTGAGTGTTTTCTGCCATTCAGAATCCCCCAGCTGGTACTCGCCAAGCAGCTGGCCTGTCCCGGGCCCTGCCACGGATGCTGGGGTCAGCATGCAGCGTACGGAGCAGCCATGTTCCCGAGAGGTCACATTTGGGTGGGGAGTGCTAATCTAGCCGTTCTGCATGGACAAGCCTAGCGGCTCCGACCCCACAGCACAGGCATTTACCAAGCCACCATAAGGGTGGTTGCAGGGGCTGGGGGGGGGGACCCCGTAGTGGCGTCCACTCTTCATTCACAAAATGGAGAGCGAGTTTTCTGCCCCTCACTGGAGGGGCGCGTCTGTACACAGAAGCACTGGGTGCTGGTCGTCCGTCTAGTCCCTAGGAGACCTTGAGCGGTCACCACCCGTGTCACAGTATGCAACATACACACTCTGGCCCCACTCGTGTACCCTTGAGGGGACAAAGGGCAGGTGACACAGAACGATCCCTAAAGCCTAGCCCGGGCAGAGAGAGGCATGATGACGAAGATGGTTGGGGCCGCTAAGCACGGGGCTCTTTTGTCATGCAGCACTTTGAGGCAGGAGCTGACTGATACACCCTGGGACTGGTCAAATGCTTTCCGTGGTCCCATTTTACGGTGAAGAAAGCTGTGGCCCAAAGTCACGAGAAAAGTGACTAAATGTCCTCAGGTGAATGGGCTCTCCTCCAGGCGGGGCGCATGCCTACCCCATCGCGGGACCCAGGATGGCGCCGCCCCACATCCAGGCACTGAGCGTGGCAGGGGAAGGCTTTCCCAAGCAAGGCTGGCCACCCTTGTTTTTTTGTTTTTTTTTTTTTTTTTTGGTGGGGGCAGTTTGCAGACAGACACAGAAGTGAGGCTGTGTCTATCCGACCAGCCTGCAAGAGACCTCTCTACCTGTGTCACGGTGCGCAGCGCACACGTCCGCACCCGTGAGAGACAGCAGCCAGGAGGCAGGGAGGGAGGTAGAGGTCACCGCAGCCCGAGGCACAGCACGGAAGCTCCATAGTCCTCTGCAAAGCCCCCCATCCCCCGGCCGCCCACGCGCCACGCTGCTCCGAGAAGATCATGTGTGATTTATTCCTGGCGCCGGCGCCGCGAGGTGCTCTGCCGGAACAGTGAGTTACGAGGCTATTTATCTTGTTGGCAGCTTCTGATAAAACGGGCCGGTCTGGACAGACGGGGCCGTTAACGGGGACGCAGCGGCAGAGCCGGGCGTTTAGAGAGCTGGAGACCTTGAAACCGACTTTGATTGAAGGGGTTTGCAAGCCAGGAGCCCGCGGGCCCGGGGTGGGGTGAGGCCCACCCCCACCCCCGGGGAGAGTGTGCGGTGGCGCGGCGCAGAGGCTTTGTGGGTGACTTCAGGCAAGCTGGGTGATGGTCCCCGGCCTTGCTTCCTCCCCCTTCGGAGAGATGTGTATTAGTCAGCGCTGTTGGGCCAGGCTGCGGTAACAAAGAGCTCCAGGTCTCGTGGCCGGAGACCAGCAAGCCCCCTGTTCATCTGAGGTCCGGCGCATTGTGCTCCGCTGGGGGGTTGGCTTGTCCCTTGTCCTTCTCTCCACAGCCCTGGCTGAAACGCATTTACCCCCCGGCTGCTGCTGGCTGAGCCTAGACAGGGACTGTGCCTTCTGCGGATCACTCTACTTGTGTGTGGGCGGGTAGGTATGTGTCTGCATACATGTGAGACTATGCGTGTTTGCTATGTGTGTGGGGGGGGTGTCTGAATATGTATGTGTATGTGAGTGTGTGTATGTGTGTGTGCGGTGTGTGTGAGGGGCGTGTATGTATCTGTATCTACAGGTGCATGCCTGGCTCTTCACATGGGTTCTGGGGAACTGAACTCAGGGTTGTGTGTAGGCACTTTTTCTTTAACTGATTCACTGGGGTCCTCTGCACATTTGCAAATAACTGGTTTATTTTATATGCAGTGACGTTTTGACCTCGTGTCTCCAGCCTGGTGCTCGGATCCTTGCGGGGCTCCCCTCCCCGACTCATGTTTACAGGTGTGTGGTTAGTCTCACGGCCGTGCCTGACTTGCGCCAGTGTGGGTAGGGGGAAGGTCTACCAGGTGGCTGTCAGCAGGCTCACCAGCAGTTACCAAGAGAGAGCACAGCACTGGCTGGTTGCTCCCACCCACGCTAATCTACGTCTCTGGCCTTTGTCACACCCCTCCATCTGCTGGGGACCCCAGGCTTGTTCCTCCCAGGAGAGCCAAGCCAGGCATGGAGACCCTAGAACCTGGGGCTTCTTCTCCAGCTGTATACCTAGCATTTCCCACAGCGCCTGGCATACAGCAAGTGTTCAGTCCTTGTGTGCAGGGACTGGGGAATGACTCACCCAGCTCCATGTGCCCTGGAGACCTTCAGTGGTGTGAGGCTGAGGCAGACAGGACTCCCCCAGAGTGCTTGTTCCTGCCTGTGTGGCTCCATGCTAGACCCTTTCCACTGCACACCACTCCTAGGGAAGGTGGTTCCCTACCCGAACAGTCCCATCCTGCATCTCCACCCTGTAAGTTCTCTACTTTACTCAAAGATGGCACTCAGCCCATACCTTGAGTTTTGTTTTTGCCAGACTGAGATTGGAAGCTTCTAAAAGACAGCTTCCCTATATCTGCATCCCGTGTATTTGCCAGCTACAGGTTCAGCTGCTGTAACAAAGAGCCCCTGGTTAAAGCAAACGGAAGTTTATTTCCCTATGACACGGGATCCCCATGGGGCAGCTAGACCAGGGACAGTGGGAGATCTGTCCCACTGTTATCTGGGGACCTGGGTCCCTCCATGTGGCTCTTCTCTTATCTCTGATATAAAGTCATTCCTCATGGAATGGAAGAAGCCTGGGGTGAGAGGGTGAGGGCCCAGGGTTTGCTGAGGTAGGATCTGTCTCACAGCAGGGGGTGACAGATCTGCCTGTGTCTGGGTGTCAGCAGGATCCCCCGATGGCCAGCACAGCCGGGCTCCTGAGGAGCTGGGGCTGATCCAGAGAGTGAGAAAGAGTGTCATACCTCAGGATAGAGGGGGCTGGGTGGCAGGCAGGCCTGGAGGCTCACATGCCATGCCATGGTGGTGAACTGGATTCTGTCTGGAAGACTGCTGGACAGGCGATTGGGTCTATGGTTCTGACCCAGGGATCTCAGGGGACTCAGAGACCAACCAGCAGGGTGCCTGGGACATTTGATGTCAGCTCTGGTGATGTCAGCCAAGGCTGAAGCAGAACTGTCTTCTTCCCTAGAGGACAAGGGTCTGAGATTGGTGCTGTCAGTGGGGAAGAAACCCAAATCAGTATGTGCCCTGGGTGTGTACCCGAAGCCTTGATGGCTAGCTTTATTATATGAGGAGTCAGGGGCTCTGAGAGGTCGAATCACTGCCCTGCAGACACCCAGGACGGTCACTCTAAATAAAACTGGGATTCGGAAGGGGCCCGTGTCCACCTGCCCCCTGAGAAGCTGCTAACTATGTGGTCCTGTGTGTATAGAAGAGGTACACACAAGAGGAGCGAGGTGGTGGAAGGTTCTAGAGGCCCAAGCGGACAGATGTCTATGAGTATTGCATAGGCCTGCCAGCCAGTTTATGAGGTCTGGCAGAACTGTTTGGCAGAACTTTCTAGAACATTTTAGAACTCTGTTAAGGGCTCTCATCCATAGATATCTCAGAAGCAATGGTTCCTAAGTCAGACCCTTCCCACCCTGGGCTGGGTTGGAAGCAGCTGCTGAGTTCCTGTGGTGCCTGCCTTGGATACAAAGGGGGAGGGGCAGTTCAGCCAGTGTGAGCCAGGCCATCCACTCACCTCCCTGAGCCTTGGTGCCTTTCCACCTTTGAGGGTGGTGGAGATGACAGTACTGTAGGGGCACTTCAGAGAGAGAGAGAGAGAGGTACCCAGTCCATCACCAAGACTCAGGCTGACCTGCACGTATTTTTCTGCAAATGTCAATTTGAAGTCACTCTCAAAGAAAAGCTGCCCTCATCCACGGCAGCCACCACTCCTCCCTCCCTGTGGAGCCTTGAAGTAGGGATAGTTCCCACACCTGGAGTTTGCATCCATCGCTTCCCATTGTGCTCTGATAGTACCCAATCACTCAGAAGCATGGCTGGTATGTCATTCATTCTGCAGGGGACTTTGGGTTGTTTCTACTCATAATGGTGGATCATTCTTTCTTATGGTACCGCCCTGCTCAGCTCTGGTGTCCCTGGCAATCCCCGGAGGCAAACTTGCCTCTGGCTGAGCCCTTTGATGTAGAGTGAAAACATGGGCCTTTAGATGACACCGCACACAGAGCCGTGCTCGGAAGGCAGGGAGCACACAGTTCCGCTACACACCTCAGGGTCCCCTGGGGACGTGTTAGCCGTGTTCTCGGGCCCTGGGTGACTGACCCTGGGGTTCCCACAGTCCTTCAAGGTGCTGTGAACACACTCGGCATGAGACTGAGTCTGTGCACTCACACTAGCACACACTGAGAAGAAGGCAGTGATGGGGAGCCATACCTCTACCCAGAGGACAAATATATATTGTTAAAGCAAGAAGGTTGCCCTATGGTGGCACATGCCCTTAATCCCAGCACTCAGGAGACAGAGGCCGGTGGACCTCTGAGTTCAGGGTCAGCCTGGCCTACAAAAGAGTTCCAGGACCGCCAGGGCCACATGGAGAAACTGTATTGAAAGAACAAAAACAAAAAACAAAATGAAAAGTAACAAGGACAGGGCTGGTATCCCAGAGAGGCCAGTGAGCCAATATGAACCCAGCAAGCTCTGTTCTTATTTTCGCATTTCTAGGAAGTTCCTAGGTATCTGTCACACACACACACACACACACACACACACACACACACACACACTCAGGCATGCATGCACACAAAAGACATCAAGAAAAAAAACATAAATAAAACCAGCCAAGACCTCAGCCAGCCATGGCTGTCGATGACAAGACAGGAAGAGCAGGCAGACTGTACATACCTGTCACTGTAGCACTCAAAAGGCTGAAGCAGGGGGATTGCAAGTTTAAGGCTACAGTAGACTGAATAGTAAGACCTCACCTATAAAAAGAAAAAAGAAAGGGAGGAAGGAAGGAAGGAAGGAAGGAAGGACAAGGAAGAAAGACCAGTGAGAGGGCTCAGTGGGTAAAGGTGCTTGTCTTGAAGCCTGAGGATCTGAGTTCAATCCCCGGGAACCACATGGTAGACAAAGAGAACCAACCCTGGCATGCTGTCCTCTGACCTCCACACACACACATCCTTCAACCTATGCAAATAAAGTAGTGATAGATATAAATTTTGAGAAATGCAAAAAGGAGCCAAGAGATAGTGGCACGCAGCTGTAATCCCAGCTCTTGGGAGAAGGCAGAGGCGGGTGGATCTCTGTGAGTTTGAGACCAGCCAGGTCTAAAGAGCAAGTTCCAGGACAGCCAAGGCTGCACAGAGAAATCCTGTACAAGAGAAGAGGAGGAGGAGGAAAAGAAACAAAAAGAGAGGGGAGAGGAGGGAAGGACAGAAAGAAAGCCTGCAGGACCACCAGGCTCCCATCCATGAGGCTCCCATCCTCAGCTGTCCATCAGTGCGTTTCTCTGACCCCCCCCCCCATCTCTGGATTTAGAGTTGGGGGAGGGAGGGGTATCTGATCAGCTGAACAGACTTTCTGCTGACTCTGCCACTGACACCCATCCTACAGATGGGAAAACTGAGTCTTGGAGATGCTAGATAACCACTTGAGTTTCTCAGGGAGTGGAGTAGAGCCCTGAGTCTGGGCCCTCCTATCCTTGCTCCCTGTAAGGCTGGCCCAGAGCCTGCCATTGGCTGTCATTGGCAGGAGTCAAGTTCAAAGGCTTCCCACTTTATCCCTGTAGTCACGTCTATTGAGGTTCTGGCTGGTGCAAGATCTGTCTTGAGAAGTCCCCATCCTCAGCATTGCCCATAGCCTTGGGACATTTGTCTCTTTACCCTTCTATGGCCAATGGCCTCTGGCAGGTAGGGCTGAACCCTTCACATATCTCTGTCCTCTTCGTCCACCCTCCTTCCCAGAAAACAGCCAGAAGCCAGATACCCAGGGTATGCCCTATAACCCAAATACAAGAGCCCTATCCCATTTTTGAGACAGGGAAACCAAATCTGCTCAGCAAAAGTAGGCAAGGATCTAGCTCTAACAGAGGCTAGCCAGCATTGCTTACTCCATGCCCACGACAGCCTTCCTGGCCCTTCTGCCTGGATTCTTACAGGTGGGAAAGATAAAGGCCAGGGAAGTCCAGAGGCTGGCCCCAGATCACACAGCTTAAAAGCCAAGGAGCCAGGCTCCGGCCCCTTCTCTAGTAAGCTCTCAAGTTGGAGCCAGGCTCTGCTTCCCACGGGTGTGGCTGGCGGTGAGAGGCACCAACAGGAGGTCCCTTAAGATGCTTTTAGATTTGTCTGGTGTTCCCTGGGTCAGCCAACTGGGGCCAGCGGCTCTCATCCATGCCCAGCCTAGGCCAAGGAATGTCACGGCCCTGTAGCTCTTTGCGGCTCTAAAAAAAAAAAACGCATCAGATTGTGTTTCGCCTGCTTGGGGAGGGGACAGGAGTCCAGTCACCCATACAATGGGGACTCTATCCGAGCAGGCAAGGGCAGGGCAGGCGGAGCTACGGGTCATGATGTCCTGGCACAGCTGGGAGCTGGCCTGGGATGACCTGCTTTTCTCCTACTGTGGCCCAACCTTCCCTATGGACTGGTTCCCTTTCCCAAGGGGCCACTCTCAACCTGAAGCCTCTTAGACTATAGACCTGTGCCCTCCGCTGAAGGCTGGAGTCTTGAAAAGATTCTGTCATCCATCCACCCATCCGTCTGTCTATCTACCCACCAACCTGTCTGTTCATCTATCCATCCACCCATCCATCCATTTATCTGTCCATCCACCTCCCTGTCCATCCATCCATCTATTTATCCATCTACCTACCTGTCCATCCATCTATCCCCCATCTACCTTTCTGTCCATCCATCCATCCATCCATCCATCCATCCATTCATCCATCCATCCATCCATCTACCATTCCTTCCCTCCTTCCTTCCATCTGCCTTCCTGTGAATCTAACCAAGCCCGAGCTAAGCATGGTGGCACATATCTGTTGTCCCTACATGGAGGAGACTGGCAGGAGAGGGGGAATGACACACACTGCACATTATGACCCTGTTTCAGAAAAAAAACAAAAACAAAAACAAAAACAAAACAAACAACAAAGTGGAGGAAATGGAGAGAGGGAACCCTGTTGGTGCCTGTGGCCTACTGACCACCTAGATCCAGGTGAGTCCCTAACTAGAGAACTCCAGGCCCTCGGAGACAAGAGCCAACAAAGGGATTTTGTCTCAGAGGAACAGGCCTTCCCTCTCCTTCATTCCACAAGACAGTTCCCACACTCTGCTGTGTGGTATTCCGCCCCTGGACCAGCAGAGTGAATTCTTTGCTTTCTTCTCCCTCTCTTTCAGATCGATTTATTTATTTTATGTATGAGAGCTCTATCTACATGTACACCTGCATGGCAGAAGAGGGCACCAGATCTCATTACAGATGGTTGTGAGCCACCATGTGGTTGCTGGGAATTGAACTCAGGACCTCTGGAAGAACAGCCAGTGCTCTTAACCTCTGAGCCATCTCTCCAGCCCCTGAATTCTTTGCTTTCTAAATTGCTGGTGAGAAGTTAGGACTGAGAGGGGCCGTCCTGGGCTTCCTTCTTTCTGTGTGGGGACATTTTGTCTTCATGCTGGCCATGGACCTCTTCCGTGAAAGACAGTCTCTGGGCTCCTGCCTCCTTCCATGCAGAAAAAAATGACAGGTTCCAGCAGTGAGCTGGTGACAACACACTTCTCCCATGACAGCCCAGACACAGAGGCTGTTCTGTTTTGTTTTGAGGTTTTGTGGGTCACAGGTGTCTGTTGTGTGTTCTGGGTTTGCCTTTGATTTGTTTGTCTGTTGTTGTTGTTACTGTTTTGGGTTTTGAAACAGGCTCTCACTGTAGCCCAGGCTGGCCTTGAACTCTCAATCCTCCTGCCTCAGCAAGCTGTGTGTGCGCGTGTGTGCATGTGTGTGTGTTTCTGTCCTTTCTGTAAGGTGAACGGGCTTAGTTTGTATTTTGGAGGCTCCTCCTTCCCCTAACAGTTTCCAGGAAGATCTGGCGCTGACTGGGCTGTCCATCATTTGATGGTAGTCATGGGATGGAGTTAAGTGTTTGCCTCTTCATGTCCCTCTTGTTCTCTTTCTGGTACTGGAATGGAATCCTCTGCCCCAGGCCTGGGCTTTCCTGGGGATACAGGAGTAGAAGCTCCCATTTGAGGTGCCTCCTTCTTTGCTGCCCCCCATCTCTGTTACTAACAACCGCTGACTGCTTTGACCGTGTCCATCTATCCATCTCCCTACTAGAGAATTCATCTGTATGAAGGAGGAAGTGTGTGTGTGTGTGTGTGTGTGTGTGTGTGTGTGTGTGTGTGTGTATAGTGGGGCCTGGAAAACTATGGGGGATCTGATGTCAGCCAGCTGGGCCCAGAGCCCAGATGTGCAGGCATGCCCTAGCAGAGGGGAGTTGCTGGCACCCAAGCCGGGTGAGCAGAGTCACACGGGGGCTGCAGCCTGCTCTCAGGCTGTGACTTGAATCATGCACCAGGGAGGCCCCTGTCCTCAGAGGTGTGAGAGCAGAAGCCAGCAACCCCCAGGATCGGCTTGCTGGTGGGGACCCTGTTGCTGAGGGCAGGTTTTTCCGGCTCCCTGGCCATTCTGAGCTTGTCTTATAGAACCCAGACCCTCATGCTCATTGCCTGAGCCCTGAGACCCAATTTTAGGAGCTGTAGACCGTGGGTGAGAGCCAGCATCTTCCAGGAGCCCAGGCTACCCACATTGTTTGGTTTTGTTTTTGGAGACAGGGTTTTTCTGTATAGTCTTGGCTGTCTTGGAACTCCTTCTGGCCTCAAACCCAGAAATCTGCCTGCTTCTGCCTCCTGAGTGCTGGGATTAAGGTGTGTGCCACCACCTGGCCTTCACCCACATTCTTAACACAGCATAGGATTATCTGGGACACAGGGCCCACTCACCCCTCCACCTACCAGCAACTCATTCATCAACCTGCTACCCATCAACAAATGTGTGTTTTAAAGATTTTTTCGTTGCATTTTTCTTAAGGTGTATGGGTGTTTTGCCTTCCTGTGAGAGCACTGTATGCGTGCAGTGCTCATGGAGGCCAGAAGAGGGCATCAGATCTCCTGAGAATGGAGTTAAAGATGGTTTCTGAGCCACCTTGTGTGTGCTGGATATTGAATCTTGGTCCTCTGTAAGAGCAGCCAGTAAGAGCTCTTAACTGCTGAGCCATCTCTCTAGTCTCCAAGAGGTGTGGTGTGTGTGTGTGTGTGTGTGTGTGTGTGTGTGTGTGTGTGTGTGTG
>NW_026590062.1:13456363-13568274 GCF_907164565.1 Psammomys obesus | reverse complement strand
GTGTGTGTGTGTGTGTGTGTGTGTGTGTGTGTGTGTGTGTGTGTGTGTGTGTGTCTGAGCATGTGAGCACAGTGCCTATCAAGGCCAGAAGAGGGCGTTAGATTCCCTTGAGCTGGCTTACAGTCAGTCTTGAGCTGCTCATCATGGGTGTTGGGAACCAAACTCAGGTCCCCTGCAAGATCAGTACCCATTCTTAACTTCTGAGCCATCGCTCCAGCCCTCTGTGTTTTATTTTTGGCTTTCAAAGCAAGGTCTGGCCATGTCGCCAAGGCTGGCCTCAAAGCTTACAAGTCCCCTGCCTTGACTCCTGAATGCTGGAATGACAAGGGTGCGTCACCTCGCCTGTCTTGGAAGGAGGCCATTAGAACCCAACTTCATCAGAGAGGCTTGGGGAGTCCTTGCCACTCCATTTCAATGGGGATAAACGGAGGCACAGGAAATTTTCAGAGCCTGAGGCTAGCCGCACAGGTGTTTATTTCCATGTCAATACACCCTGTGATGATGAGGACAGACGGGGGTGACCCCACCCACAGGAGCCCGGACTCAGGAGGCCACTGGAGCTGGTACAGCTTGAAGAGCAGCTGGCCCCTGGGGACAGTTCTGTCCTGTTCCTGTGGCCTGTGCCTCAGTTTCTCTTTCATGAAGCCTAAGGTTTTTGGTGACAATGAAGTAAGTTGTGTGTCTGCCTATGCCGCCCAAAGCACTGCACTCACCCTCAGGGATGATTCGCAGAGGGACTGTAGGACCAGCTTGCCACTTCTGCGCAGCCTCCCTCCGAGTAGGGAACAGTGTTTGTGGTAGGAGGAACAGCCTGAGTTCAGCCTGTTACACCCTGCGCCCAGCACATGTGGGATGGGACAGGGCTCGGGGGCCGTCTGGCCATTAGAGAGCGCAGCTCCTTGGAGTGCACAGGGGACAAAGGAGGTTCGAAAGCAGCAAGTGACTAGAGATAACGGTGGGGCCTCCTGTGGACAAGGGGGAAAGTGGGGACAAGCAGGCTTGCCCCTCCTCCCACCTCGAAGCTCCCCCCACAGCCTGCAGCTGTGGAAAACGCCGAGTCTGCCTTTTCCGAGTGAGCGCGACCCCAGCGACTTACTCCAGGAGGGCTGCTTCCTGCCCTGGACTCACTGGGTGGGGGGTGGGGGTGCAGCTGCCACCCTGGATTAAGGAAGCGCTGGCTCAGGATGTGCTTCGGCTACCCTTCCCCAAGGTCACGATCTCTCCTCTCTCTCCAGGGCTTCTCTGGGCCTCTATCTGAAGAAGCCACCCCCCCTCCCCCAGAAGGGGCTGGAGCGGTCTTTGGGGACTCTGCAGAGGCTCCTCTGTCCCCTGTCCCAGTAGTAACAGCTAGAGGGAGTGTGGGGGTGGAGGTTTCTTCAGTGGTTCAATTGGTAAATTATCCAACCAACAAACTTCCTTAGAATCTGTTCCTAGTCCATGTGCTGTACTAGATTCTTGTAGGAAGCAGTAAAATGAAGGCATTGTCTTCCCTCTCAAGAATTCCAGCCTCACCCTGTGACTAGTTTGCCAACAAACAAAGCAAAACCCTTAAGCCAGTTTAGGTCCCAGGAAATTGAATGATCATCATGTGACTGAAAAATTAAGCCTGTGCTTTCAAATATGGCTTGATCCAGCCCCTCAAAATCTTTCCCAGGAGCTTTGGAGAGCGCCTGCTCAGTGACGCTCTTGCCAGGCAAACATAAGGCTTTGAGTTCAGTCCCCACAGCCCACATAAAAAGGCGCACATGGCAGCACATATGGGAAGCAGAGACAGCTGGATCTGTTGGTCTCACTTGAAAAGAGACAATCAGTGAGAGACCCTGCCTCAAAAAATAAGGTGGGTTTAATAGCATGTCATGGCACACGTCTTTAATGCCAGCACTTGGGAGGCAGAGCTAAGAGGATCTCTGAGTTCAAGCCAGTCTGCTCTACAGAGCCAGTCAGTGCCAGGTCAACACCGGCATGAAAGCACATACACAGGTGAGTCAAATTAATCTCTTTCCAAAGATTTGATTTTCCTATATCTCTGGATCCCGTTTGTTTTCCATTGCTATGGCAGGCTCTGCAGCCCAGGCGACCACAGCTGTTGACATTTTAAGTGTGTGTGTTTGAGGAGGGGGTCCACATCAGGTTCTCCATCTCCACAGCTGTGAGCTGCCAGTCCGTCTCACCTCAATGCCTACATCCTAGTGATTCTAGATTGAACCAGTTTGGGCCACATACCCAGCTCAGAGCCAGTCACTGTGGCCATAAGGGCTGTGATTGGCTGGAGACCACTGCCACCGCACTGGGGTTGAAGGTCCCTGCAGGCTGAGGAAAATACTGGACTGTGCTCCACCAAAAGGAAAATGAAGGTAGGACAGTCAAAAATATCAATGGGCCAGGTATGGTGGTGCACACCTTTAATCTAGCACTCAGGAGACAGAGCTCTGAGTTTGAGTCCAGCCCAGTCTACCGAGGGAGTCCCACGACAGATAAACCCTGTCTTGAAAACAAAACCAAAAAAGCAGCAGGGAAGGAGGGCAATAGGAAGCTCCTAGTCTTTTCCCAGGTTCTTGGCTCTGAGCTGTGTGACTTTTAGTAGATGGGGCGACCTCTCTGGTCCTCCTCCCCCTCACCAGTAAAAATCAGTCAGTAGTCCCAGCCATGCCTCTTCCTGGGCTGAGACCATCCTTGAACACTGTAACTGGCTTTGAATGGGTCCTGGCGTGTTTCCGCTGCCCCGAGCCAGCCAAGGAGCCTGACTGGGCTGGCAGGGCTCCTGCCTTCAGAGTTTGCTCTGAGGCTCTCCCTTATCTGGGTGTGAAATGGAATCTTTGCTGATGACTCAGACTTCAAAGGATGGGGTGTGACCTTCTGGGCTGGGCTTCCCACAGTAAGAAAGCATTGATGCTGGGCCAAAGAGGCTTCTCCCTTTGGCTTGGCTGAGCGAGGGCCAGGCACCCTTCCTGCAGCAGAGCCGGCTGTTGGTCCCAGAAGCAGAAGGGGAGGGGCTTGTAGTCTTGTCTCAGTAGCCAGCAGCTGGTAAGGACAGAAGCATGTGAGGGACAGAGGTAAGCAAGAGGGTGTCCATTGCTGTGGGGACTGTCCCCAATGCCACCCAGCCTCCTCTGTGCCCCTGTGCCCCCTAACCGAGGTCTGCTCCCTCTTTCGGCTTCTGTGACTTTAACCCTGAGCTCTGGCCTCCTCCTGACTCTCCTTCCAAGTGCTGGGATGATGGGTGAACACTGGCCCAGCCAAGGACACCCAGCTCCAACCTGAACTCTCACACACATTCCAGAAGAGGCCTGGATGCCCCGGGGTTCGGTGCGAGGGTCCTTGTTAACCATCTCGGCCTGCCAGGATGGCTGGAGGGGCACCAGCGCGGCCCTGCTATGAAAAACAGTGCACAGACAAGCCTGCATCCTCCTGCTCCATCTGACTGTGAATTCAAACCCTGGAGCAGCACAAGCTCCGCAGAGGTGTGCACCGGAAACCCACCAGTATGCCCTCACTGACCCGGCCCATGCTTGTAGACTTGACCTTCCATTGCAGACTTTCGCTGTCTAGCTCATTCTAAAGCTTACTGTGTCATCCCCACAAAGGGACACAAGGAAACACTTTTTTAAAAAAGATTTATTTCCTTTTATTTTGTGTATTTATGCCGCACACCACATGCATGCAATACCACCAAAGGCCAGAAGAGGGCACTACATACCCCTGGAACTGGAGTTCCAGATGGTTGCCAGCTGATGTGTGGGTGTCAGAATTGATCCTAGACTTGCAGAAAGCCAGCCAGTGTTCTTAACCACTGGGCCATCTCTCCAGCCCCAAGGAATGAAGTATTGGTCCACCCGGGGACAAGGAAAGTGGACCTCTCCCCACAGCAATAGGCTGAGTCGCAAGCCAGCTGCAGAGAGAGCATGCTGGGTCAAGAGGACAGGGTTGGGATACAGGGCTCAGAAGATGGAGACCCCACAGGGTACCACGGTCACTTGGTCTGTCCCAAAGACCTCACAGGTCCACCTCCTGCCCTCCATCCCTGACTCCTGAACATAATACAGAGTCTGTGTTTCAGGGTCTTCCTGCTGGCCGTCTCTCTGCCTAGGACACACATGCCCAAATCGAGATGTGACCCCGGAATACTGCTGCCTTCCAGCCTTGGCCCAAATGTTACTTTTCAAAGAGACCAAAGTAGACCCCTTCTATAAGCCTCACACTGTGTGCACATGGGGTTCATCGGAACATACCCCATATGGATAAGCCTCAGGTATTACACAGGACTGGGGGTGTGGCCTAAAGGAAGAGAGCCTTTCTAGCTCTCTTCCTTTAGACCTGCATGCCTCCACTGACACAAGTAATTATTTGTAACCCTAGACACTGTTCGCTTACAACTATCAATAAAGGTCACCGCCACCAGCCACATGTGGACAGAGCCCTCGCTTGGACTCTTAACTATAAAACAGAAAAAAAAATTTACGTGTTACGCTGTTTTAATGAACTTCAGTCAGAGCAAAAGTCAGAGGCCACTGGGCCTTGTGGCCCACGCCACACTCTGGGAGGCAGGGGCAAGTAGGTCTCTGTAAGTTAGAGTCCGCCTCGATCTGTGAGTGTGGATCCCGGGTAGAGCTCCCTGCCAGCCTTTCTCCACCACAGCCCCTCTGTCCTCGCTGGGGTCTGGGTGCTGAGCCTGTTTATCGTAGAATCCCCTGCCAGAGGACGTTGTCCTCAGCCAGGTCACCTGCCCTCATCGCTCTTTACCTGCCCACAGCTGACAGGACATGCGTCCCCCTGAGGGCAGTGGAAGGTCAGACCCACAGGAGGAGGGACCTGCAGTATCCTTGCTTAAGAAACATGCTCTGTACGGCACGGACCGCCCTCTGCCAGCCAGCTTGCCCGGCGCAGGTGCCACCAGCTGGGAAAAGGATGCAGAGTAGGACGCTGTTGACAGCTCTGGGCTCCCCGGCTTCTTAAATTCACTTTCAAAACTGTGGTTTGCCACAATAGAGACAACAGGAAATGGCCACTTGAGCTGTTTTAAACACCCAGTTCCCTGGCATTGAGCGATTTGATGATGATATACAGCTACGTCATTGTACTGCAGTCGCTGTGGGCTACTTCCAGAACCTTCCTCTTCCCAGTTTGATGGCTTAAAGCCTCGGGTAAGGGACTTCCTGGAGAAAGAAGCCAAGGAAGAGTCATGGGAAAGGCCAGGAGCCCAAGGATCAATGTCTGGAAGCTGGGGCTGGAGAGATGGCTTGGAGTTTAAGAGTACTGGCTACTCTTACGGAGGACCTGGGATTGGCTTCCAGCACCTTTAACTCCAGTTGTGGGGGGAATCTGATGCCCTCTTCTGGTCACCTCAGGTACTGCACACATGTGGTGCACATGTACACATGCAGGCAAAAACTCATAAATATTCATACACAGGGAAGTTCCCGGATGGTGGGCTAAGGGAGGTGAGCTGGCAGTGCAGGGGGTGTGGTCATCAGGGAGTCCTGGAGCCTCTCTCCTGTCCTCTGTTGGGGTCCCCAAGGCCAAAGAGAGCCAGAAGTCAAGGACAACCACTATAGCCGGGCACTTCAGGCTTAGAGACTGAAGGTGGGTGTCAAAGGGGTTGAATGATCTGGGGCCTGCAGCCCAAATCCATTTTTGGTTCCTTCTCTTCTGGAGTCAGCCCTGGCTTTCTTTTTCTTTTCTTTTTTTTTTTCCCCAGGGTGTGTGTGTGTGTATGTGTGTATGTGTGTATGTGTGTTTTGAGATAGGGTTTCTCTGTGTAGCCCTGGCTGTCCTGGAATCCATTCTGTAGACCAGGCTGGCCTCAAACTCAGAGATCTGTTTGCCTCTGCCTCCTGAATGCTGAGATAAAAGGCATGCATCACCACCTCCCAGGTCCACCCTGTATTTCATGGGAGTAAGGGGGAATCTGGCCCCCCTCTCAGACTGAAGGCACTGATCCCAGCTCCAGGGCCATCGGCCAGGGACCAAACCAGTCAGCTCTCTGCACTCCCTCTGTCCAGCCTCATTTTATATGGCTGATCAGGACTAGCGGGGCCTTTGCAGAGACACTGACATTCTCAGGGATTTTTTTTTCTTTTCTTTTTCTTTTTCTTTCTTTTTTTTTTTTTTTTTTTTTTTTTTTTTTTAAGTTCAGCAGGAATGCTGAGCAAGCAGCAGATGGGGAACAGAGAGCCGCCTTCCGTCTCTGGTCTGTGTCAGCGTTATGTCTGCAGTGAGCCAGGCATTGTGCCTGTTCAGGGAGGGACCCACTGAGCTTCCACAAACCACAAGGCCTCGTGAGTCAAACAAGTATTTTGACTTCAACCTGAGCCAGGTCCCTGCCTATAAAATCGGGCAATCTCGGTTCTTGCACTTCGGGGTTCTCCTAGGCCAGGTGAGACCCCTGTGCACGTGGACTCGGTGCAAAGGCCTCTTGGGGCTGCAGGGACTTAGCTGAGGTCCCTATGAAGTATCTGCCTCTAAACCTGGGCATTTCCTGAGCCATCAGGCCTAGGAACCTCTTGCGGCTCCAATCCAAATGCAGCTGTTGGGAAGATGGCTCTGTTGCAGTTTGGGTCTAACCCCCAACAGGCTCATGGTTGAACTCTTGACACCCACTGGGGGTGCTGCTGAGAGAGGCTGTGGCCTACTGGCAAAAGTATTATGTGGACAAGCATTACTGTGTTCCCTTCCGGTTATGGCCAGAACTATCTGTGTCCTGATTCACCGAGGTGAGAGAAGGCATATACACTCCCGCCACCCACAGACGAAGCCCCTTACCATGGCAGTCCCCTCCATGAAAGGCGTGGTTCGAAAAACTCCTCCCCCTCCCCCTCTACACCCAGCTGAATGAAGCTCAAGCAGCACGTGTGTTCATGCTAATCTTGATCTCAGTCGGTGGGTTTGCTTCAGTTCAGATCCCCAACAGCCAGGTCAAAGCCTGCCGCGTGTGCCGGCAGCTCGCCTGTCAGCCGGGACTCCCCAGAGCAAGCAGCTAGACTAGCTGGGGTCAGGGAGTTCCATGTCACTACATGTAACTGAAGAAGATGCCGGTGTCGGCCTCTGTGTCACACACTCACACTCATCACACACCCACCCCCTCACACTGCCACACGCACCAAGGATGGGAACCTGAGCAAACCTTTCACTGACTCTTTTTCCTCTCCTTCTCCCCCACGCTCAGTCTTGCTTCATAGCTTAGGCTAGCCTCAAACCTCCAACCTTCTTGCCTTACTTAGTTCCCCAAGTGCTGGGATTTTATAGGCATGATTGGCCATACCCAGCTGAGCAGTCATTTCTTAAATGATATTTATTTTACATATATGAGTGTTCTATCTGCATGTACCAGCAGAGGACATCAGATCCCAGTATAGATGGTTGTAAGCCACCACGTGAGTGCTGGGAATGGAGCTCGGGACCTCTGGAAGGGCAGATGGTGCTCTTAACCGCTGAGCCATCTCTCCAGCCCAGCACTCATTCTTAAAGCAGCATGCCGCCTCTGTTCAGATTCACTGCCCCGAGACTCAGAAGGGGTGGCTGGCATCAGCATTTTACTGCCATCCTCAGCTCCTGTGAGATGCAGGAGACCCAGAGGAGTCCGGCACCTTGCTCAAGGACACACAGCAGTGACATCTCCCTGTGTCCTCAAGAAAACCTTCACTTACTGAGTGTGGTGGCACACACCCTTAAGGCCAGGATTCAGGAAGCAGAGGCAGGAGGGTCTCTGTGAGTTTGAGACCAGCCGGGGCTATATAATGAGACCCTGTTTCAAGACAAAATTTAAAAAAAAACCTTCGTCTTTCCTTTTAGTCTAGATAGATCTCATGTCTGTTCTGGGGACATGCACACATGCACACACACACACACACAAAAGCACTGGCAATTTGCAACCCCCTGCTTGCGCATAAGATGGTAATTTGGGGCAGGATGATGCTGGGGGGGGGGGGCTTCATTCCCTCTAAGGGATTGAGATCACTGTAGCTTCCTGTCCCGTGTCATGATTCATGGTGTGTCTAAGGTGCCCGCTGCTGCAGCGTGAGCTCATCCGAATCCTGTCTATTGTCTGAGCCGCTCCAGGAGACATCTAAGGCTGGGGATCACAGCAGCTGATTTATGACGCCAGCCTCCCCACAGCGTGAGGCAGAGGCAGAGGCAGAGGCAGAGCTCACTGAGCTCTGAGAAAGATCTGGTTGGCTTGCTTAATCCCCAGCGGAGACAGAGCCTGAGGCAAGCCGAGGAGGAGCAAAGGTTCTGGATTCTCCAGGCAGACAGCGCATCCTGTTTCCTGCAGAGGGGTCCCAGGAGGGAACTGAACGCCGCGGGGTGGCAGATGGCTCATGGCATCTTGAACTTGCCACTGCTGGAGATTGGCCTTAGGCCCACTCCTTGCAGCTCCCATCTCTGCCAAGCTGAACCATCTGGCCACGCTGGACTGAGGATTCAGGGTCACCTCTGGCTGCTGGTTTCCCGGCCTGTCCTGTGACCAGTTCATTAGCTAGGACCACAATTCCTGGCTCCGGCCACCTTTGTTGCCTGGATCGGTGTGGCAATCCAGTCCTCTGGGCTTCCAGCGGCCACTCCTCCCCCACCAGCTCCATCTCCCTCAGCAGTCTTAAATCTGTTACAGGCTAAAGCATGCTACTCCTCTACTCCAAAGCCTCCCGGGACTCCCGCCTTCCTCAGGGCCAAGACCCAGGACCCCCTCCCTTCACACCGGTGAACCCCCTTCCCTCATACTAGCAACACCCCAGCCCCCACACTGTGACCCCCCTCCCCTCACACCATGACCTCTGCCCCTCACACTGGTGACCCCTTTTGCCCTTCACATCTGCCTTCCTCATGGCTCCTGGAGGCAGCCCGCCTCTGGGCCCCTGCTTTGGCTGCTTTGCATCTCAAGCTGCTCTCAGCTGGAGCGTGGAGCTCACCTCTTGCAAGTGCCGGCAAAATCAGCTCTTCTCAGTTGGCCGTTTCTGCTGCCTGCCGGTAAGGCCTCCGGCTGGCCCTCTGTGCTCTGCCCTCTCCGCATTTTCTCCAGTCTTGATCAGGATGGTGGCCTGTCACCAGATCAGAAGAGGCACACAGCAGGGCTCTGTCCACCAAATGTGTGCATTTGTACCTATAGTTTGCCAGGCATTGGGGGAGGGAGGGACTCAGGTCCCAGCAGAAAGCAGACCTAAGGTACACTTCAGCACTGGCCTCCTATATGGCTGAGGCTAATATCTGGGAAGTGGAGTAGGGTTACAAGGTACTTCCCAAGTGGTTCAAAAATCTGCTCCACAGCCAGGGCCAGGGCTGTGGGATGCTGGGTCCGTTTCTCAACTTCTCTGAGCCTCACGCAGCACAGGGCTGTCGGGTTTTTTTGCTCTCAAGATGAGAGCCATGCTGGGTACCTATCTCATTCCGATGTCTTCCCCCGGGAGGGAGAAGAGACCCAGCTCTCTGCCACTCCTTAGCTGTGAAAGCACAGGCCTGTGAACGGGCCTTCTGGCTCACTCGAGTAGTCAAAGGGTGTCATATTCTGTGGATACCAAGCCGCCGTCTTTGTTGTGGAGGGAACGGGGCCCTAAGGTCACAGGCCCTTTTATCAGGGAAGCTTTGATGCCTCTGTGCCCAGGACCAGTAGCTGCTGTGACTGAGCCTTCCTGCTCCCTAGCCTCCTTCCTCTGTGAGCAAGTCTCTGGCCACAGGACCTTTGCACCTGCTAGACCAGGCCCTGTAGTTGTCTTCCTTCCCCTGGGCTCCCTGCCCCCACCCTGCCCCACATTCTGGGCCCCTTGGGATCCTCCCTCTCCCTAGGCTTGGCTGACTCCTCTGCTGTGGGTCCCCATGCTCTGAAAAGGAAAATCTATTTAAGACACAGAGAGCCGGGGGTGGGGGTGGAGAGTTGTGCCACATGCTCTGACACGGAGACTCAGCTAAGAAGCAGCCAGCCCCCCAGATGGCGAGAGGCCCCGTGGGAGGCAGCTGCAGCTGTCACAGGCACAGATGGGAGGCGGGGCACTGGGTGCCAGGGGGAGGGAGGGGTGGAGCTGGTACTCAGGCGCAGAGCCGCCGCTGAGGGAGATGGAAACCTTCTGCGAGGGGTTGGCAGGGGTGATTTCACAGGACAATGGCTGCTCCGTAAACATCACACACGAGCACACATACACACGCACACACAGATACACATTCGACACGCATGCATGCACATACAAACACACACACACGTGTATACACAAGCACTGCAGCCAGCTAGGCTTCAGATGCAGGCCTTGTGTGGGACAGGCTCTACAGGAGAGGAGCAGCCTAAAGCTTCCTTCCGTCCTCTTTTCCCAGAAAGCCTGTCCTGGGAGAGCCCGTCTCCCTGGTGCCTTGGGTCTGCCAAAGGCTGTGATTATCTGTTTTCCTGATGCTGAGAATCAAAACCATGGTGTTATGCTAAGCAGGAGCCTACCACTGAGCTATGGTGCAGACTTAAAAAAAAAAAAAAAGCAGCCCAGTGGTGGTGGAGCACGCCTGTAATCCCAGCACTTGGGAGGCAGAGGCAGGCAGAGCTCTGAGTTCGAGGCCGGCCTGGTCTACAGAGCGAATTCCAGGACAGCCAAGCTACACAGAGAAACCCTGTCTCAAAAACAAAACAAACAAATAAAAAAGTGTTTTCTGTGCATGGGTGTTTTTCCTCAATGCCTTGTGCCATACACGTGCAGTGCCCATAGAGGCCAGAAGAGGGCATCGGACACCTTGGGACTAGAGTTGCAAATAGTTGTGAGTCACCATATGGATGCTGGGAATCAAAGCCCAGTTTGGTGTGAGAGCGGCCAGAGCTCCTCATCGCTGAGCCCTCTGCACTGAGCCCTCTCTGCACTGAGCCCTCTCTGCACTGAGCCCTCTCTGCACTGAGCCCTCTGCACTGAGCCCTCTCTGCACTGGGCCCTCTCTGCAGCGGCCAGCCTCCAGCTCTCTTACTTCTTAATTTAAGGCAGGGCCTCACTAATTGCCCAGGCTGCCTTGAGCTCACTAAGTAAGCCCAGGCTGGCCTAGAACTTGTAGTCTCCCTGCCTCAGTCTCCCAAGTAGCTAGAATGTAGGCCTACATCCCTGCCTTGGCCCTTATTGTGTGTGTATGATGTGTACTCAGCATGGGGTTGCATGCATGCCACGGCGCTCACACAGAGGTCAGACAATGGTGACCTTGTGACCTTGTGAGGCAGATTCTCTCCCTCCACCTTTTCCTGGGAGGTCACCAGGTTCCCATGGCAAACGCATCTACCCAGAAGCCATCAGCTCTGAAGTTTAAGGCACACCTTGATGGGAGGTCCGTGCAAGGTGGACTCCGGGAACCCTTGAGATATACTAACATCTCATAGTGATGGTGAAAACATGACACCTCGCTTAAGAGCACAGAGAGCTCTTGCAGGGGACCTGAGTTCAGTTCCCAGCAGCCATACTGGACTCAGCTCACACATACACACATACACACATATACATACACAATACATACATATACACATATACATACACTCACATAGCTACACATGCACACATATACACAAATACACACATACATACACATATATACATATATGCATATATACATATACACACATACACATATATACATGCACACATATACATACACACATAATATGCAAACATGTATACACATCCATATACATGCACACATGGATACATACGTAACACAAATATATACACACATATACATATATACGCACATACAGAAATACATATTCATACACATATATGTCCTTACATTTATAATTTTGAAAATTTTGTGCAAAAATCTGTTGGGTGCAGTAACCCATGCCTTTAATCCCAGCACTTGGAAAGCAGAGGCAGGCAGATCTCTGTGAGTTCAAGGCCAGCCTGGTCTACAAAGGAAGTCCAGGACAGCCAGGGCTACACAGAGAAAGCCTGTCTCAAAAAACAAAAAAACAAAAACAAGTCTTGTGCATCAGAGAGCTCACTAGACCTGCATTCTGCTGTGTGAAAACCGGGGTGGGGCGTGGGACACTGCTTCCTCCTTACCTCCTGGTGGCCCCTCTGTGTTGGCTTGTCCATGGTGGATCACTGTGGCCTGGCTCTCGTCGGCCCAGCCCGGCATAGTCTGGCTCACCATAGCCTGGCTCTGGGCCACCAGGAGCCCTTCAGCTGCCAGGAGAAGATCCGGTCCCAGAGCAAATGGCAGGAGTGTCAGCCGGTGGCCCCCTTCACCTCAGATGAACCTCACCTTTTAATACTGCACATCACCCGTCCCTGAAGGACTCCGACCCCAAGAGCCACGTACCAGACACGTGGCCAGAATGCCGCACCTGCGAGCTGTCAGGCGAGGGTAGGGGGTCCAGGAGGAAGGTGGGGTGGAAGCCCAGGGTCCTGGCGGTGACAGCAACGAAGGTGTCAGAAGCAATGGCCCCAGGGTCCAGCACCATCCTCTCTACTGAGGACAGCGCCGGACACGAACTTGAAACCTCAAGCCTGGCAGGTCTAGCGTGAGTCAGTTTCTGGATCCCCATGTGGCATTTGCGCTGTTCAGGGTAAATACACTAAAGTACATTCCAGCGTTGGGAAGAGCCCCAGGCAGGCTTCGGAAGCCTGGGGCCACACAGCTTCTCTCTCAGCAGATCCTCACCCTCCCCTGCAGCCAGACTCCACACCTCCTGTGCCATCCAGCAGGAGGCAGGGCACACCCGAGAGAAGAAAGTGGCCGTTCATCTTCCCACAGGGACCTTTCCTCCTGTGTCGTTTCCTTCCTTCTCCATCTCAGCTCCACCCCTGCAACTGGATATCAGAAAAGGTAGCAGCTGGACTAAATATATAGCCCTGGCTGTCCTGGACTTGCTTTTCAGACCAGGCTGGCCTCGAACTCACTGAGATGCACCTGCCTCTGCCTCCTGAAGCTGGGATATAAATGTGTGCGCCACTGCTGCCAGGCTACAAAGCCAGCATCTGACGAGGCAACCAGAGGAGACACCCACTCCCTTGCTCACCCACTCTCGATGGAAGAAGAATGGTTTTGGTGGGAGTGGTGCCAGCACGTGACCCCCAGGAAGCAGGTGTCACAGAGAGACACTGAGTCCTCTGTGGGCTGCAGGCAACAGGATGGGAGCAGCAGCTCTTCCGGGCACTGTGGGGGAAGGGAGTGCTCCCACGGTCCACCTGGCCCAGCATGCCTGTGTCTCTAGATGTGGGCCACACCGGTCCTGTTCCCATGGTAGCTGGCAGACACAGCTTGAGAATCATATGGTCTCTCTGCCATGTTGAAGACAACGCCCCCCCCCCCTTCTCTTTCTGCTCCGGCTCTCCATCCACCTGCTCCTGTCAGAGCATCCCTCCCCTTGCGTCTCAAGGACCAGCCAAGGTAAGCTGGCTATTGGGTACCATTTGACCTGAGGTCAGTCAATGATGAAAGCTGAGCTGAAGTGTGTGTGTGTGTGTGTGTGTGTGCGTGAGAGAGAGAGAGAGAGAGAGAGAGAGAGAGAGAGAGGCTGTTTGCTGCCTGCACAGAGAGCCTCTTGCCGCTGGCAGAAATCAAGTATTATTCTTAATTTTAATGCATGAGTGTTTAATCTGCATGTATGTCTGTGTACTGTGTATGTCACTAGTGCTCATGAAGGACAGAAGAGGGCATTGAATATCCTGGACCTGGTGTTACAGGTAGTGTAAGGCACCGTGTGGGTGCTGGGAATCGAACCCAGGTCCTCTAGAAGAGCAGCCAGTGCTCTCCATGGCTGAGTGATCTCTCCAGTCCCCGGCTCTTTTATTCGGCGTTCAGGCTTGCCCTGCTGCTCCAGTGGTTGGCCGCGTTGCTGACGTTGTGATGTCTCGGCCTCTCTTGGCTCGCAGCTCTTGTTCTCCTTCCTCATTCTGTGGCTGTCTGGCTTTAGGCACTCTTTGAGCCAGCGTCTGCCTGGATCAGCCTTGTGTTACTCCAGAGTCATCCGGGCCATTGTGTGGCGGTGACTCGGAGCGAGTCAGCCATGAGCATCGTATACATGCCAAGCTGGTGACAGCGTGTGTATGCTGGCTTCTTCTCCACCATTCGGAGGTTACGGAATACACGATATGAAAGTGGCCCTGTTCAGCCCTCATTTCCCTCACCAAAAAGACCCTGCTTGGAAGCCGACTCTACATACACACAGCGGGATACCTCCAAAAATGCCAGTTCCTGTGGACCGTGAACAGCTGGGTCAGTGTTACCATTCCTTGCTATTTTCCAGCACTGAGAAGTAAGCTTTTGGCTGGGAATAGAGCTGGGAACCCATGCCCCTGGGAGTGTCACCTGGTCCCCCCAACCCTTCTAGCTGTGCAGCCCAGACCGGGACCCCAGAATGAACAGTACCCTGTGGGCATGAGCCATGGCTCACTGGTTCCCCTTCATCACTGGTCCCTCCCTACCCACTGGCTGTGCTGCTGGCTGCCGAGTCCTGGTGCGTCTTTCAGCAGCGACTCAGAATCAAATTAATTCCGATTGGTTAATAAACGGCAACCTCCATCTTCCTCTCAGGCAGCTAAATCTGTGGCTGTTGCTTTAATTTGTTGCTGTTGTGGTCCTTTAACACTGATGAAATTATGAAAAGGTTGCTTGTGAAATTACCCAGATTAGATTAGGTTTGGACGCATTAATCCAGCTCCGTCCTGCTGTCCCTGGAGAGAGTCGGGCCGGGGGGCCTGCAGGTTTTGAGCATCAGGGACCACCTAGAGCCCAGGTTCACCCTATCACTCTTCAAATAAGCTCCTTTTGGAGATGGAGTATGCATTGATTGAATGCTGACTGTATGCACAGCCCTGGTTGTGAAAGTTCTTATTGAGTCTACAGGGCCGGGCCGGGACAGGGGTTATAGGAGGAAGTGATGTTCAAGGTCAACTCCAGGTGGCTTAGATGTCCCAGTAAACTCAAAGCCTTGTCTGAAGGAGGGGCTCCCAAGCAAATCAGTTTGACCTTTGATGGTGAGTTGGGTATGCCCTGTGAGAGGGGCTCATCTCCAAGTCTCCTAGGGAGTTGGTAAACAGATGGCCTAAGGCCAGGCAGAAGACAGAAAACCAGTCAGAGCCCTCCCGGGGCCAGCCAAGGGACACTGGTAGCTGAGGGAGCTCCCCTCCCCGCTGAGGTCACCCCGTGGCTGCCAACACCATTACTCTGGAACACGTGGCCTTGCCCTGACATTCCTCAGCAGTATCAGAGGATCCACAGGGCCCTCCCCTCCTTCAGAGCCTCACTGAGCTGCACAGAGGAAAACTCCTGGGCTCTGTTCCCTTAGGCAGAGCCAGGCTTTGTGACTACCTGAAGAACGTCAGGCCAGTGACCTCCGGCGGAGAGTGCCTGCGCCTCATGGGACCTCACTCAGATCTGTCAGTGTCAGCAGAGTCTGGATGCTAGACTACCCTCTCCGGGGCCTGGCCTGGAGGGTATGCCTATCCCCGTAGGCAACCTCTCTTTTAGGGCAGACCATACATGGCCATTCAGGAGTGCTAAAGTGACCTCCCTCTTCAACCCCACTGCCCACCCCACGCTCATCCCATCTCCATCCCTACCCTCTACCCTCACCCTTGTATTTGCACACAGGCTGCTCCAGCAAGAGTTTGTTTGTATTAATCTTGTCCAAAGCCATAATTCAAGGGAGCTATTGAAATCGGGGGAGGACAGGAGAGTGGTTATCTTGCCCACCCGGCGTGGACTTCCTCCTGGTAATAATCCTCCACGGAGCCTGGAGAGAGGTGATGCCAATGGTTCACACAGTCGAGACCTGTGTGAAAAGAGACACTTAAGCCTGGTGGGGAGCCCAGGGTGTGTGGCTCCCAGAGAAGGTTCCCTCCACCTCATACAGCCTCTCACCAAGCTCAGGGACACAGATCTGGGACAGCTGTGCTTTCCCACTGCTTCACTGTTTCACCCACAGTTACACTTTTAGATTTTTTTTCTTTTAATTTTATGAGCATTGATTGGTGTTTTGCCTGCTTGTGTGTCTGTATGCGAGTGTCAGGTCCCCTGGCCCCCTAGAACTGGTGTTACAGACAGTTATGAGCCGCCATGTGGGTGCTGAGAATTGAACCTGGGTCCTCTGGAAGAGCAGCCAGTGCTCTTAACCACTGAGCCATCTCTCCAGTCCTGTAGTTGAATTTCAACAAAAACTGAAGTTAGTGACAAGCAGCCTTTGAGTGACAAGTGAGATCTGTGGAGGGCATCTAGCAGGCTTGAGGCTATGACAGGGTCTACACCTCACTAGCATGCCTGTGCCTGCCTCAGGCAGTACTTACAGGAGCCGGCAGAACACAGACTCTTCTCTGTGAGTGCCTGTGTCCTCACCCGCCCTGGGTGCCTGACCAGGCTTAAGCATCTGTTTTCACACAGGCCACTGACTGTGTGGGAATGAGAAAATGATCTAGCTGTACGTAGGATAGCCTGCTCGCTGCTTCTGGTCCAGTGTCACATTGCTGTCTGTGTGGGAGGCTACAATCCTGACTTCCCAAAGTCACCTGTCACTCCCTTTCCACACTGCACAATCTGGGGTTCCCTGTGAGTCTCCTAGCACCCTGCTGGGTGACTAAAAGTGATGGAATGAGCTACTTGCAGGATGAAGTTATAATATAGAAAATGCAGGTTTATTGGAAGCAGCTCGGGGCCACCATGTGGGGAGCAGCAGACAAAAAGATAGAGAGGGAGAGGAAGAGGAAGAGGAGGAGAAGGAGAAAAGGAGGAGAGATACAGAGAGACAGAGGAGAGCAGAGGCAGGGGGCATGGGGGTGACCAAAACGTCTGGATTATATAGGAAAGAGCCTCGGAGAGAGGGGAGGCCCCGACCCTGGACCTGAAAATTGAGGGTAGGGGCAGGGTACGCCAGCCACACAGCAGCCCTGCAGCACATACGGACCCAGGGGTGGCTGATATCAAGCACTGGGAACGACAAATGACAGAGAAAGAGAATGGGTATTTATCCCTGGGTCCTCTGGGTCTGCTGTCCGGTGGGGTCACTGTGACAAGGACTAGAGCTCTTTTTTTTTTCTTTTCTTTTCTTTCTTTTGTTTCTTTTTCTGAGACAAGATTTCTCTGTGTAGCCTTGGCTGTTCTGGACTCGCTTTGTAGACCAGGCTGGCCTTGAACTCAGAAATCCACCTGCCTCTGCCTCCCTGAGTGCTGGAATTGAAGGTGTGTACCATTGTGCCTGACTGAGACTAGAGTTCTTTTTCTTTCCTTCCATCCTTCCTTCCTTCCTTTGTTTCTTTTGATTCATTTTACATCCTGGTATTAGCTCCCTCCCTCCTCTTCTCCTGACCCCACCCTCCCTCGATGTTACTTCCATCCTCCCTCCCCTCCTCCTCAGAGAAGAGAAGCCCCCCTATCCACCCACCCCAGCACATCAAGTCACATCAGCCCTGAGCTCATCCTCTTCTCCCTGGCCTGGAGAGGTAGCTCTGCTGTAGAAGAGTGATCAGAAACCCGGCAATGAAGTCCATGTTAGAGTCAGCCCCCACTCCTGTTACTAGGAAACCTATATGAAGACCGAGCTATCCATCGCCTACATCTGTGTAGGGGGCCTAGGTCCAGGCTCTGCATGGTCCTTAGTTGTTGCTTCAGTCTCCTGCCCCTGTCCTGATTAGTTGGCTCTGCTGACCTCCATGTGGAGCGCCTATCCCCTCTGGGTCCTTCTATCCTTCCCCTGACTCTTCCACAAGGCTCCCTGCGTTCCACCCAATGATTGGCTGTGGGTCTCTGCATCTGTTTCCATCAGCTGCTGGGTGGAGCCACAGCTATGCTAGGCTCCTGTCTGTCTTGTTAATCATGTCAGAGGTTGGCTGTCTCCTGTGGGGTGAGTCTCTGATTGGGCCTGTCTTTGGATGGACATTCCCTCAATCTCTCTTCTATAATTGTCCCTGCGCATCCTGTAGGCAGGGTAAAGTTTGGGCTGATGTTTTTGGGTTGGTTGGTGTTTCTCTCCCTCTACTAGGAGTTGTGTCTAGTTAGAGGGTGGCCTCTTCAGTTTCCATGACCCCCACTACTAGGGATCCCAGCTAGAGTCACCCCCATATCCTCCCAGGAGCCTACCCTGTGGTAGGTTTCCAGCTTGTCACAGAGAAGTCCCTGCCCAAGGTTTCTCTTCCCTCTGCAAGCCCTCTGTCTTTCCTCCCCCACTCTCTCCAGGTCTGACATGGACCCTCATTTCTCACCGTGCTCCCTCTCTTACCCCATTCTCTATCTTCAACCACTTCCACCGTCTATTCTGTTTCCCCTTCTGAATGGGAGCAAAGCTTCCTCCCTTGCACCCTCCTTATTACTTATCTTCTTTGGGTCTGTGAGTTGTAATATGATTGTACTATATGGCTAATATCCACTTGTAAGTGAGTATATACCATGTGTGTCTTTCTGGGTCTGGGCTACCTCACTCAGGATGATCTTTTCTAGTTCTATCCATTTGCCTACAAATTTCATGATTTCCTTATTTTTAATAGCTGAGTAGTAGTCCATTATGTACCACAATTTCTTTCTTTCTTTTCTTTTTCTTTTTAGTGCCACAATTTCTTTGGTTGAGGGACATCTGGGTTGTTTCCAGATTCTGACTATTACAAATAAACATGAACATAGTTGAGCAAGTGTCCTTGTTGTATGGTGGAGCATCTTTTGGGTATATACCCAGGAGTGGTAGAGCTGGGTCTTGAGGTAGAGCTATTCCCAATTTTCTGAGAAAGCGCCAGATTGATTTCCAGAGTGGTTGCACAAATTTTCACTCCCATGAATGATGGAGGAAGATTCCCCTTTCTTCACATCCTCACCAGCATGTGCTTTGATCTTGTGTTTTTTAGTCTTAGCCATTCTAATGGGTGTAAGATGAGATCTCAGAGTCGTTTTGATTTACATTAAAACTAGGGTTCTTAGCCTGGCCTCTCAGCTGCAGTCCCTAGCCCCCAGGCTGGCCTGGAACCTGGGATCCTCCTGCCTCGCTTCCTGAATCTCTCTGTGTCAGATCTCTGCTCACTACCCAGCAGTTCCGTACAGTGGATGACACTGTGCCAAATAGTTGCTGAGTGGTTGGCCACGATGACACAGGTCCTTAACCCCAGCACTCTGGAGGCAGAGGAAGGTGATCTGGGTGGACTGGAGGCCAGCCTGGTCTATACAGTGAGTTCCAGGACAGCCAGGAAAGACCCTGTCTCAGAAACAAAACAAAAACATCGCTGAATGAGCAGTTTTCTCAGCTGTGCATTAGCCTCCCTGGGGAGCCCTGCAATCTGCTGGGGCCTCTCATGCTGTCCAGGCCACTTCCTGTCCTCCTGCTTATCTCTGCTGTGGAGTGGCTGCGGGCCAGGAGTCCTCAGGGTGGTACGCCGCAGGAGCAGCCGCCTTCGTGTCAGCTAGTTAGAATGTGGCGTCCAGCTGGCCTGTGAGGCACAGGCTTGTGTTGCCAAGATTCTGTCTCTGAGGAGATCTGCATGTCTACCCACTCCTCAAAAGACCCTAACGATAAAGCACAATTGCACCACAGTCCACCCTGGGGGACCAGATGAGTTTGTTGGGCTGCCTTACAGAGTGAGGGGTGACTGACAGGAGCGTGGGACACCCTAATGAGTCTGAGGCCAGGATGGACAATGGCTTCTCCATAGCTGCATAGACAGAACCCCTGTGGCCAACCTTCCCAGCCCGTGTGGAGACCACAGGCAACCAGGGCAGAACTGCAGGCAATGTCTGAGAGAAGGAGTGGGAATCTCAGGGAAAGGTCCAGAGCATCTCCATGCCTCTTCCTAGGAAGAGACGTCACTAGCCCATAGGCCGGAGGGTGATGGACACTGACTGATCTCACGAAGAAGGTGGCAGTGAGCGTCTGTGACAGCCTGTAAAACCCAGCTACGTCAAGCCCAGAGCAGACGTCAGGCCTGGACAGCCACCTTCTCAGGTCTTGCGGGAAGAGTGCTGGGTTCTGATACAAGCTGCCCAGAGACTTTGAACTCACTCAGTTTCAGGAACCACCAGACCAAGCAGGAATTCCTGGGCCTGGAGAGACACCTCAGCACTGGTTGCTCTAGTAGAGGGCCTGGGTCCAGTTCCCAGCACCCACACGGCAGCTCACTGCCATCCTGACTCCAGCTCCAGGGATATATGTCGCCCTCTTCTGGCCCCTGAGGACACTGCACTCACAGATGCACAGAAACTGAGGCAGAAGTACAGGTATACACAAACAAATGAACAAACAAATTCTGTGAATTTCTGTGATCCAGAGGGTTGGTAAGCCTGGTCCACAGTGATCCCAGCACCCACTCCTCCTTCCTGAGCCCTAAACTCCTCATTCTGTTCACACCACACAGTACCGTATTTAAGCTCCTTCCCCAGCCTCTGCAAATAGGAGCTGCCCTGTGGCTCTGCTACCAGGACAATAAAGAAGATGCCACTGGGTAGAGCATTGAAGAAAGTGTTTTGAAGAGGGAGAGGGGAAGCTAGGGCATATCTCTTGCCCGTTGCTTGGTCTGCTCCTCTGCCTGGGTTATAGATACAATGCTGGAGTTGGTGCAGCCACCTTGTAGCAATAGGGAGTTATAAAAATGAAAAAAAAAAAAAAAAGTAAGGTCAGAGGCTGGGGCTGGGAGCCTACCCTTTTCACCCTGGTGAACGGAGACCTGATTAACCCCTGGAGGGTGGCAGTTGCCGGCAGTAAATAGGCCATTGCTGACTCACATGAGTATCCCAGTATATGTTTGGGGATGTAGCTGTCTTGGACCAGTTGAGACTAGAGACTGAGTCACCTGTAAACTGTGTGTGGCACACTCCCTTAATCCCAGCACTCGGGGAGGCAGAGGCAGAGGCAGGTGGATCTCTGTGAGTCTGAGGCCAGCCTGCTGTGCAGAGAGACCTTGTTTCAAATCAAGAGAGACGGAGACAGAGACAGAGAGCCAGAGACAGAAAGAGAAACAAAGAAAAGACCTTGCTGTGGAACTGGGCTGCCTGGGTTCAAACAGTTCAGGTTATGTGTTTCCTAGCCGTGTGTGTGACTAGTTTTATATCAGTTTGACACAAACCGTGGTGGTTTGGGAAGACACAACCTCAACTGGGAAAACGTCCCCATCAGACTGGCCTGTGGGCAAATCTGTGCCACATCCTTAATTAGTAACTGATGTGCGATTGCCCCGCCCACTGTGGGTGGTGCCTTCCCTGTGCAGGTGGTCCTGGGAGATATAAGAAAACAAACTGGCCACATCGGAAGAGAGAGCTATTTAGCAGCGCCCACCCGTGGCCTCTGCATCAGCTTCGGCCTCCAGGTCCCTGCCCTGAGCTCCCTCAGTGATGGAGTGTGACCCAAGCACTTAAGACACTTCATGGCCTTGGAGAAGCTCCCGAAGTTCTCTGTGGCCCACCGCAATGCCATCAGCACCCCCTCGGGTAAGCCACAGCTTATGCCTCCCTCCTGTCTCCTCTGCTGAAACTGGCCACCACAGCTACTCCTGGCTTTGGTGGGCGTAGGAGGCACCTCAGGTCCCTGGGGGTGTGGCTCAGCCCCCAGGGGTGGCACCTGTGCCTTCTGGAGCTGGCCCAGGTGGAAGGACAGAGACACCTGGAGGAGGGAAACTCCACCCACATCGACGAGTTGGCCCTGCTCAGCAGTGCAGGGAGTTTCGGGGCTCCTTAGGGGGGCAGAGGCTGCTCTTCTGATGGGGACGCTCGGAGCAAGGTCCCCCATTTGTGGGAAGCGCACAGCTCGGCGCCCAGCCAAGCAAGCCAAGGCTGTGTCCGCTGAGTCACCCTGGACAGGCCGCTGGTGGGACTGGCCTTAGAGGTGCGGCCGCACGGTGGGGTACTGAGAGCTGCTCTGTGAATTTCCATGCCATGGCTGGAGGAGGGGGAAAAGTCGCAGGGCTGTAAATGACACATGTTCAGGGCCCCTGTGTGTGAATCAGACCCACCCCACCGGGTCCCTGCTAGGAGATCTTTGAACTGGCGTGCTCTGGACCCCGGGGCTGGGTCACTATACTCTTCCCCCACCACACAGTATAGAATTTATCCCTGGGCCTGTGGGTGCCACAGCCCTTTCTGCCCAGAACCAGGTGTGACCAGCCTTCCCAGGCCAGTTCCAGCAGACTATAGTGTGCACACAAAGGAACTGTCTCCCGAGACAGCTGAAACAGAAGGCTCTCTGTGAGTGGAAGCCAGCTTGGTCTACATACTGAGTTCCAGGCTAGCCAGGGCTACGTATTGAGACCCTGTCTTAAAAACAAACATCTGTGACAGAAACCCCCACCCAAGGTAGCCTATGGTAGAGAGGTGACTGGCTGGGGCCCTGTCCCACTGTTGGCTGGCTCTGTCTGTCTAGCAACCTCTGTTCATCGGCCTGTGTGGTGGGCATGGAGGGTGACAGTCTTGGAGGCCTGTGGGCTGTCCCCAGGATCGGGTTCCTTACTGAGTCCAGCCTTGCTGCCTTAGCTGTCACTGTTGCAGTGAGTGGTGGGGACAGGACCTTTGAGATTTTTTTTCTGGAAATTTCCACAGCCAATCATATGGGTTTTGTGACACTTTTTTTTTTTTTAACAAGGAGGAAAAAGAAAATTAACTCTATCCTGTTTGCACGGCTAACACCCAGGGAGGTTGGGAGGCCTGACTCATGACTCCTTGGGGGCCCCATCTGGAGATTGGGGTGTGTTCAGGTGAGCAGCCAGAGTTGTGGCTGTCTTGCCAAGGCCGAGGCCCGGGGAGGGGCACAGAGGGTCAGGCAGCGCAACCTCCTTCCTTTCTCGGCCCTGTACTACCTGGCCATCCTAGAATAGGGGCTTCTAGACAAACAGGCAAGGTATGAGGCCTGAGAGGCTCTGGGGAGGCTCACGGAAAATTCCACAACAAGGCAGAGCTGGCCTCAGAGGCCTCAGGCCTTGAGCTCCACTGGGGAGGAGTAGGGACACTCACTGAGCAGCTACAGCCCTCAGGGTAGAGAAACAAGTGAGAGTCCGAAGGTAATCCAGCCACTTCAGAGTCAGGTGGCCTCTGGCCCCCATGTGCCTGGTGTCCCTGTGAGAGGGGGAGAGACATGAAGAGAAGCTCCTGCGGACGAGGCAGAGAGTGAACTGATGAAGATAACGACCAAGGGCTGCCTGAGCAACCCGCGTGTCCTCTCAGCCACTCCTCATCCACAAACCCCTGTCTGCCAACTCTGCTCCCCCAGCTGACCTACAGATACACTCAGGGGGAAGGCTGGAGGAGGGAGGTGTCTCCACTGAGAGAGACTCTCAGTCCGTGAGATGCGCTCTTTAGGGGAAATTGTGGGGTGTTTATTTGCCCTTAAAGAGAAGCAGGGGCTGGAGAAATGGCTCCTTGGTTGAGAGCACTGGCTGCTCTTGCAGAGGACCTGGGTTTGGTTCCCAGCATGCGCACAACTACCTGCAACTCCGGTTCCAGAGGATCTGATGCCCCTGTCTGGTCTCTGTGGGTACTGCACATACATGGCGCACAAACTCACGCAAGCACGTACATAAAAACAGTAAAGACTTCTTTTCTAAAGAGAGAGAGAAGCAGGACTGCGGAGTAAGCTCAGAGGGTAAAGTTCCTGCCACGATAGCATGACCTCCAAACCCACAGAAAAAGCCAGGCATGCTGCACCTGCCTGTAGTCTCAGCCTCCCTGAGGCTACCTGGCCAGCTAGCCTAACCTATATACATATATACATGGGTGAGCTCCAGGCCAATGAGAGAGCCTGCCATAGGAGCCGAACCACTCCTAAGGACGTCCTCTGGCCTCTACACACCTGCATATAAGCATACACACATACACACACGAAATATGGTTCAGTCATTGTGTTCAGCATGCACAAGGCTTGAACCTCGGCACCCAGTAATAATATATTAATGATAAGAAGAAGAAATTTGAGGAAGTGACTGTCCTATACTGGTGTAGAGGAATTTTAATCCAGCAACAAGGCTGCTCTGGCAAGGGATCACAGCCAAAGACCTTCTAGGTCTATGTAATCCAGGTGAAATGCAGGCACACTCTAAATATCTGGCTGGAATACAGATACAATCTTCATGCATACTTTTAATCCCAAACAATGAAGGTAAGGCTAGTTTATAGAAGGAAGCATCCATGTTTGAAAATGACTGCCAGTTGAGGGGTAGACAAAGTGATGAATCGAAGAAAGATTTGACAGAATGAGTCAGAGATAGGACACACCCAACACTCATGAGAAAAGGACAGGAAAGAGAGGCTACCTAAGAGCAGTGCAGGGAGAGAGTTTTTTTACCGGGACAGTTTTACAAAGACAGGTTGCAAAACAAGCTAGACACAGGTGAAGACAGAACAAGCCAGAAAATGAGAATGAGACAGAAGATTAAGACATAGTACCTGAATTAGTTTGAGGCCAGGCAGAGCAATTCAGTCAGAAGTCAAGAGGAGCCAATTTGAATCAGCCAGCTTGGAGAGGAGTTTGGCCCAGAACAGCTGAGTTGAACCACTCAGCAAGAGTTAAGAAAGAGCTAGGAAGGCTTGGGAAGAGCTCTCACCTCAACCCTCATCTGAGGAAATAAAAATATTTTGCATATTGGGCTATATGTTGTCCTGAAGCAATGATCAGATGAAAGACCCAGGTCCCAAACCCACCGCTCAGCTGAGCCCCTCAGCTCCTCCACTGTGGGCTTCTTATCATAGGAATGAAGATGTTTGATGGGCTGGGGAGATGGTCCAACAAGTGAAGGTGCTTGCCACCAAGCCTGACGACCTGAGGTTAATTCCCAGGATCCACACAAAGGAAGAAAGATGCCTACAACTTGTACACACACACACACACACACACACACACACACACACACACTCACACACTCACTCACTCACTCACTAAGCAAATGTATGTAAAAAATAAAGTTGATGACGTTAGATTCTTCTCCTTTTGCCCCAGGCCCTGTGCTGAGCACCCCATACCCCAGCTGCCTCAGGAGCACATCGATCTAGAGATCAGCTTCTTCCGTCTCCAGGGACTCTGGTCAAACCGCTAGCATTTCATGCGCAAAAACAAGGTCAAGAGCTCCCATCAGGCAGGCTGGCTGTGAACTTCAAAGTGGGTAAGCTTGGAAAGACCTGGGCCAGGCTGTGCCTTGCGTCTCTCTCCGGTTCCTCTGATGCCAAGATGTCACCTCCTTCCTCAGCCCTCTCAGCTGCTGGGATCACTCTGATCTCATGTCCAGCAGGCTAGCCCAGAGATGCCACTCTCTGTGGTTGTGATGCGGTGAGTGTGTGGCACACTTCACGCCTCAGGCAAAGGGAATGAGGGGTGTGTGGCTCAGGCCAGTGCCCACCAGCTTATGCTAAGGCTGTGGCTTTGCCCACAGGAACCCATAGCCCCTCTGCATTTCTTCCCTGCCCCCACCTCTGGGCATGTCCCCACTGTTTATCCTAGGACCTTCTCCTGTGGGGCCAAGCAATGGACTGTGTCACTCTGTGGATACTCTCCCTGCAAAAGGTTTTCACACACACATACACACACACACACACACACACACACACACACACACACACACACACGTCAGTTCTTGGAAGCAGGCCAATCGATTCTTTTCCCTTTTGGCTGAGAAATCAAGTATAGATCTTCTAAGGCTCCAAGAAGCTGACACTATTAGCCCACTTGCCTGATGCAGAATCCAAAGCCTGGAGGGGTTGAGTAAGCTGCCTGGGGTCACACAGCTCTGGGAGAGAAGTCTTTTCCTCCCCCCAAGCCCCAGCCTCATAAGGCTGGGAAAGCCATTCAGCTTTCCGGGCCTCAGCCACCTCTGTCATGAGTCTGCCCGAGCTAGGAGTCAGATGTTCTGCCAGCTGGTGTCTGTGGTTACCAGAGGCCCTGACCTGGTTTTGCCCTGTTAGCCTGTGCTTGGCCAGGCTTCCATGGGGACCCCCAGATGACCCCTGGGGCAGAAGAAAGAGAAAGGTGTCTCTAGAGCCCTGGCCCTGCAGTCCCCAGAGAGGAAGGATGTGGCCCACGCACAGGGAGCAGGCCAAGCTCCGTCACCATGGCAGCGGTCTCCAGTGTGTATGCCAGCTGCCCACGGAGCTGTGGCTCCACCCGGTTCCCTGTGAGAGCCGCCACGGTGGCTGGGCTTTCTGCCCGTGGCAGCCTCCTGCCTCACAGCTGGGAATGCTTGCTGGCCCCCGGCACACAGTGGGCCATTAAAGTCTAGGTGGCGCCATGCCAAGGCATTCAGAACTATCCTGGCAGGTTAGCACAAAGGCTCCCACAGGCTGGCCCTCTTTCCTGGGTCTTTTGTCCCTCCTGGGTGCAGGCCTCAATCTTCTAGCGGTGACCTTGGGCATGGGACTTCATTTCTTAGAAAGTGTTTTAAAGATGTGCTTATTTTGTTTCATGGATATTTTACCTGCATGTATGTATGTGTACCACATGAGTGCCTGGTAACAAAGAAGGGCAGAAGGGGCCTCAGAATCCTCTGGAACTGGAGTTACAGATGGGAATTGAACTCAGGTCCCCTGCAAGAGCAGCCAGTGCTCTTAACAACTGAGCCATCTCTCCAGCCTTGGGGGAGGTGGAGAGGGGGTTGTTTAATTACCTGTGTGATAACAGTGAGATGGGCTGGTAAGGCTGCTCAGAGCACTGTGGGTTGTCTAGGCCTCTGCCTGGCCGTGGGACCTGTGGTACCCCAGGCTAGATCACCTGCTACATGCCAGAGCTGATGCTAAGCATCTTGTAGACAGGCCCTAGAATCCTCACAGTGTGGTTATACTTCCTTGATCTGTGACATGGGTGGGGAAACTGAGGACTGGGGAAGTTACGTACCAGCTTAAGCATCCCTCTGCTCTCTGATCCTTTTCTAACCCGTTGTACAGAGACCCTTCAAATAATAACCAGTTTTTCTGAGCAGGCACTATAGGGCGCCCGCTGAGAACAGTTATCACGCTGCCCACTTAGATGCAGGTGGTAAATCAAGTCGGAGCCAGGTCCCCAGGAGGCAGGAGGAAGTTGAGATCCCCGAGGCTACTCCATGGTTGACTCTGCTGGGCCTCCTGGTTCTGGCACAGGAGAGGGGCCTGAGCACACTCATAGTCCTCGTTCCTGTGACACAGGGGAGACAAGGAGCTGTGCTGGAGGTCAGGAACTATGTTTTCCTGGCTTCATCACAGTCGCCTCCTTCCAGCCCAAAGGTGGATATTGGGTCAGTTCCACAAAGTTACATCTGACTTCACCTGACACAACCTCCCCTACATTCATCCCCTCCAGATGGCTCAGGCCCCACCCAGAGAATCCTGACAAGAGTTCAGAGGTCAGCCTTGGTTCTCCCATAACTTTACATTTCCACAGGCCTTGGGTCTCTCTGCCTCCAATTGCTCCTGACCTCAGGCTCCCACTAGCCATGGGTTCTTGCAGCTCTTCAGTCCCCGTTGGCCTCAGATCCCTGCTGACCTCGGGTTCCATTGGCCTCTGGTTCCCACTGTCCTGTCCTGTCCTGTCCTGTCCTGTAGAGTGTGTGGTGGGTCCTGTGGGGCTCGAGCTGGGGCTTGTCCTCCCAAAAGGAGGGCCCAGAACCGTTCTCACACAGGATCGTGAAGACAGGTAAACACACAGGCATATATGGGTACATGTGCAAATCCGTGAACACATAGCACCCATGTATGCATGCGTGCACAGTTACCACCACTGACCCTTGCAGCCAGGCTGAGCCGCCACGCACCGGATTTGTGCCTCTCTGACCTCAGTCTAATACGTCTCTGCTATGTCTGTCTCTAAGTCCTGGGGACTCTTGGAAGAAGGACACTCCGTGAGTGCCAAGGTTGCTTCCCCACCTACAGCAGAGCGGAACCACTGAGGAGCACCCCAAAGAACCCTACGATTCCTCCCTCACTGCCTCTGCCTTCCTCATCCAGCCCCCCCCACCCCTCGCCGTTGGGGGCCTTGGGCTCACCATCAGAGCCAAAGGCGGGCCACACCCCCAGCTCTCTGCAGCTAGAGCCTCCGCAGCAGTTTCCACGTCCAGAGTTCTTCCTTCGTGCTAAATAATTAATTCTCGCCACGCTCCCAGGCGAGGGAATAAATAAATGTCATTTGTGTGGCGTGACAGGAAGCATGGGGAATCGAGGCTGACAGCTCCAGGTGCCAGCAGGGGGGTCAGCCAGGGACACAGCCTTGGAGCCCACAGCTAAATAAGAGGACAGAGCCCTTTCCCCCCCTCACCCCCAGCAGGTGTCAGGGACAGAGGCTGAATAAGGGTAAGGGACCACCTAGGGCTCCCTTACCAGACACCAAGCCAAGTGGGCACAGACAGACCAGGGCTCTTCTCATACAGGAGCACCCACAGCTCTGTTCCCAGCTCGGGCCCCCTCCAGGTGGGAGCCATTGTCACCCGGAGATACTCATTGCTCCTGGACACCAGGCCCCCCCTCCTCAACTCCCTCAGGGGCTGCGAAACGCTCAGCCCTGCCCATCTGTTTTACTTCAGCCCAGCTGGGCCCGGGGTCTGTCCTTTGCTGGAATGTCCTTCCTCGCCAGCCAACCTCATGGGTGGGGGTGGGGTTCTCCACTCCGTCCAGGACCCGCTTCCTCGTCTCTCTGAGATGGCCATGCAGTGAGATCTCCCAACACCCTCCACACTTCATTTTTCTTCTGATCAGCTGTCCTTGGTCACTCATCTGTTACCAGGCACTAGTTCCCTGTGATGGTCTAACTGTGACCGATTTGGAGTCTGGCATACAGGAGGTGCTTAGAAAATGATTGTCTCATTCTCTGCTCCATCTCTAGCAGCCAGAAATGTGTCTGGCTTGTGGTAGATGGTCAGTCAACATCTACCTGATGGACGTTGCCGTCAGCCTAGAGCTTGAAATGTATAGTCCGTGGCTAACGTATTTACTTTGGGCATAGCGGAGTCCTCAGCTCCTAGAGCAGTGGCTGGCATACAGTTGGCACTCAATAAAGGCTAGTTTGCTTTTCTTGCTGTATCTCTCTGCTATCCAGCACTTAACAGGCAATGGCTATTTACTGAATAGACGGTTCAATGGAGGGACAGCCTGTCTCCCCCAAGCCCAGAACGTTTCAGAAAAGAGGTGCTACAGTGTGGGATGAGGTGCCTCTGTCTAGACCAGCCTGACTGGCCGTGTCTTACTGTCCCTCTCTGGGGAGCAGCCCCCTCCTGCCATGGCTAGTTTTGCCTGCCATGCAACACCTGACTCCCAGCATGCACTCTGCAAGCCTAGAGCAGCCTAGCTTTGTGGGGATGAAGAGTGGAGGTGAGGAGAGAGGAGGAGGAAGAAGGAGGGTATGGAGGGAGGGGGGAAGGGAGGAGAGCTGCAGATGGTCAGCCATCTGGCTACTCAGGAGTGGGCCGGCAGCCGTCCCCACCAGTCCATACCATGCTGACATATTTAGCTCAGCTGGGCCAGGCACGGGTTACGGGGTAAGGACGGATCCCCGAGGCTCCGCTGAGACCCGTGGTTGCTGGCTCGCTGTGCCGGATCTGCATGATGCCTGGCAGGCTGGCAGGTGCTACAAGTGATCAAGGTATCAGGACTCCAAGGTCACTTCAGCTCTGAGGGCACCAATTGCCACTCCAGGACTCTCGGAGCTGTGGCACACAGCTGGAGGGTGGGCAGGGGAGGGTCCAGGCTTGTCTGTCTGCATGTGGATGTATGCAGGCACGTGAAGATGTGAGCCCGGGAGAGGGGAGGTACCGAAGGGAGTAGAGGTTTTCAGGTTCATGAAGTTCCGTTGACGTAGTTTTCTGCTCATTACTGAGAACATGGATCATAAGGAGACATGTGTGTCCGTGTATCTGCAGGTGCCCAAGGGGGAGGGGTCACAGGACTTCACATGGATATCCGGGTGTCTGGGCGCAGACATGGTAAGCTCACGCCTGGGAAGGACTGTGTGTTTCTGGCTGCATGTATATGTGCGTACATGTACAGATGTGTGAAAGGGCTGAACGCTGTGTTTATGGGTACATGTATGCAAGTATGTATAGGTTCAGGCATACAGGTCCTATAGGAGGGCTGTGTGAATTGTACGACTGATGTGAGTTGAGAGGGTGAGGGAGCTGTATGTCCTGGATTTGTGCACTGGGTGGGGTGAATGGGTTCCTGGATAGATGGGAACAAAGGTTTGTGTAGCCCCAGGGTGGACGGTATAGACGTGAGTCCAGTTGTGGTGTCCAGGGTGGTGGAGCCCCTGGGGTCAAGCCCACTCCTTCCTGCTTCAGGCAGCTCACCTACTGTGTGCCTGTGGATACTGCAGTGCCCACATCACCTTCTAGGAAGCGAGGCTTCCCTGGCATACAAGCTATGAAGGCTCTGTCTGAAGCCTCGGTGAGGTCCAGGCAAGCCCCAGTCTGTCTGCTCTCCCAGCCACCGTTAACAGCCAGGGTCACCAGCTTCCTTAGGATGTCTTACCCTCCTTTGTGACATGGGTTCTCAACCTGTGGGTCGGGACCCCTTGGCAGGTTAGGGGGTCAATTCAATTGACTCTTTCATAGGATTGCCTAAGACCCTAGGAAAGCATAGGTATTTACGTCATGGTTCGTAACGGTTGCAAGATTACAGCTGTGAAAATAATCTTATGGTTGGGGTCACCACAACATGAGCTGTGTTGAAGGGTCACAGCTTTAGGAAGGTTGAGAGCCACTGGGTTACAGGGAGAGAGAAGGCAGGAGTCTTTAGAGATGAGCACAGGAGGGGGGGTGGTCAAGTGTACAAACAAGGTCAGATCTGCCTGCATAGCTAGCGGGGCTGGGGGTGGAGCTCTGTGCCAATGTTAAAGGCTGAGTGTGGGCACCGATCAAGTTTAGCATCCCCTGTGGGTGCTTCTAGGCACCCGCACCCTCTTCCTATTCACGTGACACCCTCTCCTCTCCAGGCAGCTTGCTCCGAGTGGCTGGCCTATGGGTTTAGGGGGACCCAGTCTGTGTCCGGGATGCTGGGCAGGGCAATGAAAGATGGCTGGCCTCTAGCCTCTACCAGTTTCAGTGGAAGTACCTGTGGGCCTCTGGGTGGCAGATTCTACTCCCAGGGCTTAATGGCCACATAGCAGGTGACACGTTCCCTCCACCGGGTAGTGGGAGCTGAGATGGCCACGTCTTAAGGAAATAGGAATGTCTGTCCCACCCAGGATGTGGTCTGTAAGGTCCCTGGACATCGCTAGGCACAGAATACAGCTTGGTGGAAGGTTAGCTCCGTGGCTCTCGGGCCGGGTGGTGCCCGGGGACTTGCTGAGCACGGATTCTCCTTTCTTGCCTCGTCAGCAGCAGATTTGGAATCGGTCTTCCCCTTCTTCCCTCTTCCGTTCCTGAGTGTGAGCCTCCGGAGAGCTGATGGTGGACATCAGTGGAAGTATTGCCAAGGGGTCAGACTGGCCTCAGCCAGCCAGTTCTTGAGCAGGGCCCCTGGTGCAGTGGCAGGCCTATGGTTGCCGTGACTGGGGTTGCTCCAGATACACATCTCTGGGGAGCAGTGCCAGCTGCCAAAGAGATCCTCAGCTGGGCAGAGGCCACCATGTGTGGCTTGAGCTTAATGTCCTGGTGGGATAGAAGTGGCTGTGTGCAAACTGAGGTCCAGCTGCAGTTGGAATAGTGGTGCCTGAGGAGCGACCGAGGACAGCGCTGTGTGCACTGGTCCCGATAAAGAAACAGGTGCAATGCCGAGAGGGGTGGCACCTCAGCCTCTCTACTGGGCCCTGTGTTCAAGGGGGCCGGACAGAGCCACACTGCCCTCTAAAACTTCGGAAGGCAGAGGCAGGCAGATCTCTGTGAGTTCAAGGCCAGCCTGGTCTACCTAGTGAGCTCCAGGACAGCTGGGACTATACAGAGATACTCTGTCTCAAAACAAAACCAAACCAGGCATGGGCACACGTAGGGAGAATCATGCTGCAGTGTGACTGTGGTGGTTTGATTGAAAATACCCCCCATAGGCTCATATGTTTGAATACTTGGTCCCCAGTTGGTGGAACTGTTTGGGAAGGATTAGGAGGTGTGACCTTGTTGGAGGAGGTGTGTCACTGGGTGTGGCTTAGATGTTTCAAAAGCCCACGCTATTCCCAGCTTTCTTTCTCTCTCTCCTGCTCCCTGGAATGATGATTATGGACTGTAACCCCCCTGGAACTGTGAACCCCCCAAATTAAATGCTTTCCTTTTGTAAAAAAAATTTTGAGACAAAGCCTCTCTGTTATGTCACTCTGGCTGTCCTAGAACTTACTAAGTAGACCAGGCTGGCCTTGAACTCACAGAGATCCATCTGCCTCTGCCTCTCTGCCTCTCTGCCTTTTGGGTATTAAAGGTATGTGCCACCTCCCCAGGCGAATGCTTTCTTTGATAAGTTGCCTTGGTTGTGGTTGTGTAATGGCAATAGAAAATTAACTGAAGCAGTGACTCAGATTGGCTGTCTTTGTTGTTCTGTAGTCTTCTGTTACATGGATATACCACAATGTACCTGTCACCAGATATGGGAACCTTTCCCAGCAGCCTCTTGTTGAAATCTCAGTGGGTGTCACTTTGTTCTAAATAACATGATCTGAGGCTGGAGAGATGGCTCAATGGGTAAGAGTGCTTGCTGCTCTCCCACAGGTCCTGAGTTCAATTCCTAGCAAACCACATGGCGGCTCACAACCTTCTACAATGAAATCTGATGACCCCTCTGGCATACAGGCACACATGCAAACAGAGCACTCGTAAACGTAAAATAAATAGTAAGTAGCATGATCTGACACAGCACTCATGAGGTGGCTGGTTCAATTCTGTCTAGCACACATTAAAATAAATGCACAATTACTGAAAAATATAAGCGTGTGTCAAGACCAACTCCCATCCTCTCACTCCAGTACAAGGCTCACTTTGGTCTCCATCTCAACCCTGTGGTGGTCAGACTGGAAGGTCACGGTGTTGCTCAGGCTTGGGCATGGGCAGAGGGAATGAGACTGCCTTCCTGTCCCCTCCTTGTCCCTCTGAGGCCCGCTCCTGCCTGGCCCAGCCCCAGCCACTGGAGGAGACACTGGGCTCAATTCATCGAGGCTTCAAAGCACTTCTGTGTGCACCAGGCTCCAGAGCCCAGCCAAGTCCTTGACAGGAACACACTGGGCCCTTGTGAAGGCCACTGCTGCTTGCTCCAGGGTGGCCAGCTGCCAGGGAAGAGGCCACAGTCTAGCTGCCGAGTGTGGCCTGGGAGCTTCTCAGTCCTAGAAGTGGAAGCCACCTCACAGGAGGAGGCCTCACATCAGGGCCTCAGTGGGCCTGGAGGCTGCCAAGCTGCCATCCAGCAACACTGTCAGCCTCTCAGATACTGCGCACAGCCCATTCTCCTTTCTTCCTCATGGGCCTTCTGTGGCTTCTTCCCAGCCAGCCCTTCTTGATTGCCAGGAACCCATAGACACATTGCGGGTTCTAGTGAGCCCACACCCACACTCAGTTCACTTGGCAGGAGAGAAGGCTCTGTCCAATAATCCTGATGCCCTTCTAAAAATAGGAAGTGTTAACCTAGCCACACACACAGGCAGAATGTGTCAAGAACATGAAGGTAGAAATCAAGGTGAAGTCTCCACAAGCCAAGGGATGCTAATGATGGCCAACACTCTCCAAAGGCCGGGAAAGAGGACCAGAACACATTCATAACGGGAGCCCACCCTGCTGACACCCCGACCACAGATGCCTGTCTCCAGAGCTGTAAAAGTAAATTCACCCAGTAGAACCCACCCAGCCTGGAGGGCTTTATGACGGCAGCTAGAGGAAACAAACACACCCAGCTTCCAAGTCACAGAGGAGCACGTTCAGAAAAGGCAGGCTAGCCCTGTGGTCTCCGAGTCTGTGTGGCAGAGTGTCTCATGTCCCCATCAAGGGGTGTTTGCTGGCTGCTAGTTGCAGAAGGTTTGCCAATCAGAGGCATGAGCAAACAGATGTCTCTTTTATCTCTGAGAAGAAACTCAGCTTGAAACAAACAAACAAAAATCCATACGCTCATATTAACAGGAATAGGAAAATCAGATGACAAACTGCAACATCTGCCTCTGGAAAACATGCCCAGCAAACTTCCTTAGCCTGATAAAGATGATCTACGAAGATCTCATGGTTGGTACCTCACTGGCGGTGAGGTGCGTGGTCCTGTTCCCTAAAGATCACAAAAGAGACAAGAAGGCCACTCTCTAGCCCTCTTCAGAGTCCCCACAGAAATCCTAGCTAATGCAGTGTGACCAGCGAGTAGACACCCCCAAACTGACAAAGCCACTTAAAGAAGGAAGGGCTTATCTTGGCTCAGAGCCGAGGGTACAGTGCATCCTAGGATGGCACAGTGGGGCAGGAATGTCAGGGGATGGTCACGCTGTGACCACAGTCAAAGACAGAGAGATGACTGCTGAAGAGATGACTATGATATTCAGCCTGCTCTTTCCTCTTTACCCCATCAGGACCCCAGCCAGGGGACGGTACCGCCCACAGCTGGGGCTGGCCTTCTGTTCTTCACTGACCTAACCTAAAATCTCCCTCGGAGGCACACCCAGAGGCTTGCCTCCCAGGTGAGTCCAGAGCCTGTCAAGCTGATGATCAATACTCACCATCTGTCTTAGTCAATGTTCTATCACTGCAGAAAGACACCACAGCCACGGCAACTCTTACAAAAGAAAACATTTAGTTAGGCTTGCTTACAGTTCACAGGTTTGGTGCATTCAATCGTCACGGTGGCAAGCACGGTGGCATGCAGGCAGACATGGCACTGGAGACAGAGCTGAGAGTTCCACCTCAGGGTCCGCAGGAAGCAGGACGAGAATGTCACACTCAGGCGTGGCTTGAACAGCTGAGACCTCAAAGCCCATCCCCTCCTGTTGAATATGAGTATTACCTTGTTCTGGTAAATTTAAATGGTATGGCCTAATAAATGTTTATTATTAGGCTATAATTATTATGATGGTATTATCTAACCCACTATCAATCAAATGAAGACACAGACACTATTGTATTTTATAAAATATCTTTTATTTGGGGCATTGTAGATATTAACCCTCTAATCTAACTTTACCTCCCAGCCCCAATCAAGCTACCTCCATCCACAGTCCAAAAATACTTATAAATGTTCTCCATCTCCTCCATTTATGCTGACCTGGCCATATGCTCCTTGCCCACACTAACCCATGGTGCTAGTCCGGTTCCTTCTCTTCCAATCCTGTCTTCTCTTTCTCCTTTCCTCATGGTCCCTGACCACAGCCTGCAAACCCCAAATTCTACCTCCCTTTCTTCTGCCAAATCCCAAGCTTCAGCATTTTTTATTAACCAATCAGCTTTAAATTAGGTGGATCAAGGATTACACCACAAGAACAGGTACACATGAGAATGTGCTGCTCTGAGCAGGAACAAGATCTTGGGGACCAGTAATTAAGATTAAAATACATAGCACCAGGCCAAACCCCAACATTAATTAATATTTAATATTGGTTCATTGTTAAATGCAGCAGCTATGTTTTACCCACTGTTGTAGAAATACATGGACAGAGAAACCTGTGAGAATTGTAATAGGCCTTAAACATTGGGGCCAGGCAGATCTTAACCCCTTAAGCTACCTTGTTATCTCTCAGCCACACATTCCACCCAAAATTCCCATCAACACTTGCACATGCTCTATGTGGGCAACTTCTCTCCACCATGTCAATCCTCAGCATGCTCCTCCTGGCCACCTACTCCAACAAGGCCACACCTCCTAATAGTGCCACTCCCTGTGGGCCTATAAGAGCCAGTTTTACTCAGACCACCACACCACCACAGGAAACCTTGGTTCAACCGAGGGGCCGAATAACCCTTCACAGGGGTTTCGTAAGACCATTGGGAAATACAGATATTTACATGATGGTTCATAACAGTAGCAAAATTACAGTTATGAAGTAGCAATGAGAATAATTTTATGGTCGTGGGTCACCACAACCTGAGGAACTGTACTAAAGGGCTCCAGCATTGGGAAGGTTTAAAACCACTGTCCTAGGGACTCAAGGGTGTGAGCGAGCTAGAACCTTGAAACAAAATCCTCTAGCGTGCATAGGCGGCTGAGCAAGGTTGCAGGATGCAAGGTAAGTACACAGTGTCGTATCCTCTCCAGCCTCTCAGCAAGGCATGGGCAGCATCCGAGTCCAGGTCTGCTTTGAAGGAGGCTCAGGCAGGGGCATTGCAAGTTTCAAGTCCTGTCCTGGCAGTTTAGTGAGATCCTGTCTCAATTAGTAAAATCGGGACTGGAGATGCATCTCAGTGTCACAGTGCTCTGGGTGACATCCTTAGAGCCATGAAAGGGAGGGAAGAGGAAGAGGAAACCACTGCCACATTCTGGCTGAAGTTGGCAGATGTTGGCATTATTTCAGAGATTCATCCACATGTGTGTTTGTGTGTATGTGTGCATGTGTGTATGAGAGAGATTATGTGTACCACGCGTGTGCCTCAGGAGCCAGAAGAGGACATCAGCTCCCTGCCAACTGGAGTTACAGATAGTTATGGGTGACCTGATATGGATGCTGGGAACCGAACGTGAGTCTTCTGAGAAAATTCTGTAAGCTCTCTTAACTGCTGAACCGTCCCTTCAGCACCTGTTGGCATTCTTTTAGCAGCTGGGCTATGGCAGAACCTCAGTGTTTCTCTGTCTTGGAATGGCAAGATAGCCAGAAGGATCTTGCGCATCCAAGTAATTCAAAGACAGTTGGATGAGCAGGCAGGCACATAGTTGCCATCAGCACTTTCTGAGCCTGCTCAGGATCAGCCTGGCTGCTGGACACCTTCATACCCTCAGCCAAGGCTACGTGGGGTCTGGGTGGATGGAAGACTCGGGGTTGCATGCTAACCTCTCATGGTTCCCAGGAGAGCTAAGTCCCAGGTACCAGCCATATGACTTCCTGGATAACACCTTTCTGGTTTGGTTTTGTTTTTTTCCCCTTGTGGTTCTGGTGAACCTAGACCCTCAACCATGCTAACCCCAGACCCTGCCTGGAGAATTCTAGGCAGGAGCCTAACACTGTACCACACCCAGTGCCTCACTGGGGAATTATTTTATTGATTTATTTACTTTACCATCCAATCATAGCCCCCTCCCTCCTCTCTTCCTTGTCCCACCCATCCTACCTCCCTCTTCCTTCTATCTCCCCTCCCCTATTCCTCAGCCAATATTCCCCTATTCCCCACCAACCCACCCAAGCACTTCAAGTCCCATCAGGACTGAGTGCATCCTCTTCCCTGGTGGCCTGGTGAAGCAGCCGAACCAAGGGGACATGATTGAAAGCAGGTAACAGAGTCCATGTCAGAGACAGGCCCTGCTCCCTTTACTAAGGAATCCACATGAAGACCAAGCCTCCTATCAGCTACATCTGTGTAGGGGCCCTAGGTCCAATCCATGCATGGTCATTGGTTTGTGCTTCAGGCTCCATAAGCCTCCCACCCTGCTCCTGCTCCGGACCCTGGCTAGTTGACTCTGTTGCTCTTCCCGTGGAGTCCTTGTCCCCTCCAGGTCTTTCTGTCTTACCCCCCCCCCCCACTCTTCCACAAGGCTCCCTGCACTCCCCTTAATGCTTGGCTGTGAATCTCAGCATCTGGGTGGAGCCTCTCAGAGGACAGCTATGCTAGGCTTCTGTCTGCAAGCCCAGCAGAGCATCATCAACACTGTCAGGGGTCGGCTCTCTCTCGTGGGCTGTAACTGGAGGGTTGCAGGCGGCGCTGCTACCTCTGAGTTGCCACTTTAGCCCTTTTTTTTTTTTTTAACTTGAAAAAGTATTTTATAATTAATCGTGTAGGTATGTGTGTTTGGGGGCACTGTATGCTGTGAGATGCTTGGGTCCCCTGCAAGAGTGATAACCCGTCTTAACCTGAGTCATGTCTCCTGCCCCCTCTTTCTACCTTTTGAGGTTTACTAAGTTGATTGGTATTATGGTGGTTTGAATAGGAATGGCGCCCGTGGGCTCATAGATCTGAACGTTTGGTCATTGGGGAGTGGCGCACCTTGACGGGGATTTGGAGGTCTGACCCTGTTTCAGTTGGTATGGGCTTGCTGGAAAAGTATGTTAATCAGAGTATGCTTTGGGGTTTCAAATGCTCATGCCATGCCCAGTGTCTTGCTCTCTCTTTCCTGCTGCCTTCAGATCCGGACGTTGAACTCTCAGCTACTTCTCCCGCACCGTGTCTGCCTCCTGCCTTCGTGATTCCTACTGAGATGACAATGAACTAAACCTCTGAACAGTAAGCCAGTCCCAATTAAGTGTTTTTCTTTATAAGAGTTGCCACGGTCATGGCGTCTCTTCACAGCAATAGAACAGTGACTAAGATAGGCTGCCCCTCACCTTGGCCTGACTGGTCTTCATTATCACCTCCCTACTCTGTTTCCATCACCTCACACATATCAGCTTTTCTGGCATTGGCCACCCAGGGAACCCCACCAGGTTCCTGGCACCTGCACCTGTCCCTGTCAGGACAGTACAGGCTGCAGCAGATGTGCCCTAGCCTGCGTTACATGGCTCTGTTTCTCAGAATCTCCCAGAGCAGGAGGTGGGAAGCGAAGGATGGGAAAGTCAGGGAGCCAGCCTCAACATGCTATTACCCAGCTAGCCTTCCTTTCCCATGGTTCTGCTCCCCCTATGTTAGCGCCTTTGCATGGGCAGTGCTGATTGCTAGAACTTTCTCTGCCACCAGGCACCATTGGCCAAGCTGAGCTCTCCCTGGCTATTGGGTCTTTGGAGTGTGCCCTGCTGCCTGTGTCTCTGGCTACATACTGTCTCAAGCACAGCCCAGACACCAGGCTAGCAAGACACCAAGCCCTTTGTTCCCTCCTGGCTCTGAGCCCCACCCGTGAGCCGAGAGACCCCTGTTAGCATCTGCTGCATCCAGCTCCTATCACATCACAGGTGCTGGCTAAATGGTACTAAATGAGAAAACGAAAGCGGTAAGACTCAAGGCAGGGCGAGGCAGGGACGGCAGCTGGGGAACACTGGGCGTCGGCAAGACCACCTGCGGGGGAGGGGCACAGCATGGACCAGTCTCCACATGGTCCAGTCTCCACACTGGGGAAGGTCTTCCCCAAGGCACGTGCCAGAGAACCCCTGAGAGCTGCTAATGTGGGCCTGGAGTCCAGGTAGGAGTTGGTTGAGGACGTGCGGGGTACCATCTGAGATGACCAGGTGCCAATAGTGAGGCATTGTGGGTAGTCCACCTGAAGGCTGAGGTAGGCCTTTGGAGGATGCTGCTAGGTAGGTGGCGTTGGAGCAGTGGGTGTGGATGACACAAGAGAGGACCAAAAAAAAAAAAAACAAAAAAACAAAAAAAACAAAAAATCAAGGGAAGGAGTACTGAGGTACTGAGAACTGGAGTGATGGAGCTGGAGAGACCCAAGGGCCTGAGGGGTACAGGTCCCAGGAAGGCCACTGGGTATTGAAGAACCAAGCTTGAAATGGGACTCTGGGTTGGCTTATCCTGACTTTCATTTGGCTTCCCAGAATGCTCTGGGCCTCCTGCAAGAGCTGCCGGTAACTTTCATTTACATGGCTTCTGGGACAACCCTGCCCCCACCAGACCTCAGACCTTGTGAGCCTGCTGACCACGGGCATGTAGAAAGTGCCCAGAGGCCTTCTGTGGGCTCGGGACATGAGGCGGAGTGGCTGGCAGTGTCCACATCTCCCAGGCCCTCTAAGTTCCTCCAGTCACATCAGACAGTCAGCCCTTTGGTCAGGTGGCCATCACAGTCTGGAGTCCACAGAGCTCCGTCCGTTCCATTTTGTCACTAGCTGTGTGTCCCTGGGGCAGGTGTTTGCTCACTCTGAGCCTCTGTATTTCCTGGTCTATGAAGCAGGGTCTGTGGTAGCCCTTCACTCTGAGGCCTGTGTGGAAGCTCCCTATGGGGTTGTTTGAGCCCTAAGAGCCTGGCCTTTGATTTGGCAGTCAAGGAGCTCACTACAGTCTGCTGCTGAAATGACCTGTGGTGGTCAGTCACCACCATCTGTGGTGGCCCAGGTGACTCTTGGCCTTGGGTCTGCGGCCTCCCCTCTCACACTCGCCCCGCTTCTGTCTCCTTTGGTAGCAGTGATGCTAGGTTTTCAGCTGGCTGGGAGCCAGGGCATTTCCAGCTGAGTGGACCTAACACGTTGTCTGTGCCCTGCCATCAGGATGGAAACTGGCACTCCCCCGCAGACACCGGAGAGGCCCAGGAGACTGACTCTCAGGAGGGGGGAGCAGCTGACTCCAAAGGCACAGGCAGGTCACCTCCCGTGGGCGCAGAGGACACGTCCCTGGGTCTTGTCATGGTGCTAGGGGGCTCATTAATTACAGGGCCATTAAGCACTCGGCTCCTTGTAGACTCCGGCTGCAGCTGTCTGAGGCCCACCAGCAGGGCAAGGGAACCCTGTGTCCTTGTCATTAGGCGCTGCCGCCAGCCACCGGGTTATAGAGACTTTTAATTGCATCATGGCCATCCATTCGTGCTCCCTCCTAAATCATGTTAATGGAGGATTAAAAATATGTAAGCTTAAATTAGTGGGACTCTTATCGCCTCCATAAATATCTTAAATCAATAGTCAGGCTTAATTGCAGTTGGGCACCACAAGCAGGCTGGGGATAAGGGGCAGCATAGGATAAGGCTTTCCGCCAGCCTCTGGCTTTTCCCCCTTGTGGTTTAAGTCTGGCCTGGTGCCCTGGGTGTGTTCCCATAGCAACAGCCATCCCTGACACATCTTGTGTCCAGCACAGTTCTGGGCGCTTGCTTATACACAGTCTCATCTGACAAGTCCTATGATGCAGTTGTGAAAACAGCTTCTTAAATGATGCCGGCAGCTCAGGAGAGGTGGCCAGCTCGGTGAAGTCTCACGGAAGCAGGAGGGACCCACTTTGATCCGTCAACCCTAGGTAAAAAGCTAGCCGTGTGGATATATGTGCTTAGAATCCCGGCACTGGGAGGCAGACATGGGTGGATCCCTGGGGCTCACTGGCCAGCCAGCCTGCCCTAACTGGGAAGCCCCAGGTCCCAGTGAGAGACACTATGTCAAAGAAAATGAGGTACAAGAGGACTAATGTCCAGAGAAATGGCCCAGCAGTTAAGAGCACTGACTGCTCTTCCAGAGGACCTGGGTTCAGTTCCCAGCACCCACACGGCAGCTCACAACTGTCTGTAACTCCAGTTCCTGGGGACCTGGTGTCCTCTTCTGGCCTCTGTGGACACTGCGCTCATGTGTTGTACATGCATGCACACAAAACATGTTTTGTATGTGTATCTACATGGTGCACATACACGAAAGCAAAACATCCTTAAACAGAAAATAACATTAAAATAAATTTTAAGCTGTTCCTACCTCAGGGCTTTTGCTCTCACCGTATTTATCCTCTCCATCTCTTTAGACAAGGTCCTATTATATAGCCCAGGCTGGCCTAGAACTCACTATGGATAGACCAGGCTGGCCTCAAGCTCGGAGAATGCTGGGATTAAAGTGCCACCATTCCTGGCCCGTTCCTAACACTTCTAAACTACTTATGAATCAATGTCACCTCTTCTAAAGCACCTAAAACCCTCAAGGTCATTTTTGCCTCTGATGTCCCCAGTAGGTGTCCCAGAATATCTTAGGACACTCTTGCTGAACCCCTGTGTTATGACTTTGTGACCCCACGGTAGCCACATCCTCTCATAGGTTACCGCCTTGCACTCACCTGTATCTGGGATCTGTGAGGGGATATCCTCAAATTACCCCAGAATCCTATTTAAAAGGTGAGGCCCATGTGACGAGTCTGCCCTGCTCACTCCAGTCGGGAAGAGTTCAGTTCAGGACCCTGCTACAGAAGCTGCAATCCCAGAGGGCACCCTGGAGGAGAAGCCACCATCCTCCCACCTCCAGGGTTGATGCCTTCTCCAAGTCCAAGCTGTCTCCAAGCTCATGGTCTCTGCCCAGCACAGACTGAACAGTCTCTTCAAGAATGCCCACAGTCAAGGTCAGGGCCCCCAGCCTGGGGAATTAAGAGTCTGGGCCAAGCCATCTGTCTGAGAACAATCAGCAATAAGCGAGCCAACTCAACGGGCTCAGGTCACAGGGGAATAAGCCTTCCTGTGTGGGGGCCAAGAAAAACCTGCCGTGTGGGAGCAGGATCCCGGAGCTGAAGGAAGCCTGCCCAGAGGCTGCCCTGGCAGAGCGGGTGGGAGCGGGGGGGGGGGGGGCTCTGCCGCAGGCAGGCGGGCAGGCCTCAGCTGCCGAAGCGTGGGACCATCTGGCGAGGGCTGGAGGCAGAGCAGCCTGTTTGCGCAGTGTCGGGCTTCCTTTCCGCAAACACGCCACACACTGTGAGGGGCCGGCTGGCGGCCACCTGGGTGAGGGGAGTGGGTGGGCAAGGGCCCTGCCCAAGCTCCGGCAGGAAAGAGGCCCCCGGAGTAGGGAGCCCTCGGGAGCCTGCTGCTGCCATCCTGGGCTTCACCCCGGGCTGCCTCTGCCTCTTTCCCCTGGAAGAGAACAGTAGCTTTCTGGCCAACCTTGACTGTTTATACACAGAAGGTTCGGCTCCCGGACTCGGTTTTCTTTGTGTAAATTTGAATGAGTTGCGTGCATTTTTTTTTTTTTTTTTTTTTTTTTAATAGCAAGAACTGTGTACTTGGCGGCTTTTGGAAGAGGAGAGATCCAGAAGGTCTGGGCCAGCAGACCAGGGCCAAGGTCAGCTAGAGCTGGGCAGAAGTGGCTGTCCCTGTAGCCAGGTGATGGCTCCCGTTTTCTGTTCATTTCGTCACTGGTTCAGCGCCCTGGGGGAGAACTACCCACCACCCGCTGGCTCCAGCTGGCCTGAGGCAAGCTAGTGCTCTAGAACTCCTAACGTAAAATTGGAACAGTCCCAGGCAGGCGTGGGTAGAGCTGTTTACTCCACCTTAAAGGCCTCCCCATAGCCGTGCTAGTTGAGATAGGAAAGAAAAAAGGGTTCACGTCAGGTTCCCGGCCTCCCCTGAGGGGCAACTGGTGGTGGGCAGATGGGAGCAGATATGGCTGCATCAGGCTGCGTGGGGAGCTCCCAGCTCCTCCCAGGATGTTAAAGAGACAACCCTCAGGAGGTCAGGGGAGTGGGGGAGGCAGCACAGACCAAGGCCAGAGTGTGGCCAGGAAGAGAGGACAAACTACACCCTGTTGGGACAGAGCTGACAGAGTGACCCGTGGCCCAGGACAGTGGATGCTTCTCAGCCTGGGACAGCAGGTCTCAGGTACCATGTGGATGTGAAATCTCAAGCCGACACCCTCTGCTGACAGCCGAGAGCCACAGAGAGCGGTGATGAGGACTGGTAAAGAGGCCAGCATCCAGGGAGGTCCATGTACGTGCAGAGCTGGTGGAGGCCAGAAGAGGGCGCCAGATCCCCTGGAACTGGAGTTGCAGATGGTTGTGAGCCACCATGCGGGTGCTGAGAACTGAGCCGGGGTCCCCCGGAAGAGCAACAAGGGCCTGCAGCTGCTGAGCCATCTCACTGGCACACAGGTAGCTATTTTGAAGTTTCTAAGCATAGTGTGATAGCAGTTACCAGTCATCCCATCACGTGGGAGACTAAAGCAGGAGGAGGGCATTCAAGTTCAAGGCCAGCCTGGACTACATAGCAAGACCCTGTCTGGAAACAAGTCTGTGACCAGAACAAAGTCTGTTCAGATCTACCACCTCCCCAATGCCCTGGGCAGAGTGGACACCCGGCCCTGCCCGAATCTGTTAACACCACGACCTGTGAGGTCAGGCAGGAGATCCAAGCAGTCTGATATTTGTCCTGTTCTGCCATAACTCAGATACTGGTCACACACAGTGCTGGCCAGCGACCGAGTCCCTGGCCTCCATTTCTCTCAGTAAGAGAAAGGCCCTCTCTACAGACTGTGTTCTCCACTCCCAAGGCCACACTTAGTGTCGGCGTCTCGGAGAATACCAGGCGCTTTCCCAGGATAGATTAGAAGAGCTGAGGGCGGGCAGAGGGAGAGGCCAGAGCAAACAGTGTCAGGCATCCTGCCCCATGAAGACACAGACATTGATTTGTTCTCTGGCAACACTGGGTGACCACAAGTACAGTGACCTCTTAGCCCGCAACACTCAACTGCTATCTGGCTTCTGGGGCGTTCTTTGGGCCCAGTCACAGATCAGACACAGGGTGTCCGTATGGCCGGACGCAGGCACTTGGCTCCGTTTGGTCTCTAGCCTCTGCCCTGGAGGTCAAACCCATACAAGTGCAGCCAGGGGCCCAGGCAAACACACACGGGCCTTCACTGTGACCCACGGTGTCACTGCAAACTGTCTGGTGGGGCCATATCCCGGGCATAAAAAGACACTATGGCACAGGGGCATTCTAACAGCTTGGATGTCATCACCCAAGGCTGGTCAGGGGCCATCCTTCCGTTAGCCTATGTGGGGTATGGCCACCCAGGCCTGCACGGCGAGCCCTTAGCATGAAGGCTGGAGGGATGATTGCCCCCAGTGTCACCCGGTGTTGGGTTGCATGGTCACAGCGTTGTCAGGTATTTCCTTGTGGAGCTGTCAGACCTTGAGGGCAAGGACTGTATCTCCCCAGCCTCCCTAGTCTCCTGGAGGCCCAGAGGGGACACTGCAACATTTGAGACAACAACATTTGAGACAGGACCTGGAGACAAGTTGCTGTGAGATTGTTCCATCTGCTCTCAGGACCTAATAGGTGGGGAGCGGTAATGTTTGTTGAGTGAATAATTGATCATAAATCCTTTCCTGACAGCTAGGCTAGTGAATGATGAAAATGAGATAAGGCATGTGGTTCCTGACTACCAGGGGAAAACACGAAAATAGTGATTAGGAGAGTTTGCTCAGCATCTCTACCAGCCAGCACCAGGTCAAGTGAGTGAGTCCCTTAGAGCTCAGGGTCATCTTTATCTGGGCTAGTGGCCCTCCAGTGGAGACAGCTCATAAGAAGGATCAGCAAAGCGGCAAGAGGTGTCGATGACAGCGGTTGTAGAAGAATTTTAATTCAGAACATAGCTGCTCTGGAGAGAGAGCACATCCAAAGACCTTCTAGGTCTGTGTGATCTGGCTGGAATACAAACACTTTTAATCCAAGAAGACAGAGGCAAGCAGAACTCAAGGTCAGCCTGGTATAGAGCAAGTTTCAGGGAAAGAAAACCTTAGGTCCAGTCTTGGTGGTACACACCTTAAATCCAGCACTCAGGAGACAGAGGCATGCAGATCTCTGAGTTCTAGTCAGTTTTGTTCAGGAGTTTGGTTGAGTCAGAGAGTTGAGAGGCAGTGGGGTGGAGTTGAGTTCAGTTTGTGGAATTTAGAGGCAGTTTTGCTGGGAGAATTTTATAGAGACAGATTGAAAAGAGAACAAGCTAGACCCAGGATAAGACAGAACGAGCCAGAGAATGAGAAGGAGCCAGAAGATTAGAACAGATTGCTGAGTTAGTTTGAGGCCAAGCAAAGCAATTCAGTGAGAAGCTGAGAGAAGCCAGTTTTTACCAGTCAGCTTGAAAAGGAGTTTGAGCCAAAACAGGTGAATTGAACCAGAGTTCAGAAAGAGATAGAAAAGGTGAGCTTTTTCAGCGTTAAGTCTCAGAGGCTGAAACATTCTAGGCCTAGATTAGATTGTACAGAAGCTAGAAGCTTCCAGGCCTAGATTAGAAGACAGAGGCAGTAAGCCTCCAAAATACTTCAGGTGTATAAAAGTTACTTTAACAGACTGGAGAGATGGCCCAGAGGTTCTTCCAGAGGTCCTGAGTTCAATTCCCAGAAGCCACATGGGGTATGGTGCCCTCTTCTGGCATGTAGGCACATATGCAGTATAGAACATTGTATACATAATAAACAAATCTTGAAAAAAAGTTACTTTAACAATAAATTTTTTAAAAAAGTTAACTTTAACAACTGGGTGGGAGTGATGCATGCCTATAATCCCAGCACTCGGGAGGCAGAGGCAGGCAGATCTCTGTGAGCTCAAGGCCAGCCTGGTCTACAAATCAAGTCCAGGACAGCCAAGGCTACACAGAGAATCCCTGTCTCAAAAACACCAAAAAATAATTACTATATACATATATACATGAACATATACATACATAAATAGTTCCTTTAACAAGTAGTGAATGATAATGACAAGCATCAGGAGTAGTTGTCACCAGGGGTGGCCCAGGGTGGGGTCTGGTGGCTCATGCCTGTAATCCAGCACTGGATAAATAGCGGTCGAAGGATCAGAGGTTCAGTGTCATCTTTAGCTACATAGTGAATTCAAGGCCAGCCTGCGTTATAGGATCTCTCTCTCCTTCCCTCCCTCCTTCCCTCTCTCCCCCTATCCTCCCTCCCTGCCTCTCTCTCTCTCTCTCTCTCTCTCTCTCTCTCTCTCTCCCCCCTCTCTCTCTCTGTTTTGAGACAGTTCTCTGTGTAGCCTTGTCTGTCCTGGAACTCACTCTGTAGACCAGGCTGGCCTCGAACTCAGTGGCCCACTAGCCTCTGCCTCCTCTGCTGGGGTTACAGACTTGCACCATTGCCTGGCACTGCATGATCTGTCTTAAAAATAATGACAAAGACCTGGGGAGGGATGAGATAATGGGGGTGGGGGAGTCGAGTGCGCATAGCTGGATCTGGTATCTGGGGAGGGTAGAGGGAATCTCTCAGGGGCTCAAGAGGCCTCAGACCTCTGGGTCTGCAAAATAACTACCCTGAGCACTAGAATTATGGCGGTCATCTCTGAGGCCTCCAGAGTTGCCTGTGGCAAGTGCGGGCAAGACCATCTGTAGGAGCCATGAGCAACCACAGAGGACAGAGCCTCCAACCTCGGTCTTGGAGGGTGAGTACCGGAAATGAGGATGCTAGCCTGTCCTGTACCCACAATGCACTCCACCAGAGGACAGGGCGGGGCCTCACACACATCCCTGTGGCCAACTCAGGGGATACAGAGCAGGCACAATGGAGCATGAGTCTCGGTTCCTGTGGGGCATGATTCGATGCTGAGCCTGGACCCCGGCTGCCCTCTGGGCTCTGGGTATGTTTCCAAAGGAGCCTCAACCACCTTGCTCTTCAGCACTCTTGCTAACTCAAGGCTGTGGCTCAGGGGAGGAAGCTGCTCTTGGTGGGCTGGGAGGAGTTGGGCCTCCCTTGACCAGGCAGCCGTGCCCCTCTGACCAGAAGGCACCAAGGATGAGTTGCAGATGGGCTCTGCCTACTGGGCCTCCTGTGAGCCACAGGCTCCCACCCACGGGTAAATGAACTGCAAGTGTGTTCCCACGGCTCTGGCTCAGCTTCGGGTTCCTCAGGGTGGAAGGAGAAGGGGAGGGAACGTCCTCAGGTCAGGTACACACGGGACCCCACCCCTGTCCTTCCACCACTGTGGCCTAGGCAGCCATTGAGCTGTTGGGCTCTACCCTCAGCTCCTTCCAGTCTTTCCCACCAGCTGCTCTGGCCTAGCACACACTTGTACCGCTGTGGAAAAGGCTGTTCCTTGCTTTCCTGGCTATCTAGTCTCTGTTATTAAAAAAAAAAAAAAAAAAAAAAAGGAAAACCACAAAAAAACCCTCATCCATTGGGTGACATTTCCCCAATTCTGCAGTGCAGCATGGTCTCCTGGAATCGGTGTGACACGATAAATTTATTTTTTTTTTATTTTATTATTTTATTTTTTGTTTTCTTGAGACAGGGTTTCTCTGGTAGTCTTGACTTTCCTGGTCTCTCTTTGTAGACCAGGCTGGCCTCGAACTCAGAGATCCACCTGCTTCTGCCTCCTGAGTGCTGGAATTAAAGGTGTGAGCTATCACCATCTGGCTTGCCTGGTTCTAAGTTGTTATTATCATATTTTAAAACTTCTGGTGTGTTGCACATGCACATGCTTGCAAGCACACATGTGTGGGGTCAGAGGGGATTGGCCGCTCCTGCCATTCGGGCCCCAGGATTCGGGCTCAGGTTGTCAGGTTTGGTAGCAGGCACACTCCCGAGCCGGCCCAGCGCCAGCTCTCATTTTGGACCTGGTTTCTTTACCACCCGCTTCTGATTGACGTGAGTGGTGTCTGACGGGTTTCACTTTTTAATCCCAAAAGCTGATTTGTGCCAGACATACAGTTGACGCTCAGAACACACGCTGATGAGCAGTAGACAGAGGTGCTGAGGAGGCATCAGGTGCCGAGCACAGGGCAGGCCTGTGGGGTTTGTTTTCTAGAGTTTTTCAGGGCAGAACTGGGAGGCTCAGCAGCCCCTGGAGCCTGGTGATGGGTCGACCTTCCTCCCGCCCGGATGCTGGGTGCCTCTGCAGAGAAACGTGCTTTTCCCCTTAGTTTTTGCTAGTGCCATCACTGCTGATCACTCTATAAACATCTGCTCTGCCCGCCTCTGGGACAGTGGCCCTTCCTGAAGGACTATTCCAAAGGCTGTACATTGGGGACTTTGATTTTAATCCCTTTTATACTGGGCCTTGGTTTCCACACGTAAAATGAAGGGTATGTATAGGTTCGTACCCTAACTCTGGGAGTGTGTGTATAGAAACAGGCATATGCATAGGTCTGGATGTGTGCACAGGTCTGTGTATGCATGGGTCTATGTGTGTGCACAGGTCAAGAGTATGCGCACAGGTCTGGAGTATGCGCACAGGCCTGGGTGTGTGCCCAGGTCTGGGTGTGTGCACAGTCTGGAGTGTGTAGGTGCACAGGTGTAGTTGTGTGCAAACTCCGGTCACATTGACGTGACCCCAATCCTCCCCACCCACCACCTCTCTGCTGAGACACACCGACCAACCTGTGTGCCCCTAAGATCTCTCAGGTGTGCTGAGCAAACCCAGCTCCCAGCTCTCTCCCCAGGAGTGATTGCTTGGCAAACTCTCAACCTCGGCAGGAATGTGGAGCCTTGTCAAATAAGGAGCCTTTGTGGAGATGACAGACCAGTGCAGAAGAGGGGAGCAGGCATGTACTGGAAAGGGTCCCTGCCTGCCCACACTTCACTGGGCCTAGGGGAAAGGAATCTGTTTGTTTATTCACGTCCAAGAGGCCATTGGTGGGCAATCGCTTGTGGGAAACAATTACTAACACACATCTCAGAAGAGCTCTGAGAGTTAGGGTCTCATTTTGTCTCATGTGACAGAGGAGGAACTGGGCAAACAGAGAGTTTGCAGGATGCAAACCATCCTGCAAAAACACACAGCAGGCCGCAGGCCTAGCACCTGGCTGGCCGGTGCTGGCCTGGGTTTTCTAGGGCACGTTGGGGTGGGGGGAGACAAAGGTGGCTGTCACATGCTAAGCCCATGGCCAGGCAAGGATTCCATGGCTCCCTAGCCGCTCCTGGTGGGCAAGGGGTGGAGCTGTGGGTGGGCACCCCTCCCCCTAGCTGCCTGTTCATCTAATCTTGCTTGTTCCAGTTCCATCAAGTAAGTCATTATAATTTTATGCTTTTTAGATGAATATTTTTACGCAAGGGCGCAGTAATTATTGCGGCTGGGAGTTTAATGATTCCAGGCACCACTGAAGGAAAATTTCCCCATGAATCAATCTTTCTCTCTCTCTCCCTCTCTCTCTATCTGGTACCTAAGCTGGCAATCTACCACCAAGCCATGCCCAGACCTCTTTATCCTTTTTCAGTAAGACAGAGTCTCAGGCTGGCTTTGAACTCACTCTGTGTAGCCAGATAGGCCTTGAACCTGTGACCCTCCTGCCTTAAACACCAAATGTCTGGGATCCCGGTGGTCCTGTGGGAAGGCAGGGCCTGCCACCTACAGACCTTCTGCCAGGAGGCTCCCCAGCAGCCCCATGGCCCCCAGGCTGACCATACTTCCCAGAGGCAGGGCCTCACCCTGTCTACCCTGGGATCTCTGCCTTTTAGGCTGCCCCTATCCATCCCAGGATGGCTGATTCAGGGCTGGTGAGAGATGCGAATGGAAGGAACTGTCTGGGGACCCCACAGGTCATGGGCGGAAGGTGCTGCCAGCCAAGCTTAGTGGGTGGCTGCAGTCTAATGGGAGGACATTTTCTACAGCCAAGCCTGCAGCTAGGAGTAGCAGGCCTTCCGGCCTCATCGGACGGAGCGCTCACAGGCCCAGTGTTTCCAAGGTAAAGTAAGGTCTGGACTAGCACTGTAGCTCTTCTAGGATTAGAGTGGCAGCTGTCCCGTGTGTCACAGTCTCCACTGCCTCCCCCAGGTAACCCTTGTCATCTGGCCCCAGAGCAGCTGGTTTGGGTGCTCAGGTTGTTTTATTTGCGTGTGTGTGTGTGTGTGTGTGTGTGTGTGTGTGTGTGTGTGTGTGCATTGTCTCCCGACATGCACACAATACCATGGTATTCAAATGGAAGTCAGAGACTGTTTCCTCCTTTCACTGTGTGGGTGCTGGGGCTCAAACTCAAGTCATCAGGCTTAGCAGCAAGTGCCTTACCTGCTGAGCCATCTCACCAACCCCAGATGCTCAGGGTTCAGAGACTCTGTCACACCAGTCTCTGCCCCATGTGGCACACAGAGAAACCCTGTCTCAAAAAAACAAACAGCAACAACAACAAAAATAAAAAGCAAAGAGAAGAAATGGTGTCCAGCAGTGCAGTATGACTGGACTGTGCCAGAAGGTACGGTAACTCTGAGTGCTCACACTTTGGTATACACCCAGGATAAACGAAGGGCTGTGACCACGTCCACCATACAGATGTCCACAGCAGCTTCTTCACAAAGGAAACCTATGCACAGCCAAAGGCCCGTCAGCGGATGACCGAATAAGCCCACAGAATACTACTCACCCATGGAAAAGAATGGAGGAGTACAGCCATGAAAACGAATAAAGAAAGAAATCTATAAAACATTATGTTGCTGCGTTTGGTGACATAGACCTGTAATCGCCACACAAGAGGCTGCAGCAGAAGGATTGCAAGTTTGAGGTTAGCCTGGGTGACGTAGTGAGTCCCTGTCACAAAATACCAAACCTCAGGGGCGTGGCAAGATGGCTCAGCAGTTGAGAACGGTCGTTGCTTTTGCAGAGGACCCAGGTTTTGTTCCCAGCACCAAACTGGTGGCTCACAACAGTCTGTAATTCCAGTTCCAGGGGATCTTGTGCCCTCTTCTGGCCATCACGGGCATTGCATGCCTGGGGTGCACGTACAGGCAGGCAAAACACTCATCCACATAAAATAAGAAGTAAGCTGAGGTGCTGGGCGCACGCCTTTGATCCCAACACTCAAGAGTCAGAGGTAGTTGGATCCCTGTGAGTTGGAGGCCAGCCTGGCCTCCAAAGTAGACCACCAAATGCAATGAGGCTAGGAACGTGAGCCGCCCTCAAGGAGTAAGGTCAAAGTTGAAGGGAAGGTGACACATTTCCAAGCAGGCTATGGCGTCAGCCAGAGAAGATGTCGTCTGCTAGGAGCCAAGACACCCTGTGCCCTCTGTCCTGAAAGCCTATGTCTCCCCTACTTGAGGCTGAGGGTCAGCAGGTGATGCCAAGTGCTGTCCAGCAAAGTGACACTCCCCAGGAGAATCACAACCTACCCACGTCCAGCATCGCAGGACTAACCACTGCTCTAGCCTGCCACCCGGGATGAGTGTGGAAATCTAGGGACAACTCCCAAGGTTGAGCTCTGTCCTCCGTGTGTGCGTGTACAAGCACATACGTGAACCACACAAAGAAATTCGCACAAATATGTGCAAGTCAAAAAAAAAAAAAAAAAAAGATGTTCAGGGCCGCAGAGATGGCTCAGAGGTTAAGAGCACTGGCTGTTCTTCCGGAGGTTCTGAGTTCAACTCTCAGCAACCACATGGTGGCTCGCAACCATCTATAATGGGATCCAGTGTCCTCTTTGGGCATGCAGGTATACATGCAGACAGAACATTGTATGCATAAGAAGAAAGAAAGAAAAAGAGAGAGAGAAAGAAAGAAAGAAAGAAAGAAAGAAAGAAAGAAAGAAAGAAAGAAAGAAAGAAAAGAAAAAAAAAGAAAGAGAGGGAGAGAGAGAAAAGAAAGAAGTTTTGGGGTGGGGGTGGTGACAGCCAGCGGCGCAGGCCTTTAATTTCAGTACTTCGGAGGCAGAGGCAGGCGGATCTCTGAGTTTAAAGGCGCCAGCCTGGTCTACAGAGTGAGTTCAAAGGTAGCCAGGGCCACACAGAGAAACCCTGTCTCAAAAAACAAACAAAAAATGTCTATTTGCCAGAATAAAGCCTCAAAGACCTTGTGCTGTAGGACAGACAAATGCAGAAGGCTGTGTGCCCAGAACTGGCAGATCCACAGAGAAGACACAGGGTAATGGTTCCCAGAGGCTGGGGAGCTGGCAACAGGATGGCCTGAGAGAAATGTCATTTCCCTGCCGAGTGAAGAGAATGTTCTAGCGATCTGGGAAACTCTAAGAACTCTGAGTCACTCACTGAAGGAGGTGGGAAGCTGGGCACAGCAGTGTTAGCCTCCTTTGATCCCAGCACTTGGAAGGTGGATACAGGAGGATCAGGAGTTCAAGGTCATCCTCGGCCGCATAGTGAGTTCAAGGCCAGCCTGGGCTATGTGAGACCCTGCCTCAATAGCAACAGACAAATAAAAGAGGCACAGCACAAAGAAGGACTCCCACACTTAGAGGCCACCGTGACCCGCCTGCAAGAATTCAGAGATGTAAGTTCAGGGGCTCCCACTCGTAGGTCCTGAGCGACCTCCTTGCCTCTCTTGGCCCCTCATTGATGGCAGGCTCGTTTCAGAGGTGGTGGGAGGAGGCTGGGCACCTGTGCGCTCTGCTGTCCCCTCCAGCCCCCCTCCTGCTGCCGGAAGAACAGAGCCGCCTCCCTGCAGCTGTCCCCAAGCAGACTGAGGCCGCCGTGACACTACGTTCCTGCCGAAGCCTGTGGGTGTCTCCTGACTCCCCCTTTTGTGCTCAGACACTTCTCCGGTGACGTCCCAGTTGCCATGGCGAGAGGTGCCCTATTCTATCAGAGTGACAGTCATCACCTCACTGGGACTGGAGCCAGCTCAGCCCAAGGGCAGATTAATCCTGCCGCCACAGTCTGGCTCTGAGCCTCAGGGGACTCAACTGCCAGCCACCTAGCTGCTCCTCAGGAGGGGCAGAGCAGAGTGGGGCCATGTGGGGTCCCCTCTAGAGCCTTCCCTGAGGTATTCTGGGTTGGGGGAGGCCAAGCTGACATGAATCCTAGGTGGTTCCATGGATGAGCTGCTCCAGGACCTGGAGCCTCAGTCCCGTTATCTTAAACATGCACACCTGAAACCTGCCTCGCAGCTTTGTGTTAGGGGTGGTGTAGTCATCCAACCAACATTTGCTGAGCTCCAACCAAAAGCTGCCGAGTTGAGAGCCAAGCTCTGTGTTCTGGAGATCAAAGGGAGGGACTTAGGAACTTTGGTTGCAGAGCTAGGAAATCCTGGTGAGGGGTGAGGATGATGGGCTGCCTCTGGTGAGCTGGGGAAGATTCTGCAGAGATACCTGGAGAAGCCCTGAGGACTAGGCCGCCAGCAGGGAAGCAGGTTCGTGCAATGGCCCTGGGGCAGGACTCACTCAGTGTATTCAGGGAGTGGAAAGGCAGATGAATGCGGCTGGCCGCAGGGTGAGTCCTGGAGGTCAGTGACCCCTCCAGGTCTTGGAATAACAAAGGGAAGAGGTGAAAGTACTCTGGAAGTTCTGCCTTGCCCTTACCAGGTGTTCTTGCCCTTCCTGTGATGCACCCCAGTAGTCAGCTACAAGAACTAGGTGACAGAGACTGCTAGACCCCCAACCCTGAGGCTTCAGCCCGGGGAACATTCCAGAAACAAAACCTATTGCTTCCCGGTGTTACAGAATAGCTTTCGGCCTGTGAGTGTCAGGCCAGGGGATTGAGCAAATACCACGCCAGCTCAAGGGCTCTCTGACGACCCTGTGCTTCCATTTCTGCATATGTCAAATGGAGACCATAACGGGCCTGTGTCACGCGATCTCAGGGCTCATGGAGGGACAGTTTGCATGAATCCTTGGCTCTGCACACGGCTACACCAGCTGTCCCAGTGCAGTCTGAATGTCCGAAGAATGTGAAGGCAGGGACCCAACCAGCAGGAAACCTGAGAGCAAGACAGTGCTGATAGCAAACAGAGCTGGGACTTGGTCACCAAATGTGTGCTCATGTCCCATTGCAGAGTTTCCTTGGAGGACGAAGGGTCCCCAAGGCAGCCCCCACACCTCATGCCCTGTCACCTGCCAGACTTCATCCCGGTTCACATTGACAGTGTCCCTCGTGGAGGACCCCAGGCCAGCCAGGCACCTAGGTTCCCTAGGGGAAGGGCTCCAGGTGCTAACTGGAGCCATACAGAAGCCAAAAGAGAGTGAGCGTGAAGATGGCATCCAGGAGACAGAGACACCCTGGAGACCCACTGAGCATTATCAGCAGGGCTCAGGCAGCCTCAACAGGCCTTGGTCACATACACGTATGGCATGGAGGTAACATCACCTGGCATGGGGCACAGCGGACTGTCCCTGCCCTACCCTGCAGTGGTAAGTTTTCCCGCTTTCCAGCAGGGGAGTTGGCCCACCTCAGGTGGCCTTTCTGGGTACTCTGAAATGGCAATCTATGGAGAGACCTGGCCAAGTAGTTCCCCAGCTGGGGCCATCCCCAGCTGTGCCCCTCCAAAATGGGCTTCAGAAGGCCGCCCTTGGTTTGACAGCCCTTTATCACACACACACAAAGGCATGCACACATGCGCACACACACAATCTGAGTGACTTCAACTTTTATCCCATCAGAATCTATGGGCTCAAAATCCCTCCTGGGCATCTCCTCCCACCCCCACGGTTACCAGAAACAACGATGGCCATTGTGCAATCTTGCCTAAGGCAAACTGGAGGCTGAATACACAGGGACTCCGGGACTGAGAAATCCAGCGGAACCAGAATAAGCGGTCTCGTCATTTGCTGTGAAACCTGTCGCTCAGTCGCTGAAGCAGTGTCATCTAAGGCGTGTGAAGTGGCACTAAGGGGTCAGAGGCTGAAAGTGGATGCTGAAAAAGATACCTGTGTACAACTCCACAAGTTTTCTGTGTCTGAAACTTCTAAAACACAAACATCACACACACACACAGTGAATAAATAAACAAAAGACAAGGAAAACATTAGTAAAAGGTTCTGGGGCTGGAGAAATGGCTCAGTGGTGAAGAGGGCGTATTGCTGTTCCAGAGGACCCAAGTTCAACTCCCAGCACCACATCGAGTGTCTCCAACCACCTGAAACTCCAGCTCCGGGGTCCCTGACACCCTGACCTCCACAGGACATTGCATTCCGTGGAACACATACCCATGTGCAGATATACACATAATTTTAAGATAATAAAAACAAATCTTGTTTTCGGAGGGTAGAAGGAACAGAAGCTCAAAGTCATTCTCAGCTGAGGGGTGAATTTGAGACGACCCTGGTATAGGAGACCCTGTCTCTAAATTAATTAATTAAAAGGAACACCCTTTAAAATTATTTTTTGTCTTTTTTTTTTTTTTTTTTTTTTTTTTAGAGATGGGGGTCTCACTATGTAGTCCTGGCTTTTCTGGCATTCACTCTGTAGACCAGGCTGGCCTTGAATTCAGAGATCTGCCTGCCTCTGCCTCCCAAGTGCTGGTATAAAAGGCGTGTGCCACTATGCCCAGCTTTAAAATTAGTTTTTTGTTTATGTGTACCACATGTAAGCATGTGCCCAAGGAGGCCAGAAAAGGACCTCAGAACCCCTGGAGTGGAGTTACAAGTGGCTGGGAGCAGCCTAATATGGATGCTGGGACTCGAACCTGGGTCCTCTGTAAGAGCCATCAGCCAACTGCCAAGCCATCTCTCTGGCCCCAAAGAGACAGTTTTAAAGGATCAGTCAATCTACGCATCAAAGACCAAGGCACCTGAGGCTTTTAGGATAACACCTGCATTATAATGTGCTTGGAAATAAGTGGGGGCAGAAAGTGACTCAGTGACAACGCTCCTGCCAGGGATGTGTGAGGCCCTGGGCTCCATTCATCTCAGAACGAACTAAAGACAAAGCTCAGGGCTGCTCCACATGCTCTCTGCAGGGGACCATCACAGGGTGAACTGCCCTGAGTGTCCTCTGCTGTCTTGTGCCTCTTGCCAGTCCCTCTGCAGATCGGCTTCAGAGGGCCTGAGGGAGAGGCCTGGAGCCATGATGGCTTAGGCTGTTCAAGGACGGCCCAGGAATGGGCCTGTCTGAGCCATGACATGAAGAAGAGAGAACATCCATCAGAGCCATGCCGGTTCTGGGGTTGTGCAGAAAGGACAGTATAAGTGCAAAGGCCCAGGGCTGGATCTCAAGGCTGTAGACACGATAGGTAAGCCTTTTACCAACCGAGCCACGCTGGCCGCACTTTTGCTAGTTAATATTGATACTACTATGGACACATGCGTGTTTGTTTGTGCATGTGGGTACCCACGGGAGGCTAGAAGAGGGTCAGATCCCCTGGAGCAGTTGTGAGGCGCCTGCCGTGGACGTGGGTGCTGTGAACTGAGCTCAGGTCTTCTGTTAGCGCAGCAAGCTGTTTAACTGCTGAGCCTCCCCCCCGCCCCTTGTTCTGGTTTTGCTGAGAGGCTCTCACTGTGTAGCCCAGGCTAGCCTCGAACTCACTATATATAGTACATAGTATAAGCTGGTCTTAAACCTTCAGCAATCCCCCTGCCTCAGCTTCCCAAATGCTAAGTTGAGTGGTGTGAGCCTCCACGGTTGGTTGGATCTCCAGAAGTTTACCAACACTTCCTCAGACCTCTGTCCCCAAAGCCCTCCCACTGGTCCTGTCACAGCATTTCTTTTCTAGCCCAAAGGTTTTTATTTTTGATGACAACCTGAGAGGCAGGCCTCACTCCGTGGCGGCTGAGTTGTGGTTCCTCTGCAGGACGGCTGCTGGAGATAGCTTTTCCAGAGGCTTCAGTCAGGAAGGCAGGCTGGAGCCACAGCACCAGCCTTGTGTGGAGACCCATCCCTGGAAGCCCCCCCCCCCAAATCGCCAGGAACCCCGCGTGTGCGCCCGGAGTGGAACCTCACTCAGTCCTGCACACAGTGAGCAGAGGGACCTGACAAATGGACTGTGTTCAGAAAGCCAACCCGGTGGCAGGCTGGCGGTGAGAGCGTTAAGGAGATTGGCCCTGACCCTGTCCCCTCAGCTCCCAAGTGCAGGAGCCCACAGCTGAGACCAAACAGAACAAAGAGAACAAAGCTGGGCTGGAGAGATGGCCCAGTGGCTAAAGGGTGCTTGTTCTCCTCTAGAGGAAGAGGTCAGGTCCCATCACCCAGGTCAGGCAGCTTGCAAATTCCTGTAAGCCCAGCTTTCACACACACACACATGCTCACACACAAGCACACGCATACACTACACATACCACACACACGATACAACACACGCATTCTCACAGACCACACACACACACACACACATACATACACACACACACATGCATTTTCTAGTGAAAAGAAACACAGATTATAATGAAATGGACTGCCTGGAACGACTTCTGGTGGCAGACTTTATGGGCACAGCCTGCGGAGGGAGGCAGGAAGGTGGCCATCTCACAGGCCCAGGCTTCCCCTCAGGGTAACAAACACATTCAGGAAGAATGTGGTAGTGGCAGAGAATGTGTTAATTGTTCCAAGTGTGCTCTCTCTTTCCACACTGCCCCCCCATCTCTCTCTGTCTCTGTGTGTGTTTTGTTTTTGAGCTGGGGTCTTAACGTAGCCCAGGCTGGCGCTGAACCCCGGATCCTCCTGCTTCAGCCTCCTGAGTGCTGGGGTGACAGGTGGGCGTCATGACAGCACCTGGTAAGTGTTTGATTTCACATGTTGAACTTAGAGTCTGGAGTGAGGAAGTACACACACACACACACACACACACACACACACACACTCACACACACACTCATCTCCATCAACCCCCTGCCTTGGGTCAGGTTGGTTCCCAGCTGTAATGGAGATGGGGGCGGGGGAGCAAAAAGCCCAAGCATTAAAGACACTGTATCCTGGAGAACAGGGAGGCAGGAATCATCTCCAACCGGGGTTATTTTTTATCTCATGGAATAAAAATAATGTCTGCTGCGGGAAGAGAAGGCTGACAGTGGGAACTCTGTGCCTCAACTTCTCCAGTTGATTTCTGCTGGAGTGCTGTGAATGCTTTGATTTGATATTTCTTTAAAAAAAAAAACTTTTTTTCCTCTCTCATGTATATGGGTGTTTTGCCTGCATCTATGTCTGTACTGGGCATGTGCCTGGTGCTCAGGGAGGCCAGAAGAAGGGGTTGGAGCCACTGGAACCAGTGGTCGTGGGCTGTCGTATGGGAGCTGGGAATTGAACCTGGGTCTCTGCAATAGTAGCCCGTGCCCTCAGCCACAGAGCTACCTCCCTGGCCCTTGATGATAAGCTACCTGCTCCTCCTTTTGCCTGCTACACGCTTAATGAGCTCACCCAGCCTCGCACAAACACAGCTGCCGCAGAGCGTGCTCGGAAGAGTGCAGGTCGCCTGTGTGCACCGGGCCTGGGAGAGGCCCAGCGTGTACTCAGCAAAGATGAGCTGCCCTGTGCCTGATGCTGTGGATGGAAACTGGGGTTGGGGAACTGGGAGGAGGTCGTGGGATCTGTGGGGTGTCGTCTCCTGCGCGCGTGTTCTTTAAGGAAGCAGATGGCTCCCAGGTGAGTTGAAAAAGAATGTGAGAGAGCGAGAACACTGTGAGCTGGCAGGCAGTCCTGCCTGGGGCGTAGGGAGGCTGTGTGTTCGCATGTCGAGAGGAGTGCCAAGCTCAGCCTTTGCACTGGGGACAAACGTCCCTTCTGTCTCAGGGGAGGGTCTGTTCTGAAGGAGCTGAACATAGGAGCAGGCCGGGGGACCTTACTGGGACACAGTGGACCCTGGAAAGGGTCAGGACTCAATTCTATATTTTGTTTTATGTGCGTGTGTCTCCAAACCACATTCACGGCAGGTGCCCTCAGACTTTAGAAGAGGATGTTTGATCCTCTGGAATTGGAGTTATGGGTGGTTCAGCACCACCATGTGGTGCTGGGGACCGAACCCAGGTCTTCTGCACGAGCAGCCAGTGCAGTGTGGAATGCTGGTGCATGCCTTTAATCCCAGCACTCAGGGAGGCAGAGGCAGGCGGATCTCTGTGAGTTTGAGGCCAGCCTAATCTACTAATCAAGTCCAGGACAGCCAAGGCTACACAGGAAAACCGTGTCTTGAAAACCAAAACAAAACAAAACAAACAAAAAGAGCAGCTCATGTTCTTAACCATGGAGCCATCTTTCCAGTCCCTTAAAAAAAAAAAATTTTTTTTTTTTTTTGAGGTAGGATCTCGTATAGCCCAACTCACTATGTAGGCCAGGATGACCCTAAACTGTAGATCCTCCTGCTTCTGCCTCCCAAGTGTTTCGATCACAGCTATGCAGCACCAGGCCCAGGTTAGTGCTACGGATGGAACCTGGTGCTTCATACATAGAGACAAGGCCTCCACCAGCTGAGCCACACTCCTAGGCCCCATTTGCCAAAGGGGAAATAGTGTGGATTCTGGGAGGCCAGTGTGGGGTGACTGATGGCAGCCGCAGAGCATGGACAGGTGGCTCTCGGCTCTTTAGATGAAAATAAGGTTGTCATGAGATCTACAGAAGGCTCAGGACAGGCCTCCTGGCGACTGTGGACCCCGAGAGGCCACCCTGAGGGTCCGGGTAGCTGCTGAGGACCCAGGCCTCTGGGCTGCTCTTCATTGTCCTTGCTGCAGGAACTGTCACCTAACCCTTGATGAGATGCCCCGTGTCCTCCGAATCCACCCTGTCCGGACAAGTCATTTCCACACACAGGTTTTTAGGTGATTTCCGTTAGTAAAGCCATTCAGATTTATCTTAGTGATCTGTATTCGTCAACAGACTTTTGGCCAGAGAAAGAAATCCCATCCCAATAGCCTTCAGCCAAGGGACAGTGTCAGGAATGGCTGGGTCTGGGTGCTTGTGCACTCTCACGGTGGGTGGGGGAGGATAACAGACAGAGGGAACAGCTTGGCTGATGTCAGCAAGCAGGGTTGTCTTCTGGGTGTGACCCTATTGGACTAGGGCTTAGCACTCCCCCGTTGAGGCCGACATGGTTGCAAGGAATTAAAGGCCAAATTTGGAATTGCTGGAGGACAGTTTGGGATCCCTTAGTGATGCCTTCCCTGGGAGGCGAGACTGGGAGGGCGGCATGCACACACGCACACCAGAATTTACTGAGATGTTTCCTGGTCCGGTCAAAGCCTGTAAGAAGGGGACCTCAGAGACCGCCCAGTGACTGAGGACACACACGCTGTCAGGAGCTGGACGAAACACTCTTGAATGGTCCTCAAAGATAGCATCTGCTCCAGCTCCTCCATCTGCACGGGAACATCAACTCCAGCCCCCACCTCAGGGGTGACGACGATGGTGAAGTTGGCTTTAGCTTCTCCGGTGCCTCAGACACCTTCATATGTCGCACATACCCACACGCAGTGGCTCCCAGGCAGCCGATGTTTCTCTTCAAGCTGCTAAACTTTTGAACGCTTCCTCTTGAAATCCAGTGTGCATTCAGAAAAGTGCACAGGCCTCCCTAAGGAGAATTCTGAGGGTGTGCCTGCCACTTCGGACGTGTGGAGGTCAGAGGACAAGCTTCTGTTCTCTCTCCTTCCTCCATGTGGGTTCTGGGAATCAGGCTCAGCTTCTCAGGCTTGGCGGCAAGCACCTGTACCCACTGAGCCATCTTGCCCGCTCTCAGCTTTTTGCTGAGACGGATTTGTTTTGCTGAGACGGATTCTCATACTGCATCGGGGGGAGGAGGGCTGGCCTTGTAGCCCAAGTTGGTATTGAACTTGCAATCCTTCTGCCTTGGTGCTGGAGATACAGGCTACCCCTCCTCGCTAGGAATGCTCAGAAAACCACATCAGTGTCGTAACTCTCATCCCACCTCAGCAGGTCTTGCCAGCCCAGCCTTCACTGAGAACCCTCCGTAATTGCCGGCTCCTGAAGGCCCCTGGCTGCCCTGTTCTCTCTGTGTACCTGACCTGAGGCAGTAAGCTAACAGAACCTGCTGAGCTGTGTGCCTCTGCATTCGGTCTCTTCCATGTCACTGCTGATGCTCTTTTTCCTTGCTGTATAGGATGCCTTGGCAGGTGACTGTACCAGGCTTCCCTGTCCCTGGGTCCAGGCATTTGAGGAGTTTCTACACATGGGTTTCTGTTCTCAACAACCTTGTCTGCCTCCCCTTCTTTCTTTCTTTCATTTCTTGTTTTGTGTTTTTGTTTCTTTTTTTTTTTTCTTTTTGAGACAGGGTTTCTCTGTGTAGCCCTGGCTGTCCTGGAATTCGCTCTGTAGAATTCCAGGCTGTCCTGGAACTCACAGAGACCCACCTGCCTCTGCCTGCCAAGTGCTGAGGTTAAAGGCGTGCGCCACCACCTCCCGGCTTGATTGGGTCTGCCTGTTTCCTTAAGCACAGGAACACACTTCTCAAGGGATTCTACCAGGATGGAGACGGTGGGCCACAGGGGAGGCGTGAGGTCATGGAGGGAATTTTCTAGTGTGGCCAAAGGACCTTATAGTGTGCTTGCAGGAAAGACGCCGTGTGTGCGTATGTGCACACATTGTGTGTGTGTGTGCATATGTGTGTGTGCGTGTGCACGTGTGTGTGTGAGGGTGCACTTGCTGCCGGGGTGCAGCAGGCCTCCCTCACGGGCACTAAGGCAGTGCCCTGTCTCTGATGTCCTGCTCCAGCCTTTGCCTTTTCTGTGGCTAAGCTTGTTTTCAAAAGGCATTATGTGTGGGGGCTGGGGCAGCGCTGGAGAGACAGCTCAAAGGGTAAGAAGGACTCGAGAATCCGCCTCCATAGCTGCAGGCTTCACGGGAGCACACGGCTTCTGTTCTTTCCGGCCCAGGCTCCTCGCTGTCAAGTCTCAGCGGGCTCCTTCCTCTGAGTGCAGGCGGGGGTGGTGAGTGGGTGGGCTGTGTCTCCTGACACACACACACACACACACACACACACACACACACACTGCCACCTCCCTGTCTGCTGTTTCCATCCTGAGACCTCTAGTTCTCACTGTCGTGGCCTCCGTGCCCCGCCCCTTCCCCAGCTGTTCTGACTGGCAGGATGAAAACCTGCCATGCTCCCTGATGCACACAGGGAGGGGCAGACTGGCAGTAGACACTCGAGGCCATCAGGGTCTACCAAGCCCCTGGCTCTGCCTCAGAATCTTTGCACTTTCTGTGGCTCTCCCTGTGGCTGCTGCTCTCTTCACAGAGGTCTGTGAGTCCTTGCCGTCCCCCACTTCCTGATGTTCTCACTTCCGCTTCATTCTTTTTCTTTCCTTCGTTTTCGTTTTTTTCTGAGACAGGGTTTCTCTGTGTAGCCCTGGCTGTCCTGGAACTCGATTTGCAGCCCAGGCTGGCCTCGAACTCACAGAGCTCCACCCGCCTCTGCCTCTTGAGTGCTGGGGAGGCAGGGGTGTGCGTTGCTGAGCCGGGCTTCCACATCATTCTTCTCTGTGTCCCTGTTTAGTGTGCACACATGTGTGCGGGCTTGAGGCCGATCTTAGGCATCGCTCATCGTGTGCCTTGAACATGATGAGGCAGGGCTGCTCACTGGTTGGAAGCTGCCAAAGTAGCTTAGTTGTGTGGGGTGAGTGAGCCCCAGGGACCCACCTGTCTCTACCTTGTGTGCCAACATGCACAGCCCGGAATCTGGGGATCAGACTTAGGTGCCTGTGCTTATTGGACAGCCGTCTCCTACCACAGCCATTACACACTAATTTCTTTGCCCCTTGTTAGGACATAGGTCCCGTAAGAGCAAGGAGCAGGCGCTGCTCAGGGTCAGTTCTGTCCTCCACACCATGGTCTCCCGATCCTCGGTTTCCCCCCTTGCCTCTTGCGTGTGCTGGAGTCCCCACGAAGTGCTGTGGATGAAAGTCAGACAGGGCTCGGCAGAGTTGAGCTTGATGCGTCTGTCAGCTAGGAGGTTGCTGCTGCATGACAAGAAGCCCCAGCATCTCTAAGCTTAAGAGGGTAGGTACTTACCACAATTCGTTAAGGAAGCCATGGGACCAAGTGGCGGGGTTACCACAGCCGCAGGAGAGGCCTGGCTTGCAGCAGGACGCCGCTAGGCTGTGATTCAGGCGTCCTTTGACTCCCTTGCTCTGCCCACCATAGCTTGGAGCAAGTAGTGGCTATGAGCCTTGTACAGAGTTGAACAGGCCCAGCAAGAGAGACGCATAACCACCACCACCCCTCAGGCCTGTCGGCCTACCTCCCGTGGAGACCCCTGGCTATGTGGGGGGCTGGGAAGTACAGCCTGGTCCCATCTACTGAGGATGCGGACAGGATTTGGCTCCAGGCCATCACATACCTCAGGAAAGCCTGGGTAAATGCAAAAAGCTTGACTGTGTCCTGTCTGGGTAAGCCCAGGCTCACCCTGGTCTGTTGGCCAATGACCCAGACAATGAACAGGAAGGGCTGTGGCATCCCTCTGCAGGTGCTGGGTGTCTGGAGATCTGATGTCAGAGCCGCTCATCTCAGGCCCCGGGGACGAAGGCTGGGTGGGGGAGCAGTAGCAGTGGCCTCCCCACTTCAGTTGCCTCAGCCGCTCCAGACCTGCATGAACAGTGGGGGAGGGGCTGGTCATTCTTATTCCTAGGTATACCAACCCGTACTTTGTTTCATGGTTTCCTGCTGTGTCTGCCTCAGTTTACCCTGAAGCCTCAGGATAAAATGCTGGCTAGGCCGTAGCTTGTGGGTGGGGGTGGAGTTGGGGTCTCTCAAGCCTGAGGTCAAGGGTGGTGCTGAGACCTCCTGTGGCCATTCTGTCAGATGTGATGAGTGACAGGAGGCCATGGCTCCCTGTCTTGGGGACATCTTTGAGATCTACTGGTGTGTCCTTAGGATGTGGCCTTAAACACGAGAGACAGAAAAGCTGCAAGGCCTTTTGTGAGCAAGTCCAGGTGTCACACCATACCTGCAAATCTCTGCTGGTTGCACACATTAGCCCTGTTCTGTGTGGCAGGGAAACACGTAACAACTGATTGACTCAGACACTCAGGCTAAGAGGCCGAGATGGATGAGGAATCTGAGTAGCTCCCTCAAGCCCCAACCCCAGCAGGTGGCACTGTTGAGAGGCAGTAGGGCCAGAGAGCAGGGCATAGCAGGGGGCGGGGAGGGGGGGTGTAGGGTGGAAAGGTGGAGGGTTGGAGGGTTGGAGGGGTGGTTAGAGTGCCTCCCTGTATCTCCTCTGAGCTTCATGTCCACCATGATGAGAGCAGTCTTCTCTCATCCTGGTCACCATTCTGCCCATGTGACCCCAAACTGACCCCTCTGAAACCCTGAGTCTAAAAGAAGAATCCTTCTTTTAAGCTGTCCCTTCTAAGAAATCTGACCCAGAAGCTTACACTTTTGTTTGTTTGTTTGTTTTGAGACAGGGTTTTTCTGTGTAGCCCTGGCTGTCCTGTAACTCACTCTGTAGACTGGGCTGGCCTCGAACTCACAGAGATCCACCTGCCTCTGCCTCCTCTGCTGGGGTGAAAGGTGTGAGCCACAGTTGCACAGCTCACATTCCTTGCGCTCATCCGTTCCTTTTTGTTCATTCCCTCGGTAACCCTTACCTCAGCATGAATTCTTTGCCAAGTGCAAGTTCTAGTACTGGAGACTGAGCGGTGCCTAAGACACAGCAGATTCACATTCCCACAGATTTCATGGGTATCAGAGGGCACAGATACTCAACAAAAGACACAACCTGAGTAGAAGCCCTGCCAGGAGGTGGGATGGTGCCCGGACCTTTGGCCAAACATTACTCCTGGTGATTCCAGATGTACCAGCTCTCCAGTGAGTGGGGAGAATGAGTCAAGCCGGTGGTGATTCCCAGTGTGGGTGGGGCTCTCCGGAGCAGCAGAGAAAGCTTGAGAAAAAGAGCTGACTATCCTGGGAGTGAGAGGAAGTTCCTTGCCTGTCTGCCTGAGAGCCAAGCCAGCAGGTGGCCCGCCCTCCCTGTGCTCTGAGCTGGAAGTTGAGCTTCTCTTGGGCCTCCAGGCTTTGGATGGAAGCTCACAGGCAACTGTCCTGGGTCTTAGATCCAGACTCAGCAAGAACCACAGCACAGCGTCCCGGGCCTCCACCTGGCAAACTGCTGACCCTGGACTTTTGTAGCCTTGATGACTGCTAGCCAGGTCCTAAGGTTCTACCCATCAACTGTCTTTCTGCCTATCTATTGATCTATGTATCTATAGACGCAGAGAGACGATATATATATGTCAACACCTCCTCCAACAAGGCCACACCTCCTAATAGTGCCAGTCCCCATGGGTCTGTGGGGATCATTCCTATTCAAACCACTACACTATCTATCAGTCTCTCTTTCTATCATCTATTTACCACATATCTGTCTCTCCATCAACTGTCTATCTCCTGTATGTATATCTACCTCTCTACCTATTTATCGATCATCTCTTCTCTCGTCATATCACATGTCCTCTTGGCTCTGTGACTTTGGAGAGCCCTGACTATACAAGAGTGACACATCATACCGAACGTGAAAGAGGGGAGTCCCTGGGTGCTGGGGAGAAGAACGGGTTTCTTCACGCACATTCAGGAAGTGAACAGCAAAGACCCAGAGTAGCTGGGGCAGCCCTGGGTGCCAGGCTCCTCACAGGTCGAGGCCCCGGTGGGTGTGTTGGAGGAGATGGTGTGGCAGAGTGTGTGTGGAGGGGATGAGTTGTAGGAACTGGGTTGTCTCCCTGCTGAGCCCCTTTCTCTCCTGGTTTTCCTTGTTGCTTTCCCTGCCTCTGACACATCCTGGGAAGGGCTAGCTGGCTGTGGGTGGCAAGGACCCTCACAGGAGGGTCCCACACCAGCTCAGTGTTGTGTGGCTGCACCCTCCGGCTGCAGCAGCTGGCACTGGTGTGCTGCCTCCTCAGGGAAATTAGAGCCCCTGTCCCCTCATGCAGTGGTTCCCGTGGCTCTGCAGTCCCATGTCGCTGTGTGCTAAAAGTGGTAACCACCGCTATGAAGGTTTGAATGAGAATGACCCCATAGGCTTATATGGTTGAATGGCTGGTTCTTATTTAATGGAACTGTTTAGGAAGGATTAGGAGGTGTGGCCTTGTTAGAGGAGGTGTGTCACTGGAGGCAGCATTGAAGTGTCCAAAGTTCATGCCGTCTTTCGGTAGCTCCTTCTGCCCCGGGACTCTATCTCAAGGTATGAGCTCTCAGCTACTGCTCCAGAATTGATAGTCATGGGTTTACCCTCTGAAACTTTAAGCCGAATAAGCACTTTCTTCTATAAATTGCCTTGGTCATGGTGTCTCATCTCAGCAATAGAAAAGTTACTGAGATGCTGCTGCTCAGCTGGGTGACATTGGGGTGCAGATGCTTTCCACATCTGTATGGTGATGACAGCAGCAGTTCCATCTTCAGGTTCCCTGCAAACTCAGCGACGTGGTTTGCCACATGATTCCCACAGTAACCTGTAAGATGTGGATCAGAGGGGCTGAGTGACTTCCCAGGAGTTGCGCAGCTGTAGGTATGGGTGTAGGTCGGGGTGCCCAGCCACCATATAACACAGCTCCCTAGACTAATAGTCTCTGTCTCTGGAGGGCTGGAGTGCTTGGCCCACCCCCTTCTTTTGAGCCATCTGGATTCCTAGGCAGTTGCCTGGAGGCAACCATTGGCACTTTCACCTGTGTGGTCTTCCTGACATCCCCCATCTTGAACGATGTTAAGTGGCCTTCAATGGCTCTTGCAGACACAGACCTGGTATCAAAGGAGCTACAGCCCCACAGAGGCACAAAGCCACCCTCTCAGGGATGCTAATACCTACCTGCCAACCCAGGGCCTGGGCCTGTCACTTGCCAGTACTAGGATGGGTGGCTGGAAGAAGGCTCCTCTCGGAAGTCTCAGGCCTGGGAGCCTGGAGAACAGGTCCAGCGGTTTCAAAGGGCCAGGCGACAGCTGGATGAAGACAGCAGGTGTGTGTGTGTGTGGGGTGTGTGTGTGTGTGTGTGTGTGTGTGTGTGTGTGTGTATGCCTGTGGTGGGAGTGGGTAGTGGGGGTGCTGGCCGTTGTGCTGTCCTCTCCCAGGTTTTCTGGCTGGTTCCCTGTGCAGGAGTTGGGCCAACTTCATCTCTTTTGGCAGAATGGCATGAGGAAGTCTCAGTCGGGGGTACACCCCAGATGTGTCCCCTTGGAATCTGAGTCCTATCCATTTTGGATCGCTTCCTGTTGCACAGCCCCTCTCTGGGGTGTGACCCTCCCTCAGCCTGTGCAAGCTTTGCGGTCCCTGAGATCTCTGAAGGGCCCTGGTGAGCCACAGGACAGACTTGGAGTCTCCAGACTCTTCATCGTTTTGATTGTTTTCAGAGACAGGGTTTCTCTGTATAGCCTTGGCAGTCCTGGAACTTGCTCTTTAGACCAGGCTGGCCTCGAACTCACAGAGATCCAACTGCCCCTGCCTGGGATCAGAGGTGTGAGCTCCACTGCCCTCAGGCATCTCCACATCTTAAAGAGACTGCCATGCCTGGCCCAGGGGTGGCCAGCAGATTAGAAGGCGGATCAATAGCATGCTCTGCCTAGTCTTGGGACTCTGATTTGGTCTTGACCTGGACCGGGCCTCCGGCTGGCTCTTCTCTAGATGTCTACTCTGAGTTGCTTTGAGCCCCAGGGCAGTGTAACCAGCCAGGGCCCTTGGAAGTTTGGGGTGGGGGAGGGGGCTTTCCACTAACTGTGAAGCTGCCTTCCCAGGCCCAGTGGGGAGGCCAGGCCACCCAGGGGCTCATTCCGGACATTCTCCAGGAGGCTGAGAAGCAGGGAATATGGTACAAAGATGCAAGCAAAGCCTGCCTCAAGCAGCCGCTCCAGACCCAAGCAAATTCACACAGTGTGCTCAAAACCAGATGTCCACGCTGGGAGAAAAATAGGAATTTTCATGACCCATCGTCAAAAATTCCACATGGGATACAGCGGAAGCCAAACTCTCCCTCCCTCCAGCCCTGTTCCCAGGCCCCACACCCTTCTCTGTTCTTGTCTTTCCCTAATCCCTATTTCTACCCCCTCTCTGCTGCCCCGTCCCCAGGCCCCCATGTTCTGGGACCCACATGAACAGAGCTTCTGCCCATGGTCCTTGCAGATGTCCTGGAATCAGTTTCTTCTGTGACCTTTTGTTGATTCTCCACCCCTACTTCATCCACAGCCTCTCTGTTGTTCCTAGGCTACCCCCGGGCCTCTCACTGCAGCCCCTGCAGCCTGTTCCTCTTTGGCTTTTGGCCACATGCGCTAGTCCTTCCTTGCCCTCCCATCCTTCACCTCTCTGCCCTGCCTCCTTGATTCTATTTTCCCCCCTTCAGTTTTCTCAGAGCACCTACCGCCTAATCTGACTTCTGGTATATTTACTTATATTTATGTATGTGCTTGGAAGGCTGTTTGCCTATTGCATTTTAAAGTCCTGCCTGGGTTCAGAAGAACACAAAAAAGCACTTGCTCATCTTCCCAGCAAGGGCACAGCCCATAGCAGGTGCCTTGGGCTAGGGAACATTCTTCCAGAAGTGTCCATGCATAGACAAGCACATCCAGACGGGATTATCCAGCCCTGACTGTGCATGCTCTGCACGGGGCTTCTGCGTTAGACCTCAGAGACCTGGCATGGAGCCAGGCTCCTGCTGTTCCAGGAGCCAGCAGCTGAGACAGCCCCTGGGTGTCCTGGCCTCTGGCCACTGACCGCCAGGACCACGGCACTGTGATCCTCGTGGTTCCCTGCTCAGCTCCTTCTGAAAGGTTGGCAGGTGCCACAAATAAAAGTCCAGGCAGAGGCGGAAGCGGGTGACTCTGCAGTTTCTTGTGGTGAAGGGGGTTGGTGGTGGAAGGCTGGGGGCTCCAAACCACATCCTCGGAGATGCTCTCACACAGCTGTGAGGGCGGAAGGATGGGTCATTCTGTGGCTGTGAGCCCCCCCCCCCCCCACTTGGTCTCCCCTTCCACAGTCTCCTGGACACAGCAAGTACCTACTCTGTACCATCAAGATGAAAACCATGACTTCCCTTCCCATTGGATGATGCCTGTGCTTTGGGGGTGGGGCTTGGGGTGGGCAGGTGCACAGCACAGTCTGTCTCTCCCCACCCCGGAGTCATTTAGTATCTGTCTTGCTTAACTTGTGATACGAAGGAGGGTGCCCAGAGGCTGGGGGACAGGCGTGAGGCAGTCCACAGGCTTCTGGAATTTGTTTGCCCTCTAGACTGGAATTGGCTGATCCTATCAGGCGGGAGGACTTCCAGCTTGCTAGCTCTGTTGGAATTTTCTGCAGACTCGGTCCTGTGTGAGTGCGAGACCTGGCCCCAGGCCTCTCGGCATCTTTCATTATAGACGGCGGTGCCGCACAGGCCCTTTGCATGCGCTGTGATGTCCAGCTCTGGTCCTTGGGGTGGCCTTGTTTTTCAGGTGAATTCTGAGCCTGTCATGCTGGCTTCTCCAGATTTGCCCCAGAGAACAAGAACTTTAATTTGAAGGCTAGGCTGCCGAGAACTGTTAACTTGAGTGGATCGCTGGAGGGACAGGCGATTGCCTGAGGGGACTTCAGCTACTACTGTCGGGAAGTTGAGATGACCCTGAAATACGCCAGAGAGACAAACTCAAGTTTTTATCTTCTGGATTTCCAGGGCGCTTGAGCGCCAGATACCTCTTGCTCTCCGTGTATGTTTTTGTGAGAGTGAGAGTTGTGAGCTGCCATGTGGGTGCTGGGATTTGAACCCATGACCTCTGGAAGAGCAGTCAGTGCCCTTAACCACTGAGCCATCTCTCTTATTATTCATTCTTCGTGTGTTTGTCCCTTCCCTTGAACTTTCTTCTTTAGGGCAGGGCTTCTCTTGTGTGTCCTAGACTAGCCTTGACTCCACATCTTCCCAGCCTCAGCTTCCAGAGTGGTGGGGTGACAGGTCGGCCATCCAGCAGGGCTCTCAGCCCGTCTTTGTTGAGTGTCTGGTACATGCCCTGAATGCAGAGTGAGCTAAGCAGGTACAGTATGGTCTGCACTGACAATATCTAAGCGACAAACGCTCACGGGAACCTCAGGTGGTGACAAATGAGAAGGAACAGGTGTTGAACGGGAAAGCACTCGGGGATTGCTTTTAGACAGAAGGTCAGTGAAGGGCTTTTGAAGGAGATGATACCGGAGGGTGGGGCTGAGGGACTGCCATGGGCAAATGACCTCCACTAATTTGCCAAGCACTTAGGGAGAAATGACTGAATGATTAAAGGGTAGAAATGAATTTTTTTTATTTAAAATTAAATTGTTGTTACTATGTTGGGTGTTGACCTAACACATGCTGCAAGCACTCAATCACTGAGCTACACGCACTCTACCACTGAGTTAAAATCATTCTACCACTGAGCTACAAGCACTCTGCTACTGAGTTGCACCTGAAGACAGGGTCTCTCGAAGTTTCCCAGATTGACCTTGAATTTACTCTGCAGCACAGGCTGCCTGCTCCTCCTGCCTCAGCACCCCCAAGTAGTTGGGGTGACAGGTGTATTACCAGGTCAGGTGCCTACTTGGACTCAGTTACTCTTTTTCTTTTTTAAGATTTATTTAATTTTACATGCCCTGGTGTTTTGCCTGCATATAAGTCCGTGTTGAGGGTATCAGATCCCTTGGAACTGAAGTTACAGATGGTTGTGAGCTGCCATGTGGGTGCTGGGAATTGAATTCGGGTCCTCTAAAGGAGCAGCCAGTGCTCTTAACCACTGAGTCATATCTCCAGGCCTTACTTTGTAATTTATCTTCGAGACAGGGCCTCATGGTTTCAAGGCTCCAAGCTGAGCTTGAACCCCAACGACATTTGGTTGAGGAGGACCTTGAACTCCTGATCCTCCTGCCTCCACTTTTAGGCAAGTGCTCTACCCAACTGAGCGGCAGCCAGCCAAGGCCCATGCTACCAGGCTGGCTACAGAATATCCTTGAGGCACTTCTGGAATTCAGGCTCTTCTCAGCAGTGACTCAAAGCTGCCTTCCTATCAACTGTCCTTAGATCCCCAAGGCTGTTCACCTGCCCACCCCCAAGAATCCAGTAGCAAGCAGGGTGTGGTGCTATGAGGGAAGCAGCTCTCAAAGTGCCAGTATGTGGGGATGGGGTGGTTCTGCTGCCAGCATGTCTACAGCCTGTGTGGGAGCATTAGGAATTTGTGGCTGGGGGATTAGGGCAGGCAGATTCATTTCTCAGGCCTGGGCCTACTATTGGGTCATATGGAATCAACATTAAACTCAGGGCTTTGGGATGAAGCACCAGAGTCACTGTGGGGAGTGAGTGTCTGTTCCTCCCTGTGGCTCAGAGGACAGGGCTCCATAGTTTATAGCAGGAGACTGTGGGAAGGAAGCGAGCCCGTCCACTTCAGGGCACTTTCCTCAGCCCTCCATGCCTCTGCCTTACAGAGACTTGGGTGGGGAAGCCGCAGGGGTGGGGGTAGAGAGGTTCCATGCGCTGGGCCTGAAAGTATACCTGACACTCCCCCACCCTCTTCAGTGCCTGAGGTTGGCAAGAGCTGGGGGGAGTCGGAAGACACCCCAAACTCTTCCTCCGTAAGAGAGAAATCTGAGCTGATGCAAATGAGGGAATGTCCCTGAATGACTCCAAGAGACCAGGCCAGAGAGGAAGGGTAGCCTTGTCTCTTCCCTTCCCCAGGCAGATCCAGACGGCCTTCTGCAGGTCTGGGTTTGGGCTTTACATTGTCAGCTGGGCACCATGGGCAAATGGGTGCAACGTGATGGGTGTGTGCCCTGACCTATGACTCCTGTTCCAAAGGGCACCCGCCCACTGGCACACTTCCTTTTTTCAACTCTTAGACTCGGTTCCCCCTCCACCATCTGCCCCTCGCCCCTCCTCGGGCTCAGGGGTGGAGAGGGAACCCGCTGCCCGGGTGCAGGAACCCCAGCACCCCTGAGGAAGAGGCCCTTGCCCTGGCAACCGCACTCCTGCCGCAGCCATTCCCCTGCTCCCTAGGGGCTCTCTTGTCGGCAGAACCGAATCTGCTGAGACTTCACTCCAAAAAAGGAAAGCTAAATTGAAAAAAAAAAAAAATTCAAACTCTCCAACGCGTCTAGGGAAAGCAGAAGCAGTGGGAGGAGGCGGCTGCAGGGCTGGGCTGTCTTGCCTGGCTGCTGTTAAGATCTAAGGCTGAGAGGGCCCACTATGGGGTGTGTCAATGAGCCCCTGCTGCTAGTAAGCAGGCTCCTACTGGGTCGGAATGGTCCTAGTCGTGTGTCCAAGAGTGGGCCACAGGCTCGGTGTGCAGCCTAGGCACCCCATGGGTGTTCGGTCTGGGCCATATGGAGCCCGGGTGACAGGACAGCACACCGCGACCCGCGTGCTAGGAACTTGCAGGGGCCTCTCTAGATGTCATATTCGAGTCACTGAACCTGTTCGCCACTGCCTGAGGTCCGCGGAGCTTTCCCCAAGGGCTAATCTCCCAGGCGAGGCCCAGCGCGTCGCTGAGCATCTGCGCGCGTCTCTGAGGGCTCCGTGGGTGGCCCTCCCCGGGGCGTCGTCTCCGCATCCCCTGGACACTCCTGAGTTATAATTTAATAGCTGAAACGCGATTCCCGTGAAGTCTCTGGGGTTCGCGGAGGAGGAGGAGGTGGAGGGGGCGGGGAAGCACTTGCTCCGCCTTCCTCCGGCGGCGAGAAACGCAGCTCGGCGTGCGCAGGCCTGGAAGGCGTGCACGCGGGCCCTTTAAGGCGGCCGGGGCGGCCCTCCACTAGACCCCGCCCCTAGCCCCGCCCCTTAGCCGCCAGGAGCGGAGCCGCGGGCAGCACAGGCCGGGCCGCATCCCCGTCCCCGCGCCAGCCGCCCGCGCCCGCCATGCGCGCCCCGCAGCGGCCCGCGCGCCCGGGCCCCGCGTCGTAGCGCGGCGGGCGGAGACCACAGGCTCCTAGCCGGGCCCGCCGCGTCCCGGAGCCCCATCGGTGCCGCAGCCCGGCGCCAGCGCCCGGTGCCGCCGCCGGCGAGGTGAGTCGGGCCGAGTGCGCGGAGGGCGGCGGGGAGCGGGTGGCTTCCGGGCCCGGGCGGCGCACGCGGCGGAGTTGGCGCCCCCGAGGGGACGGGCGGCGCGGCGGGGCGCGCGCGGGGGCGCGGGAACTTCGGGAACTCCGGGGACCTTGCAGGGCGGTGCAGGCCGCGACCCTGGCACCCGGGACCCTGCGGGATGGAACAGGCCAAGATTCGGGGACCTGCCGGGTGGAACAGGCCGAGAATCGGGGGGTCCTACGGATGGAATAGGCCAACAGTTGGGGACCCTCCAGGCGGTACAGGCTGGGACCCAGGTACCTCCGGGGTGGCGCAGCCTGAAGACCTGGGTGCCCTGTAGGGTGGTGCAGCCCGAGGACTGGGGAACCCTTCAGGGATGTGGAGGCCGGGACTTGGGACCCTCCGGGATGTAGCAGTCTGGGACCTGGGGACTCTCTGGGGGTGGTACAAGCCAGGACCCGGGAACCTTTTGAGATGGCACCGGCTAAGACCCAGGAACCCTGCAGGGAGGTGAAGGCCAGGACGTGGGGATTCTCACGGGTGGTTCGGATCAGGACCCGGGGTCTCTGCGGGCAGTTTAGGCCAGGACCCCGGTACTCTCCAGTATGCCGAAGGCCAGGCCCCGGGGACCCTGCGTGGTGGCGCAGCCTGAGGGCTGACTGATGGACTCCGGTTTGGAGCAGGCCAGGACCCGTGGACCCTCTGTTGTGGCGCAGCCTGAAGACCCGGATTCTCAGGGGTGGTGGCGCAGTCCAAGCACTTGGGGCCCCCTCCGGGGTGCTTGCCCGCGGAACTCTGGGGTGGTGCAGGCCAGGATCTGAGACCCCCGGGGGTGGCTCATCCTGGGACCAGAGGACCCCGTGTTCGGCCGCGCCCCCCCTCTGGTGAGGCGCCGCCTCCTGTTCCCTCCCCCTGGCTGTGCGTATACTTCGGATGTCTCTAGTTTGGGAAGTTGCAGATCCGAGCCTAGCGGGGCAGTCGGGAGCCTAGCGCCCCCAGACGCGCGTGGGAAGCGGCCTCCCCTCCCGACCTTGCGGGAGGAGAGCGGGGCGGGCGTCCAGACGGGCGGTCCCCGGGGCCCCAGGAGCTGGGGGCGCCCAGCAGCGGCGGCTGAATAATCTTTACATTGTAGCTTTATTCGCGCAGCCAGGTCCACCCGCCGGCGTGCGCGCGCCCTCCCTGAGTCTGGTGCAGGCAGCGGGGGCGGATCCGTTCTGTCTCAGCCTCCTCCCTTCCTCCCCTTCTCCTCCCCCCTGTTGGTGAGAACTGGTTTTATTACGATTACGCTTTTTTTTCCTCCCTCTTTGCAGATTTGGTGGAGGGATGTGTGTGTGGGGGGAGGTAGGAGTGGGAGGCAGAGGATCCCTGGGGCTCTGTGAGCAGTGTTAGGGTGGCCTTGACTTTTGAATCCAGCCCTGGTGCCTGCGGCTGCTTTGATGAAAGGGGCTCTGAGGCCAGGCGCGTGTAAGGGGGGGGTGCATCTCAGGCCACTGCTGGGGACTTCGTGGGTGGCCTTTTTTTTTTTTTTTTCTTTGATTGTTGAGAAGGGGGCAGAATAGACCGAGGGAGGCTGAGGAAAGCCTGAGGCTTAAGCGTTCTGACTGGTTTCTGCAGCTCAGTTTCTGGGTTCGAATCTTGAGTGGTTGATTGTGATGAGAGGGGGGTGGGGAGCAGATGACTTCACCTTTCTGTGCTTTCTGGCTTCTCTTCTGCAGAGTGAGGTTGAAAACGGTTCCCAGGTCTGGGGCGCTTCTGTGAACCGAGTCTGTGTAGAGAGGGTCCTTGGATGGGTTACTATGACTACTGTTATTTCCGGATTCTCATCCTTCCTCTGTTGTCGAATTGGGGAAACCCACAGGGTGTCTGCCCAACCTTTGGGAGCTGGGAGGGTCAGATGGAGGAGGCCCCCAGGATGGAGAAGGGCCAGGCTTCAGCCCATTGAACACAGGCAAACACGGAGTTGGCAGCCAGCTGAGCTGCAGTGAGTGGTGGCGGGGTTGGTGAGGGCATTTCGGGTACTGCCTAGCTTTCCTGCACTCCTGCCATGCCCCTGTTTGGAAATTTACCGCTGTTGCTTTGGGGTGCCAGGGGAGCCTGCGGTGTTCAGGTCCAGACGTGGGGGTGGGAGTGAGTGGCCAGACCTGGCCTCTTCCCACGGAGCTATTTACGCTTGCCCAGGAATCAATACTATTGATAAAGCCATGTCCGTGGTAATGTGGCTGTCAGGCCCTGGTGAGAGATGGAGACCCCTCCTGGGGCCGTGCCCCTCCCCCCTCGGTGAGGGCTCATGGCTTAATCCCTTTTTTTCTCCCAGTGAATCCTTCTGCCACCTCCCAAAGGTTTCCTAGCTCTGCAAACAGGAATTGAGCTGCACCACCACGGGATTTGGGATTGTTTGGGGCCAGCAGGTGCTTGCAACTCTAGAGCCCCCTCTCCACAGGGACCCTAGAGTCCTGGCTGGAGATGAACGGGTTGTTTGTAGTAGGGTCCACCTCGGTGCCAACCACCCAGTTAGAGGAGAGATTGATCCAGTTGGAGCTTCTCATGTGCTTATCACCAGGGGCTGAAGTGTTTTTCTTTTTTCTTTTTTTTCTTCTCTATGCGTTTTTTCCCCCCTGCTCTGTTTCCTGTTCATGTCTCCAATACCATATAGCAGCCTCCCCAGGTGATACCTCGGGGACAGTTTCCTGCAAGGATGGCAGCTTGCGGGAGCTGGTGATTCCTGCTTAAGGTGCCCAGGGGATGGGTGTGTGTGACTGTGAGCTGAGGCAGCTGTCTGAGGCAGCCGGGGCCACACAAAGCCAGGTGGAGGGGTAGTTGGGAAGACCCACCTCCCCGGGGAGTAAGAGAAGCTTGGGTAGGGTCAGGTGTGCAACCCTGGAGGAGGCTGACAGATCGGAAATCCACTTCACGGGGTGCCAGCTGAATTCTCTTCTCCGAGCTGGCAGATCTGCACTGCAGTAACAAAATGGTGACATCCAGGAAGCTCTCACTGTGTGCGCCAGCATTCAGAAAGTGCTTACTGTGTGTGCCAGCATTCAGAAAGTGCCAGGCATGAATCTACCCTACCGAATGTTCTGAGGTGGGCTGTAGGGACGTGACTGTCCTTTTTTATAGATGCTGTCACAAGAGGCCCTGAGAGATTTTGGTGACTGGCCTTGGGAGCTGGGGCTAACACCTGGGTTGTTCTTGGGTCACCCAGCAGATAGCCTTGGCTTTGGCCAGCTGCAAGGATGGGAGCAGGTACTGACCTTTCTCATGGTTGTGGCACCTGCTGATCTTTGCAGGGCTGTGGGAGGAGGGCAGCTCTGAGACTGGGAACTTGTTCTCCCAGGGCTGGGAGAGGGGGCGGTGCCAGCGGCAGGCTGGCATTTCTTTGAAGTCTCATTTTATCTCAAACATTCATGCAAATTTTTGGCATCTGCCTTGGCGACAGTGCTGTGTTTATTTTGAAATGAAAACAGGGGTTTGAATTATTTAGCATGGTGTCTGACAGGGCATAAAGCTGCAAGCGAGGAGCCCTGAGGCCTGGAGTGATCCGCTGGGTGTCTCCTTCAGGAATCTGGCCGGGGACATATCTGTGCATGCAGGCTTACTCAGCCTCTGCTCCCTAGGGTGCCACCGGTCAGAGGGTGCGGTTGCCCAAGGTCACAGGGGGACTGTGTGCCGATGGTGAGCCACAGAGTCCTCTTAGTGACACCTCTGTGTTGGAGTTGACTGCAGGCACCGACACTGCCGTGCTCAGGGGCCCCTGGCTGGTCACGGCTTCCTGGTTCATAGATGCCTAAAGGATCATGGAAGCATGGCAGGAGACAGGTTGCCTTGATCTGTTTTGTCTGATCCCATGGTTGATTGAGCATAGCATTGTAAAACTTCCAGACAGTTGGTCTTATGGCCCACAAAACAGTGTGCCCAGGCTGGTGCCAACAGGACTTGTGGTCTCACCTGTCAAGTCGGAACCCTGCCCTCCATCACTGGGATCTTTTGGGGATTGCAGAGGCCAAGGTTCGGTGCTCAGCAAGCACCATAGCATCAAGTTGTTCGGCTCTGGAGAGGTTACGTAGCCTCTCTAAGACTTGGTCTGTTCATCTGTGAGATGGGCCACCACCATTGCTGCTACTGCTTCTGCTTGGGTGCTTAATGTCTTGAGGGTCACACAGGTACAGTTGGCTTCGGATCTGCTACTGTATGTAGCTTCCCCATCGGAGAGCAGAGATTTGCCCAAAGAGTTTGTCATGGGGGCTCTTGTCCTTGTACTTAACTTGCTGTGTGGTAGGACAGGATATGTTTATCCTGTCTTTTTTTCCTTGTAAATTTATTTTTCAGTATATTGGGGTTGAACCCATGGCCTCGGGTACTGAGCAAATATTTGTACCACTTGAGCTACACCCCTAGACTGGAATCTTCCCTCCCGAAGGCTGCTGGGAAGGCTCCTCCAGAGGCTGTCTGGTCTAGTCTCTTCCCTTGACCCCAGGTTAGGGCTTGTTGCCCTCTGGAAACTGAGGGCTCCTCCCCTCTCCCTGGTTGGGTGACTCAGCTGCTTTTCTCTGCTCTGGGAGCTGCCGTTTCCCCTCCCACCTGTAGTCAATCTGCTTGGGGATCAATAGCAGCTCGGAGGATAGGAGAGGACTGTGTGGTTGAAGGTGGGCATGGTACCCTCTGGTGTGTTTGGGGGTTTCCCCTCCCTCTAGCCCTGACAGTCTGGTTGCCTTAGGGGTGTTGAGGAAAGAGCACACAGTGACTTCCTGTGTGTTGCTCTGTTTTCTCTCCCTCCCACTGTGTCCAGAGCACCAAGTTCCTGAGCAGGTGGCTTTATTTAATTTTAGTTCACTTAAACAGCTTCAGTGGCTGCCTGGCCACTCTGTGCACAGTGGCCACTAGATATAGGAGCAAGGTTGTCACTGAGCATCGTATCCCCCCTACTCACCATGTTCTCTGGGCTTTCCATGCTTCATGCTGTCCTTGAGGGTCTGTCTGTCCTATGCATGGTTCTGGTTCTCAGGCCCTCTGCCCTCTGGTCTGGGTACCCACCTCATGGCTTTATTTTCTCACCAATCTCTGGCGCTGTATGTGTAGCTACTGGAAAGTTAGTAGTGGTGGAAGTATGTTCTAGAGCATCTCCTGCTTTTGAGTGTTTGCAGTGCGCAAGGTTGGTTCCACCCCGACCAAAACTATTCTAATTATCGTTCTCAATTTCTAGTCCTCAGGATTGGATCCAGGGCCTTGTGCATGCTAGGCAAGTTCTCTATTAACTGAGCCATATCCTAAGTCTCTTTTATCCTTTTATTTATGAAACAAGCTCTTACAAAGCTGCTGAGGCCGCTCTTGAACTTGGAGTCCTTCCTGCCTCAGCCTCCAGAGTACCTGAGAAGATGAGCTCTGCTGAATTTGATCATTAATTACAATAGAAGTGAGAAGCTGGTGGGGCTGGCTGCAGGCTCAGGCGGTGTGGTTGGAGAGCCTGGTACTCTGTGGTGGTGGTGGCAGCTGTGTGCAGAACCGGACCATGCCGTGTGTCTGGCAGCCCTGTAAGGCCAAGGTCCCAGCACCCTCCTGCTCCTTTCCCAGGCTCATCAGGTATCTGGTCTGAGCCAGCATAGAAGGCTGTCTTTATGCACAGGGTGGCACATGCTGCCACTGTGGCTGCTGATCCAGCTGGGACCCTGGCCTGCTTGCATGCCTCTGGTCCTCTGGGGAGGGCCTGCCTCCAGTAAGTGAAACATATTTTCTTTGCTATGAATTAATGTGCCATGGGCACCTTATTTTTCCTCTCTGTTTTTGGGGGGTGTCAGGGACAGGGCCTGTCTTAGTGTTTTATCCTGTGAAGAGACAACATGACCAAGGCAGCTCTCATGAAAGAGAACACTTAACTGGGGCTTGCTTACAGTTTCCAAAGGTTAGTCCAGGATCATCATGGTGAGAGGTGGACAGGCATGGGACTGAAGCAGTAGCTGAGAGCTTTACATCCTGATCTGCAGGTAACAGGCAGAGAGATAGCAGACAGACACACATAGACAGAGGACACACACCCACACCCACACCCACACCCACACACACACACACACAGAGCCTGGTGTGGACTTTTGAAATCTCAATGCTGACTCCCAGTGACACATTTCCTCCAACAAGGCCACACCTTCCAATTCTTCCCAAACAGTTCCACTAACTGGGGACTAAGCATTCAGACATGTAAGCCTATGAGTACGGTTCTCATTCAAACCACTGCAAGGTCAGTCTGTAGCCCATGCTGGCCTGGAACTATCGGCAATCCTCCTGTCTCAGCCTCGTGAGTTCTGGGATGACAGGCACGTGTCACCACAGCTGGCTGCCACACGGTCACACACTTAGATTGGTAGCTATTGTTACCTTTTATATATTTGTCAGAAAAAAAAATTAGATACACAGCAACAAGAAGTAATGCTTCTTAAGCTGCAGAAGGCTCTGGGCTTCATAGAACGGCACTTTCCTAAAAGGAGATGCTGGGGTGAGAGAAGTATGAAGGCAGTGGGGAGTGCAGATGGGGGTACAGCTTGCAGCTCCTGGGGTCCTGTCCCCAAGGCAGTCATAGTGGCTGTGCGCAGGCACATCAAGTATGAGTGTGTCCCTGTGTCGCATTGTATATGTGCCCCTACTGCACACCGATTGTCATGTCCTGGTCTGTGTTGGACTATGGTATATTCAGTATGGAGTCTCAAGGGTGTCATCCACTGCTGGGAGCCAGGGCTGGTGTGATGGCTGGCCCCATGGTCTCACTATGTAGTCCTAGCTGTCCTGGAACTCACCATGTAAACCAATCTGACCTCGAATTCAGAGGTCTGCCTGCCTCTGCTCCTTGAGTGCTGGGATTAAGGTGTATGCCACTACACCTGAGCTACCTTAAAAACATACATACACACACACACACAACAAAACGATTTTGTGAAATACAGTTTTTGGGGTCCATAAATACTTGTTGGGCTCTTGCTCTGAAAGTCTTGTCTACACGGGTGGAACAGAGCATGTTGGGATCCCCTAAGACAATGCTCTCAGACTCTTTGACCTTTTTATAGTTTACCCGGGTTTTTGTACTTAGGGACTCAGGCCCTGGGCAGAGGGTCTGGAGGTCATGTTGTGCATTCCCCCAAACCCCTGCTTCTGGCTTGGGTGCTGGCCCAGTCAGGCTTAGTTCAGTGGTTGTACCCGGCTGTTGTATTCAGTGGGAAAAAGAGGAGGTGGCTGGCTTTGGACACGATCCATTTGCTTCTTAAACACTGACGCCTTTTGTGTGGAGCTCTGAGTGCTTTCTGGGTGACTTGATGTCATTTTCAGAATTCTCACCAGCTTTTAGCTCGCCCTGTTTTCCCTTTGCTTTGGTGGCTTGGGAGCTCAGAGGCAGCTCTGCAAGCCTGCCTTTAGTAGTAGGATAGGTTTGTGTTAGGGTTTTTCACCCATGTCGCCCTGGGTGCAGATTCCTTTGTCTCGGCTTCCAGCATGGATTTTATCTTACCATGAAGGTGCTGTGTGGGGTGCCCCCTCTGTGCAGTACAGGGTAGGTGCCCCCCCATGTTCCCTGGGCATGGCTTAGCAAGATCAGCTCTGAAGAAGCACCCATGGGCACCTGTGAGCCTTGGGCAATTGATAGAATGACTTGAGGGCCCCTAGAGCCTGCGGAACAGTGCCCTGTGGTAGGACATCACCTGTTGGTACCCCGGAGCCCTGCCCCAGATGCTTAGAATGCCTCTGCTTCCTCACCCACTGGGGTAGCACTGGATTGGAAGGTGAGATGAGGAAGAGCCCCAGGGGGCGGGCGGCGGGAGCTGGGGTCAGGGCTGTCTGTGGGTGGGTGAGGGATGTAGCATACAGATGGTTTGGAGTCAATCTTTCCTGGCCTGGGCAGCTTCAGTGCTCAGTCTCCCTGGGGAAAGTCGCCCTGGGGTCAATCTCTATTGGCCTGAGTGGCCTTCAGGGTTAATTGTTCCTTGGCAGGTGGCCCCTGCGGTCCAGCTCTACTGTGCAGGTGGCCTTAGGATCAGGCTGTGTTCCCTTTGCCCTCACTCCTCAGGCCAGTTGTCCTGGGGCTGGTAGCTGGGCTTCCCTTCTGATTTTCCTTGTACTTGGTTTTTCTATGACTTGTGTATGCATTGGACTCTTGGGGAAATCTGTCCAAGCCTAGGTCTGGAGAAGCCCGGGTGGCTGGCGTGGACTTAGAGCAGAGGGGTGACCTTTCAGGGTGTGAAGGGGTGAAAGAAGCCAGGGACTTACTGTGCAGATGTGACCCAGCTGTTCTAGGCCCAGGCTCATGAGTGAGGGACAGTGGACACCCTCCCCCACCCTGCTGTCTTCGGAGAGGACAGCCTCCCTAGATCTGAGCTGCCTAGGAGAAAGCTAGGTCCCCCTTATTTTAGTCTGGGCTTCTGCTTAGAGAAGGGTTCAGGTGGGCACTGGCCTGCACTAACTTCCCCCAGGTCCCTTCTGCGGCTAGAGGTTGTTCTGTGGTCGTGTGTGTGATGGTCCTCTGTTGGGGCCTGAAGTCTTACATTTCAGAGTCCAGGCCTGGAGATCTCTCAGGCATATCTGTCTTCATGCTGGCCTCTGCAGGGCCCACTGAGACACACTGATGATCCCTGTGTCGCCTGGTATCTCCATGCCTGTAGAAACCTGCCTGGCCCTGGTCTGATGGGGTAGCCTGCTATGGGAGGGCTAATTTGGCTTCAAGGTTGGAGGGGTGTTATTCTCGGAGACCCTCGGGGATTTCCCCTAGGCCAGATGAGTCACATTGTAAGGGTAATGGGTCCTGGGTGGTCCCAGCTGAGCCCTGGAAGGAGGCTGTGTCTTCAACTTACCTGGCCCACCTTTGCTGTCTCCACCTGTTTTCTGAGCCTGGCTGGCATGGGTTGACCAGATCTCCTTCGGAGAACCCTAGGATGTGACCTTCAGTGGCAAGAGAGTCACTGTGGACATCAGCATTTAGGGTGAAGTCACACTGCAATGGGGTGTCTGTGAATGTGACATGGTGTCTGTTCCATGAGAGGAGTTGACAGGAAGACATGGACAGAAGAGATGGGACAGAGGTGGGACTGCCAAGGCCTACAAGCCGCTTGGGAACATGGAAGGCTAAGGTTGAGTCTTATGGGATTCCTGGAAGAACCATCCCTGCTCTTGGTTTTGGACTTCAGGCTCTTAAAACATAGAGAATTGTGAGCCCCTGGGGCCTGCTCCTCCCCACAGTCATTCTGGAAAGTGGATTGCTTCCCAGCAGTGGCCTCTGCCAGCCCACCATAGGATACCTTTAAACCCCAATCAAGCTGGGTGTGCTGCTGCATGCTGGGAATCTGTGCATTGGAAAGCTGAGGCAGAAAGGATCACAAATTCAAGGCCAGTTTGGGCCACATGGTAAGGTCCTGCCTCAGAAAACCAGCATGGCTGGTGGAATGGCTTAGCAGGTAAAGGTGCTTGTGATAACAAGACTGGTGACCTGAGTTTGATCCCTGGAACCCACAGAAGTGTGGAAGGAGAGAACTGACTCCAGAGTCATCTGTAGGCTTATACTTGTGTACGCCGCGCCTGTGCTCCCTATACAAGAGTGTGCAAAAAAAAGACAAAAGAGCGCAATAGCTTGGGCCTCGGGAGATGGCTTCCTCAGTACAGTGCTTGCTGGGCAAAAAGGAGAACCCAAGTTCAGCTTCTAGAACCATGTAAAAAGCTCTCATGGAATTGTGAGCACCTAAGCCAGTGGCTCTCAGCCTGTGGGTCATGACCTATTTGGGGGTTGCCGTCCCCTTTTGCAGAGCACCTAAGATCAGAACACACAGATATTTATATTATGATTCATAACAGTAGCAAAGTTACTGTTGTGAAGAAGCAGCAAGATGATTTAATGCTTGGGGGGAGATCACCACAACATGAGGGACTGTGTTAAGGGTCGCAGCCTTAGGAAGATTGAGAACCAGTGCTTGGAAGGTGGAGGCAGGATCCCTGGGCCTTGCTGGCCAGGTAGCCTAGTCTAATTGGAAAGCCACAGTGTGAGAATGTCTCAACAAACCAAAACAAACCCAAGGTTAGACAGGATCTGAGTATCAGCACTCAAAGTGGCATATGACCTCCACGTGTGTGTCTACACCTACCCACACTCAAAGTAAACCAAGTCAGATTGACCCAGTTGCCCCAGTGGCAGAGCCAGCCCTCTCCCTGGCTGGCAAGGCCTGCACAGCCACTCGCCACCCCCTGCCCCTTGCCTTCTTTGTGCCTGCCACATTGGCATCGGCTGCTTCCCCTTGTGTGTTCCTCCACCCCAGGGCCTTTGCATGTTCTCTGTCTGAGGTGACCCCCCTCCCCCCATCATCAGCTTTGTGCCCACAGTGACCGTCCGGCGGGCTCTTTCCTGATTTGTCATTGCATTACACCCTCACCTGGCCGAGCTCTCTCCTCTAGATTTTCGTCTGTGCTGTCCCATAATGTATGTCTTTGGCTGTCTCTTGCTGCACCTGGTCACCCTGGCAACACCTCGAGTTCTAGAGTAGTGAGAATACATGTTGGCTGCAGGGTGCCTGCCCTGGGACTGCCAGGGTTTCAAGGCTCCATCTGTCCTTGTGTCTGATGCCCTTGTCTGGATCGCAGTGCTGCAGTTGAGCACTCTCCTTTCTCCAAGGCTGTAGCTGCTCCCGGCTGGGGTGAGGCAGGCCTAGGTGCCGTTGAGCCAAGCCTCAGTGTCTGGATCTGTAAAGTGGGTGAGTGCCTTTACAGCACAGCATGTAAGTGGGTGGATGTTCTTGCATTCTCTGGCCTGCTCCTGCCTGGCCCTTAGGAACAGGTGTGCGTGCTGCTGTGACTGTAGGTTTTCTGTGCCGGAGGCTCACCTCCATCTGGTGTGAATGCTGGATGGGGATATCAGAACCCTACTTGCTGTGCCTGTCCTGAGCTGGCCCTTCTAAGCCTTGGTCACCAAAGTGCCCCATTTTTCAGATAGGGAAACTGAGGTACACACTGGTGTTACTGTTATGCCCCTTCCCGGGTGGCAAGTGGCCTGGGCAGGACCTTGTCTGTCCTTGGAGTCCTTCCCTTTGACTGGCTGGGAACAGTCCCCTGCCCTTGTGTGCGTACCTGGTCACTGCAGCTTGTTCCCTCAGAGCTACCCGCCAAGGCTTCAGGTCTTTGCCTGGCTCTGCAGTGTGGGAGGCTGACCCTGCTATCTTGGCTTCTCCTTGCTGGTTATAAATAGCAGCTGCAGCACTGACAGAAAGCTGCATTCCCCCACTGGCATTCCCCCCATCCACTGTGTCTCCTGGCACCCGGGTTCTGCTATTGTCCTTGTCACAGCTTTGTGGGAACACCAGGGCAGGGACTGCACTGCAGGTTTGCTGTGTGACCTTCAGGTTTGTACGGCCCTCTCTGTTCCCTGCATCCCTTGCCTGGGCATCTGAGCCTGTTAGGTTCTGTAAAGAGCGTTTCTGGGTGATTAGGGAACATTGAGGTGTGTATGGCCAGGAGAGGAGCTGGCATGGGCCGGGGCATGTTGATCTGGGACAGGGGATGCTGACAAGGCGGTGGTACTGATGGGCACCTGAGGCCAGCACTTCCTCTATTTTCTGGCCTGAAGGTGACAGAAAAGGCTTTGAAGCAGGGGAGTGCTTCGTGGGGCCCTGGTTCAGCCTTCAGTGTCTGGGTGGTTGTTTTCATTCTGTGCCCTGTCACAGGCAGGAGCTGGCCTTTGTCCCTTCAGTGCTGCCATAGGGACCCTGCTTTCCTGGTGGTCCAAGGGCCAGGGTTGTCAGTATCTTTAGGTGATGTGAGAGCGACCCACCCTGGCTAACAGCCTCTCCAGTTCCCATTCCTTCCAGCGACTTGACCTTCTGGAAGCTTCCTTCACATGTTTCCCACCTCCCCCAGTGACCAGCTGTACCTTGCACACTTCCTGACCTGGTGATGTCTGGAGGCCTCACAGAAGAGGCTTGGTTGGTGCCAGTATTTTTCTTGGCCTCAGCTGTGCCTTCCATGGTAGGAGTTGGGAGTGGGGAGGAGGAGTACAGGTTTCAATGGGGAGGAATTTCCTGTGCCCATTTTGGGTTTCATGACTGGTCAAAAAACAAAAGCCCAAACCTCCAAACAGTTACTCAAGAACACTGCTTGATAGTTACCTTGTTAACCCAGAGTGAGGTCTGCAGTGATGGGCTCTACCCGAATCACCTTTTCACAAAAGGCTAGACCGAGTACCTAACGAATAGATATATGGGAGGCAGATCTGGGCATGTCCGCTGTGCCCCGTGGGAACGGAGAGGCTGAATTACTGGGACCCCAGAATTAGATGTTAGAGTCCAGGTTTGTGGGGTGTGTCCCTGGGAGTTCACTTGAGGCCCTGAGGTGCTTTCTTTCCAGAGTCTTTTTTAGGAGAACAGCAGCCCCCAAAATGATGCCAAGTGTCAGAGGCTGTGTGTTTTGACAAATGGCAAAGGAGAACTGAGGCTGCAGATGGAGCTTAGGGTGAGAGTCAGCCGGAGCCAGGTGACTGACTGTTAAGGGTGATCTTGCTAAAGTGTGTACAGGGTCTTCATGACGAAGAGGCAAGCGGCCATGTCCTATGTCCCTGGCTGTGAGGGGGATGTCAGGCCCCACCCACATAGCATCTTCTCCTTGCTCTGCTATTGTGTCACCCACCTTCAAATGGAGAGCGGAGATGCGTGGCTTTGCCTGGTGCCTGGACATGTCACTTGTTATAACCGAAGAGGAAGCTTTCCTGCGCCAGTGCACGCTCAGAGCTGGGGACACGGTCAATGCAGATGGTGATTGTCTCCGATCCAGGGCATGGATGGTCCTGGGATCTGGAGAAACAATGTAGAGCAGCAGGAGAGAACTACATCTTGCAAGGGACTCCACTGGCAAGGAAGCTGGTGAGGCCAGGGAGGCTGAGGAGGCAGGGGGGGTCTGTGGTCTTATGTCCTCTCTTTGTTTTTTATTCCCTCGAAGACAGTGTGTACCTGTTCCCAGCAGATGGCCAGGGAACACTGTGTCCCTAGTTTGTCCCATGACAGACTATAGTTGGTTCTCTAGGATGCGCTCCTCCAGCCATGGCCTTGTTTCCAACTGGTAGGTGCCCTGGGTTCTTTGCTGCAGGCAATGCCCAGAGGCCAACTCCCCAGCTGCAGAGAAAGTCTGAAATTGCCGGCTCCTGTCCCAAGGCCTCTGGGCCTCTCGCCAGCAACCAGAGCAACAATTAAATGAAATGAGATCTTTCGATGCAAGTGTCATACCTCTCCCCCTCCCTTCTCCCAGTTCTGGAGGCTGGGTTGGCTAGGGTTGGTTGCCCTCGTAAGGTTGGGTGAAAAGGCTGTTAGGCAGAAGTGGTTTGTGTCTACCAGGCTGGGCCAGGAGGCGAGGAGGTATGGAGATGTGTTGGTTAAATAAAGATCACAGGACACTGTCTGCCATCAGGTTTCCTCACTGGAGGTGGGTTGAGTGTTGCCTTTGTTGGATGTGGGCTTTTCCCACCCCATCTTTCTGCTTCCAGAGGCCTGTTTGTTTCCCTGTCGGCCTGGGCCCCAACGTGTCCTTATAGCAGAGTTCACTGGTCCCATCGTTCTGCAGGAGGCAAGCTGCAGCCTGTTGTCACAGTGAGCCATGTGACCCTGCCAGTGTCAGCAGTAGGTCAGCAGTGGGTGAACAGTGACAAGTTTATGTATCACCCATTCAGGAGTGTCCCATGCTCAGGAAGATGGGCCTCAGACCCCAGGAGCACTTTGGGAATCCTGGAGTCCCCTGTCCTGCCATCATCCCCACATATCCTCAGCATGTTTCAGTCACGCTGCCTCAGTCTCCCTGTATGTAAAACAGGGATGAGGCAGTGCTCCCCTTCTTGGCTTTGTGGAGCCAGAAGGACTTAGAACCAAGCCACTGGCTGTATGTGGTAATTGTCCCCATCATTAGACCTGTGTCAAGACCCAGGTCTTGTGGGTTGATGTAATTTCCTGAGTAGTGTCTGTCATGGGGGTGTTTCTCATGATCAGTGGATCATGGTAGGAAGAGGCTGCTAAAGCTCCCTGTGTACACTGGGCAAAGGAAACGGTGTGGGGCCTTGCCTAGAAGGTGCCTGTCCCAGTGTGGAGGAGGCCACTCTGAAGGCAGGCTTTCTTCAGGCAGGCCTTGAGCCGTGGCAGCTGTCCGACCGAGGGGCTGCCTGCCTTCTGAGACTGTTTCCTGTAGATAAGGAAGTCAGAAACAGAACACCTGGTGTAGGCCAGGCTCCTAGCGGGAATTCCTGGTTTGTAGGGACGGGGAAGGGGCCTCTCTATCTCACCTCCTTTTTCCTAATGTTTTGAGACAGTGTCTTCATGTAACCTAGGTTAGCTTGGCCTGGGCACTGCTCATATTCCTGGGGTGGGCAGTATTTGATTCCGCCCACTAGTGCCTGAGCAGCCCCTGTCTTGCCCCTTTGTGACAGCCAGACTTTGCCCAGTGTCCTTGGGGCACACTCCTCCCATGGCTCTTTGTGTCCTTCAGGGCAAGGAAGCCGCATGCAGCTGAGTTTGCTGGTGCCCAGGCTGTCTTTGTCTTGGCATTTCAATGTGGGAGCATGGCTTATTCTGAGGGGGCAGGTGTTCCAATGAGGACAGCCTGGGCTTGCCTTTTTCTCCCACCTGGGTCCCCAGTATGCTCTGGGCTGCCTTGCCCAGGATGTAGAGCCACATGGCGCGTGGTCCCTGGGTCCCTGCAAGCCTCAATAGCCCTTCTCCGAAGGCCCTGGGAGCTGCTCAGCACAGATCTCTACGGGGATTAAGTGAGTTCATTTGATCCTGAACGTGAACTTGAGCATCGGCTTATCTGCTCTGAGATAAAAGCTGGGTAGGCCATGAGCCACCTGGCCTGTGGAGGAAGTGCAGGATTTTATCCTGCCCTCTGCTTGCCCTGCTAGGGCTTGGGGCTTCCCTGCTGGCATTCTTTGCCAACACCAGGGACTTTCCACCGTGGACCAGTGCTGTAGGACAGCCTGAGGCCTGTGCCCAGCTGAGAAAGCCCACGTTATTTCTACCTACATACTCAGGCTTCACTGTCCCAGGTTTTGAATGAAGTCCTGAGGGTCAGAGAGGTTAGTGGACTTGGCCAGTGTATCCAGGAGTCCTTGACAGTAGGTGATCGTGAAAGCTTGGGGCAAAATGGGAGTGGCTGGGCACAGTCCAGGGAAGGAAAGCTGTGTGCCATACTGCTGAAAGGCCTGCGACTTCAGGGCCTGCTCTTCAGGACAGCTTTAATGGCCAGGTCATTCAGGCTGGTGTGGGGAGGGGACTGTGGTGGTGCGGGACTCAGTCATCCGTGTCTAAGATGTCCAAGGTAGGTATGTTGCCATAGAGCCCCCAGTGCTGCGGCTCTCGGGGAACAGGAGTGGTGACACCAGCACTGTAGGTCATTACCAGGGCCAGGCCCTAGGCTAGAGTCCAGCCCAGGACCTCTGTGCTGCTGCACTGGTACCTCTTCCAGGTCCAGCCACAGTTTTCCTACCTCTGGGCTGTTCCACCTACCTACCGTGGTGTGTCCTTGTTGCCAGTCAGGCCTCCTCAGCTCATGGCAGTATTAGGAGGCCCCGGGTTAAACAAAGTGAGGCCGGTGGCTCCCGCAGACCCTGCCCACCCATTGGCTGGCTCTTCCCACTGACCAGCTCCCACATTATAGGCATTAGGATTGGTTTATAATCTTACAAATAATTTCTCAGGAAAGGGTTTATTCAGCTCACAAGTCTCTAAAATTACTTCTGCGTGTATATGAATACTTTTATGCATTCTTGGTCATGCTGTTCCTTTTACATGTGGAATACACGTGTGTGCGTGTATGTTCAGGGGACAACACCAGTGCGCTTGCTCAGGTGTTTCTTGCATTCTGTGGGGGCAGTTTCTCACTGGGCCCTGGGATGTAGCAACTAGGCGAGGCTGGCCAGGCAGGGTCGGATGTTTCTACCTCCCATCTTGCCATTGCTGGGACTACAGGTGCATGCCAACACACTGACTTCATGGGTTGGATCCAAAATCAGGTCTTCACATTCGGAAGTCAGCGTTTTCTGTCTCCCCTGCCCTGAAAGCCCTTAAAGCACATTTCTTTTTCTCATTAAAAAATACGTAATGATGTGGTTGGAAAGGTGGCTTTAGCAGTTGAAAGCACTGGCTGCTTTTCCAGAGGACCCGGATTTGGTTCCAGCACCCACACAGCAGCTCCCAGCCACCTGTAACTCCAGTTCCAGGATCTGACAACGTCTTCCGACTTCGATGGGCACTATATGCATGCTATAGCACCTATATACTTGCAGGCAGAACGTTCATATCCATAAGATACACATAAGAAAATCTTCTAAAAAATGATGGAATTGGCCTGTGCACACAGTTGAATATTACTCAACCCCAAAATGGGATGAAGCGCCACGTCTCCTACCTTTAGGAACATGACACGAGTGACAGGGCATGAAAGGGGGAGCACACTAAAGCTCTAGGGTGTGAGCTGAGTGTTGAAACATCCATGAAGGACAAATACGTGGAGGACAGAGGAGTGGTGGAGAGGATATTCAAGAGGCGTCATTGTGGACAGGGTCACTTTTAGGGTGGCAGAATGTTCTGGAACTAGATAATAATGGCTGTCCAGCGTTGGGTGTACCGAATGCCATTGAACTGTTCACTTTGTAATGATGCTGTTATGTGAATTTCACCTCAATAAATACATGTGAAAACCAATGACTTATTTATTTTTTTAATGTTTAAGTTAACATTTACTTTGGGGCCTGGAGATGTGGCTCAGTGCTTCAGAGAGTTTGTTGCACTTGCAGAGGACTCAGGTTTGATTCCTAGCACCCACATAGTGGCTTGCAACTCCAGTTGGATAGGATCTGACAGCTTCTTCTGGCCCACAGACATTGTACTTACATGGTGCACAGACATACATTCAGGCAAAACACCCATAAATAGATATTTTAAAAATTACATTTATTTATTGTGTGTGTTTGGGGGTGCAGCCATATGCCACGGTGCATGTGTGGAGGTCAGAGGACAACTTGCAAGAGTTATTTCTTCTAACGCTAAGCTAATGTGGGTTCCAGAAATTGAACCCCATTCGTCAGCCTTGGTATCAAGGGCCTTTACTGCTGAGCCATCTCCCTGGCCCTAATATTTCTTTATTAAGCAGCTTCAGTATTTCTTATTAATCTGCTTGGCTTGGCACCTTGTGGGCTTGTGGTTTAGCGACAGTGTAAGATGAGAGATGGATGTCAGGCCAGCCAAAAGTGGTAGCAGTAGGATTTGAATTTGGGCCTCATGGCGTCCTAAGGTTTAGGCCTGTGCTTTAGGACCTCCCTGCTGGCTCGGGGTGGTCCCTTGGGTGACTGAGTGCTGCTCTGGGTTTCAGGCAGGCTCACTTGCTTGTGTGTGTCTGTGATCTGGAGTCCCTGGGACATGGCCACAGTGCACATAACCTTGTCATCCCAGTAGGGCTGGGAGAGTCACGGCCTCATGTCCCAAAGCAGAAACCTGATTGGACCGGGATGTGAATGAGTACTTCTCAGTCCTAGAGTGCAGAATGCTGGCTCTCTCTCCCTTTTCCCATGTGACCTTGGCTTCCAAAGAGGGTCTGAGCTAGGCTGAAAGGGCCTCTAGGAATAGTGCTTGAAGCTGCTCCCGCACCACCATTGGCCTCCTTAAGCCTCTGTCTCCAGTTGTGTGATGAGCTCAAGAGGGAGGGAGACTGGGATCAGCATCTCAGAATGCAGAGCTGCACAGCTGGGGTGTGGTGAGGAGGGGTGCTGATGTGTCCCTCCTTTTGTAGACTGGACACATGGAGGTGACTCAGGGTAGCCCAGGCTGGCAGCAAGCACAGGGCGAAGTGTGGTGAGCCAGGCTCTGAGGGCTGATCCTCACTGTCCGCCTCAGGGCAGCCATCTTTGCAGGGGTGTGGAGGGGCTTCCCTCCTGACTCTTCACTGGGCACTGTGGGTAGGACAGACATGGCAGGCGGTGTCAGCTCACACAGGGGACTTTGTGAATGAGGTGTGGGGAGCAAAGGTCTGCCTCCCCCATTCTACCTCAGTGCCTCTTCCATCTCAGGTGGCAGGACTTCTGACTGTCCCCTGAGCCCCGGGTGACAGATCTCTTTAATACGCCTCTTGACCCAAGCAATTAATTGCATTCTGGAGATCGATCGTGACCCTGATCTCACTGTAGCCCCTGGCCCAGCACATGTAGCGGCTAGTGGCCCATCCCTGCTCCCGGGCTGAGGCTGGGGACCCTCTGCAGCGAGCCTCCTTCCCCCAGGCTCTGGGTTGAGCCTGTTAGAGGAAGCTTGGTGGAGATTGTTGGCGATTTTCCTACCCATCCCCAAGCTGAGGCCTGTGAGGCAGCCCTGCTATGTCCTCTCTGCAGATGAGCCCCAAGGGTAGCATTCCCTATCCATTCCACTCGTTCCCCACGCCAGGGATGTATGGAGACAGCTATCGGGGGTGTGTGTGAAGTCCTCTCCATGGGGCCTTAACCCTCCATTTCCTGCCATTCCCCACTCGGGAAAGGGGGGGAGATTTGTTGCTGCAGGATATAGTAGCTTAGTGGTTGGGTGCTTGCCCGACATGCATGGGGGTCTGGGTTCCACCCCTAGCTGCTGAAAAACAAAAAAAAAAAAAAACAACTACGACTACTGGCCCAAGTGGTACTTGTTGGGAGTGAAGGTTTGCATGGGGCTGGGTCCATGTGGGTGACTGCTGATGGACAGGTGGATAGCAGATGGCGTCTCGGGTTGCCTGGGCCTCTGTGGGCTCCCGGCCTGGTTTGTCCTGGCCTGGCCTGTGCTTGGCTGTGAGCCAGACTGCCTCTGACCACAGAGAGGCCCCTTCCCTGGGAAGGCGGTCGATGCGCCTTCTTCCTGGCCTTGGCCTCTAATTGCTCCCTCTGGTTCTGCCTTTTGTAGGTGGCCCCCTTCCCTACCCCCTCATCCCTCACCCCTACCCCGGGTGAGAAGCTAGATGGCTGCTCTGAGAAGCTGATTCCCGGGCCACGGGTGTGAGTGGAGGGCTGGTAGCCTGGGTAGAGGATCAGGCCAGTAAGTCCTGAGGATAGAGGACCTCCCCCCTCCCCAAATCTCCCTGACCCTGTGGTTCTGGGACTAAGGGGTTGTATCCATTCAAGAGGTGGCCTCAAGATGGCTGGCACCTTTCTCGCAGGGTTGAGGAGACATTACAGTAGCTGGTACAGCTTGGTGGCTGTGGTTATTGTTCTGGCGGCCGCAGTTCCCGTTTGTCATTGTACCCTAACTGAAGAGGCCTGGTGTCTTGGGGACCCGGGCAGATGCACTTGGGGCCTGTGTGTTCTCGTGATAGTGGGCAGGTCTGCTTTTTCATTTCTCTCCCGACCTTATGATCCTCTTGGTTGTAGCCTGTGTCCCCTCACTCTGTCATCAAGGCCCTGTCATGTGGTATCCCTCCCCCTCATCCCGCCCCCATGCTGCTGGCCCTCTTGGCCTTGGTTTCACAGCCCCTGCCCTGCTCGTGGGAGGGATTCAGGGGTGAGGCTGCTGCTATCCGCCTCCTGCCGTGGCCCTGGCCGGCAAGCTGCTGGAGCTGAGACCTTGGTGGCCTCCCTGTGATTGCTTCTCTGCAGCTTCAAGGAGAGCCGCGGAGGGCGGGCGTCTCAGCTGTCACTTGAGAAGGAAAATAAAATATCCCCGTGGCTTCTAAATGGAAGGGCGGTGGAGCGGCCTCCTTTGCTTGGCTGTCTCAGCTGCTGGCTCCCACAGTGACACAGGCCTCTGGGGGACAGGGTAGGCTTCCTGTTTACCTGGTGTGGAAAGATGTGCCCAGCCAGGGATATCCTGGGAGGGTGGGGGATCCCCCAGGTCCCACAGAGCCTTGGGGAATCTAGCCGCCCCAGCTTTAGACAGATGGGCTGTATCGGTCCAAGTCCTCAAACTGCAGTGTATATAGAGTGCCATGGGGTTGGGGTGGGGTGGGGTGGGAAGTGGGGGTGTGTAGGTCATGTGCATGTTGAGGCCTGGGCCAAATCTGTGTCTAGTTTAGGGCTTCTCTAGGACGTTGCCTCTCTTGGTGTTCTTACAGTTGGGCCTCTTGGCTATAGCTCTTGTATGGGTGTGTGTGTGTGTGGGGGGTATGGGTGTGGGTGTGTGATTTCATCTAGGGGAAGATGGGCTCTGTGTGAACGGTGTCTCCAAGCACCTGCTGGGGTCCTCTATAGAAGCTGAGGGTCCTGAGTGGGAACTAGGTGCTGTGAGCCTTGCTTCAGGCACCAGGGCAATGATGTCGGTCTGGGTTGGAGTGTGGGCTGCAGGGCAGGGTCCCGGCCTTGCTTGTGATTGGGCCCCAGGTTCTCTACCCGTCCACACTTGTCCTTTTATCTGGGGACCGAGCACCATCTCTCCCATGGAGGGTATAACTGCTGGCCAGGAAGAGGCTGGCAGGTAATGGGCATCTGTGTGGAACACCTCCTTGGATCATCACCCGTAGGGTTTCTGTCATCTGTCCAGCGGCACAGGAGCTTGGGAGGCATAGGAGCTGGAGCCTTGAGGATCACAGAGCTGGGCCTTGCTTCTGTCTGCAGCAGGCTCATGGCTTAGGTCCAGAGTGTTTAGCTCTTCCTGTGGGAGGGAGTTAGATAGGGCCTGGGAGGGGCAGTGCCTGAAGTTCAGAGACTGCCCTGGGTCTACAGGCTGGCCCTGTAACCCCTAAATGTGAGAGCAGGTCAGTGCCCCTTGTCCCCTCCTTTAGCCGTGCCCTTTCCAAGCCCTGCAGAAGTTCCTGTCTTGGGCTTTGCACTCTGTTTCTTCCTTGATCTTGAGCACCTGACTGCCTTCTGCTGCCCCCTGCCCCCCAGTCCATGGCAGGTTCCCTGGAACTGCTTTCTTCGGTGCCCCGTGGGGCATATGGGTGTGTGGGGTGTGTGGCTGTGTCATGTCTGTCTTGGGTCTGTCCTATTTCTCTGTTTATGGCCACATCTTTCCTGGCCTAGAGGAGTGGCTCAGTCACCCTTGGCTGTCCCATTGTGCTGAAAGACAGTCTCCTGTTGCTGTGTTTCTGAGCTGGGCAGGGGAACAGTCAGGTGGCTTCCCAGATGAGGAGCTGGTGCCTGGGATGTGGGAGAGGGTTGGAGATGGAGCCTTGGGCCTCACTTTGAGGCCAGCTCTGCCTGAGGCCTGGGAGAGGTGCCTTGGAAAGTGTCCCCTCCCCCAGCTGCCTTGCTGGGAACTGACTTCTAAGCCCCAGGGTGCGGGAGGAGCCCTTGGAACTTCCTCCAGCTGTTGGAGGGGAAAGCTGGATGTTGGCAGGGAAGGAGGGGTGCCCCATACTTAGTGTGTCTGAGAGAGGGCTACTGGGGGCCACTTGATGGGGAGCACTGGGTGAGAGGATCGGCAGATGTGCAGACATGGATGTGCAGAGACAGCATGCCAAGTGTGCACAGGGGATGGGAGGGGCAGGATGGAGAGGAGTGTGCGGGCATGCTGTGTGTGCTTGTGAGCAGAGTGCCTCTGGAGAGGAGTGGCTGCAAGCCACACAGGCCAACACTGGGTGTGACATTACCAACAGTGGAGGAAATGAGTTAGAGCAGGGGAGAGTGGCGGAGGCCTGCTGAGTGTGCAGGTGAGCTGGGAACCCAGGGAGTGGGCCCTGTGGCAGGAGTGTGCTCCCTGTGGCAGGAGGTGAGGACTCCTGCTGACAGTACTGCACATGGGAACCCAGCTGCTGACTGTCTGGGGTGTGGTGTGGGGTGTGCGTGTGTGCGCGCGCGCTTCCTCATGCACACATTTATATTGCTTGTTATTCTTTTGATCTCTGTTGCTGTGATAATGCACTTTGACCGAAAGCAGCTTGGGGAGGGAAGAATTTATTTCCTATCCTAGAGGGAAGTCAGGCTAGGAACTAAAGCAGAAACCATGAGAAATGCTGCTTACTGGCTCATGCTCGGCTAGCCTTCTTATGTTGTCCAGGCTCACCTGCTTCAGGATGGTGCCACCCACAGCGTGCTGGGCCCACCCACATCTTCAGGAGTCAGGGCACTCTCTCACAGAAATGGCCACTGGCCAATCTGATAGAAGCCATTCTTCACTTGAGGCTCCTTCTTGTAGGTGACTCTAGGTTGTGTCAAGTTGACAGTAAAAAGTAGGACAAGGTCTGTGTATGAGCTGTGCCCATTTGTTCTGGTGCTCCAACAGCTCTGGCCCAGGCTCTGCTGTAGCTGGGGGAGTGGTCTCCGGGCTCCAGCCTCAGCCTCCTGCCTGAGAAGCTGGGACGGCTACCTCAGGTACTAAATGAGGGGCTGGTGACGCCAGGCCACCCCTTTGTCCTCCATCTGAGCTGTCCACAGGCCTGTTCACATCCCACTGTGGGCGGAGCTGGTCTAGCCCTTATCAGCTCAGTGGAGGCCATGTGAGCTGGCCTCCTGTTCAGGCTGCCCTCCCTGATCACCCACTCACTGTCTGCTTTGTGGCATTCCCTGGCTTGCCACTTCACCTTGTGGGGTTCCCACCACCTCCGCTCTGTTCTTCAAAGCAGCATGGGACCTTGTGCCTTCTCAGCCAAGACCTGGCTGAAGGCCTTGCTGCTCAGGCTGAATCCGACCTGATGTCCATGCATGGGCGGCCATTCCTGCCCTGTCCAGGCCGTGCACGGGATCCTAGCTGTGTCTCCTGTCTGTGTTCTTGCCAGTTCCTGCCAGCATGGCAGTCGCTTCTCTTAGCAGTCCTGCTAGGCTCCCTAAATGGGGCCTCCCTCCCTTGGACTCTAAAGCTGTTTTTCACAGCTGCTCCACACAGATCTTGTAAACTCCTCAGGCCCTGAATTGAGGGGTCACAGACAGCGGGGGCCTGGAGGGGATGGCCCCATTTCCCAGCTGACCTCCGAGGGTAGGGGCCAGTCCTCCTATTGCTAGGGAAAGAGGGTGCTGCCTGGCCCATTACAGACAGGCTGCAGGTGGCTGGCCGCCGAAGCTTCCGGGAGCCATGCCCGTCCTCACCATTCCAGCTTCCCACAGGGCCTGTCTCTGGAGCTGTTGCAGATGGCAGGACCCGGTGCCAAGCCCCGGGGCATCACAGCAAACAAAGGCTTAAAGAGGACACAGGGCAGAAAGAAGCGACTGGATGGTCCCCTGTGAGTCGCCTGCAGCTGCCCCTTCAAGCCTGGAGTTTAAGGGGCCTGCCAGGGCAGGCAGTGTGGGAGTGCAGGGCTGGAGCTGGGCTGCCAGCCCTGGATTGAGTCAGCAATGCCAGCCAGCATTCATAGGAGCACGCAGTGAGTGCATCCTGCCTCCTTACACGCTCAGTTCCAGCATGCCTGTGAGGCTGTGATGTTTCTACCACTGCAGGTTTCAGAGGCGTGACATTAAGGCACCGAGAGGGGAAGTTCCTGGCTTTCAAATTGCACAGCTGAGCACCTGGGGTGCTTGCTCTAGAGCCTAAGCATGTTGCACCTCCCTCTTCTTCACTGGCCTCTTATCTTTGGGGTTCTAACATGGCTTGGGAACAGGGGTCTCCAAGCTCCTCTTGAAGCGGAGGCGTTGGTGTGTTGGGAGGAATCTTGGAGATGACTTTGGGGGCCAGTTTGTTTCTGAGGGAGGACTGGGGTCAGGATGCTAGACCCGCCACAATTGTCAGTGCTCTTTGGACTGTGTGGTGTGTGATCCACCTCATGTTGTTCCTGCTCATCCTTTTGCTGTACAGTGAAGAATGCTGAATGGAGGTTTCAGGGTTGTAGCTCTAGTATTCCTGGAGGCTGAGGCCGGGGGATCGTGAGCTCCAGGCTTGTCTAAGACCTTGTCTCCAAAACTAAAAGGCCTGAGCCTGTGGGTCCAGGTCATGAAGCAGACACTTGCTTGGCTCTGTAGGGATTCCATCATGTTTGCAGCCGCAGGGCCTGTGAGCTCCAGCTGTTTCCCGTTTTTGTCAACACTTGATGTTGTCTAATTTCATTCATCCTGGTAGGCAGTAGCTCCAGGCTTAATCTGTACTCTGGGAGTATTGCCCTGTGCCATCCATCAGCCATTGTCCCTTTTTGGGGCGTTAGAGTACCTATGCCGTGTTTCAGACCCAGACTCTCTATTGCCTCGGTCTTTGTATGATGATTTGGTTAAGGAATTTTGTTTATTTTGATCTGGCAGCACTGGGGATTGAACCTAAGGCCCTATGCAGGCTGGGCAGGGGTTCTACCACCCAGCCACACTCCTCCAACCCCTCTCTTGACATTTTACTTTTGGACAAGGTTTCGCTTAGTTGCTCAGGCTGACCTTGAACTCTGTGTGTTCACTCATGTGTTGCCTCCTGTGCGCTTGGGGTGACATGCTTGTGTTATCAGGCACTGCTCAGTTAGGGGTTTGGGGATGTAGATGGTAAATGTAAGTGCCTGCCAGGTGCCAGCTTGCTTGTTCTTGGGGTCCTGGGGGAGGCGCTGGGATAGGGTCATGGCCATGATGGTCTTGCAGGGTGTTCCCTGTTGGGATATGGGCTTCTTGGAACCAAACAGTGGGATTGGGAGCTCTGCTCTGTGTCTTCCTAAAGCAGGAGCTGTGGGGTTGCAGGAGTGAAACCCGGGTTGTCTGGTCCTCAGTCTCCTTCTCTGTCGGGAGTTGAGGTACCTCCCTCATGGCATCACTGTGGGAAATCCGTGGTGTCCACATGGGAAGCTGTGATGTTTAGTGACAAGATCCTTATTTTCTCCTACAGCTCCCTCGAGTCTTTGAGGACACAGCCTCCTGGTGGAAGTTTCTGGTAGGCTCATTTTTATTTCCATTTGCCGCCTGGGGTGTGCAGGGATCCATGCTGCCTGGATCCTCTGGTGTAAACTGGTGTGGTGTGTTGGGGAGCTGGCAGGTGGGAGCAGAGTAGAACGGTGCTTGGTACCTCAGGGTTTCCTAGGCAGGGCAGCTGGGCACTGTGAGCCCCCACTTTTCCCACTGGCTGATGTTGGGAGAGTTTGTTCTTTATTCATTGATGGATTATTTGTTTTTTTTTTCTTTGTGTGTGTGTGTGTGTGGTAGTGGGGATGGAACCTAGGCCTCGCACATGCTAGACAAGCACTAACCATTGAGCCATGCCTCCAGCTCTCTTTTCTTTTGGGTCTCACTAGGTTGCCCTGGATGGCCTTGAACACACTTCGTAGACCAGGCAGGCTTTGAGCTTGAGCTCCTCCTGCCTCTGGGATGGCAGGGCCTGGCTCCTTGAACTCTTCCATCTTTCTGAAGCATCTTCTGTGTGTATGTAGGTCATGCAGCGGGTGACTGAGATAGCATGCTAACGAGCCGAACAAGTGTTCTGTCTGCACACAGCTAGCAGGTAGCAAGCCAGATGTGAGGTGCAGTTGGGGGAAGAACGAGCCCAGCCAAGAAGATTTAGGGGTGGATGTGTGGGATGGGGTGCAGTGTCATGTGGAATCTTAAGCAAATGGAATTTGAGGCTGGAGAGATGGCTCAGTGGTTAAGAACATTGGGTGTTCTAGAGGACCTGGCCAGGTTTGTTTTCTAGACCCATGTGACAGCTCACACTATCTCTAGCTCTGGTTCCAGGGGATCTAACTCCCTCTTCTGGCCTCCACACACAGTCACACATGTGGTATACAGACATACATGCAGGGAAATACCTATACACATAAAAAAGGATGGTGTTTGATTGAGGCCTGAGAAGAGGAAGGTAGGTATCTGGGGGAGGGTGTCCAGGCAGAGGGCACACACAAGCCCTGCAGAGGTCCTGGTACAGTCTTCAGGGGCTGCCTGGCTGGCAGGACTCTGCCTTACTTGCGGGTTGTCTGGCTGGGAGTCTTTCTCTTTGTCTTGAGTCCTTTGCGGCACCCCAGTAGTCAGGAGGGGAGGAGTCTTCCCCTCACCCAGGTCCTGTTGAGAAGGGCTGTGGCTCGTCTCTTCTCTCAGCCTATGCAAGCTGTGAGCTTCTGGTTCTTTTGATTCCACTGTCTGTGTGCAATTAGGTGTGTGTGCCACGGCCCCTGGTCTGGGTGCTACCGAGCCTCAAACACTGCATGCCAGGCAAGCACTCGACCAGTGGAGCCACTTCTGCAGCCATGGGCTGTGGTTTCCTCTGAGGCGGGAAGGGGGTGGGCATGAGTCTGTGGGGGTGGGGCTGTCCACCGGGTCTTTGAGAGTGGAAAGAACGGCCTGGTTACCCCCCCACTCTCCATCCATCCGCATCTTGCCTAATGGGGAGCCACCTCAGCCTGACTTATCTGCCTGTCACGCCAGTGGCCCACCCGAGGACGATAAAAGGGCTTTTTGTCTGCAAGCACTTAGCTTCCTCCACTGGGGCGATCCATCATGCCTGTGGGAGGAGGGAAGCAGACAGAGGGGGAGGGCGGGGAGCCAGGGACCCAGGCGGCTCCTCAGCCAAGACAAGGCTGTCTGGGAACTACAGGATCAGCCAAGGGATGTCCTGAGCCCCATCCCCAGTGAGCAGAGGGCCATGAGGCCTTTTGGAGACCCTTGTTTCTTGGCACAGTCTGGTGAGGGAGAGGGAACAGAAGTCTGGATACTAAGCCAGCCACCACCTGCACACACCCTCAGGTCCCTGCTGATCACTTTGTGGAATGACCGTATCTGATCCCCAGAGCACACCAAAAGTGCCATGTCACTGTCCCCACATTACAGATGGGGGCAGTAAGCCTGGGAGGTGACATGAGGTCCCCACACTGCACTGCTGAGGACCTGGGGGTTCTGCGGTGTACCCAACCCCTGTTCTGAGCTTGCCGTGGGAAGTGGGGCCTCTAGCGTTTTCTACAGGAGGGCCACTGGTGTTATAGGCTTGGGCAGGAGAGGGGGTTTACCTGAGTCCAGGCATGATGGGACGGGGGAGAGGTTGGTAGGGGGACCAGAACAGTCAGGAGTACAGTTAGGGCAGGCAGAGAAGTGTCCAGGGCTCAGTGGGCAGATCATGGGGGTGGCAGTTGGCTCACATTCTGGGTTATCTCATCTAGGTACCGGGACTGGTTTGGTCCTCAAGCCCTGGCTGTGGATATCATGGCCAGGGAGCACAGGACTCCCCCTCCCTTCCCTCATGGAGGGTCAGTATCCTCCATCCTCTGGCTCCTTCCCAGCTGGGGTGCTGAACCCTGACCAGGCTCCTGCCTTCCTTCCCTGCTCTCCCTCCTTCTCTGCCCTCCCCTCCTTTTTCCTTCTTCCCCCAGGGCCACCCTCAAATGACAGCAATTAATGGTGCCTGTGATGGTGGAGTCTGACAGCTGAGCCGCCTGCCTGCAGCTGCCCTGCTAATCGGGCCCGGGGGACCCCCTCCTGCTTGCTCTATGCACGCCTCTCCTTTGCTCACTGGGTCGCAGGGGCCAGCCTGGTAGGCCTGCAGTAGGCCCTTGGGAGGCGGCAGAATTGGCCCAACCCCTGCAGCTTCTCCCTCTGTCTGTCCTGTTTCTGTCTGTCCTCTCTGTCTTCAGGGTGACTCTTGTCTGACCTTGTGCTCAGTGAGTGTGGCTATGTCAGTACCCCAGTTGCCCACCTCCCTCACATGTTCTCCAGGACTGGCACTGGCCTGAAATGACCCTCGGGGTGACTGGGGAGCCTTTCTAACAGGCCTCACTGTTTCTTGTCTCCTGAGAGGAGAGGGCTCCCGTGGAGTCAGACCCTTGTCCTGCCCTAGCCAACCATCATCAGTCAGATTCCTGGCCTGATCCTGGGGGACCTGGAGGCAGCTACTGAGCTAAGTCCTGCCTGTTGCCTTTGCCAGGGTTAGAAGACTCCCAGCATGTGCCCCCATACACTGGGCTTTGCCCATTAATTATTTTGCAGCAGCAGTAATAAGGCTCCTGCTGTATACCAGGATCTGCAGCCAGTGCTTCTGCCTTCGTTCATTTTAGGGCTTCAAAACACTTTGACATTTAACCTGTGCGTGTGTGTTCAGGCATGTGTGTGCATATGTTTGACATGGTCTTTTAAGAGGAGACCAGAGGACAGCTAGTGGGAGTCAGTTTTCTTTTTCTACCATGTGGGTTCCAGGATCGAACTCAGGTAGTCAGGCTTCGCCAAAAGCTCCTTGGCTCCATTTTCTGTTTTTTATAACCTTGCTTTTGTAGATGGAGAAACTGAGGGACAGAAACTAAAGTGATTTGATATAAATGACTTAGTGAGAAAGGCACAAATGGGACTTTGAGCCTGATCAATCCTACCTAGTGCTCTTACATTAGAAGAACCCAGAGCCCTCACATGGAAGTTGGGAAATGAAGTGGGGATTGTCATTTCTCGTACCACTGGCTCATTTTTCCTTCCTACCAAGGATGGCTCCATTATGCGATGTTTGACAACTTGCTGATCTGGTCCTCCCTAGCTGTGGCTCTAAAGTTCCTCTGGACCATTTCTGCTTGAGTCTCCATGAACACATTTTTATTTCTCCTGGATACACTTCTAGGAGTGGGTTGCTAGTGCGTGATAAGTATGGAGAAGCCAGAGGGTTGTTGGCTGAAGTGCTGTCTCACTTTGCATTCCCACCAGCAGGCTGTGGTGATGGCAGGTGCCCTGCTTCCATGCCTGCACTTGACACTGTCGGTCTACGCATTGGCCGCCTGAGCAGGTTCTGTCACATTTTCGATTACACTTCAATATTGGCTGGTTTGGATTCTGCGTTTGGCCACCTGGTGGATGGTGGAAATCTTGGATGGGTGAGATGATCACACATCTGCCATTGCTGGCTCTGTCATGTCAGGCAATTTCCTACTTTTTCTTGTCTTACTGCGTGGGCCAGGACCATAGTGTGTTGTTGAATAGTGGCATCTGGGCTTTTAGGGTTACCAAGTGGTGGCTGTGCTAACATTCCCAGTTAACAGAGAGGAAACTGAGGCACACAGAGGCCAGATAATTTCTCCCTCAGGAGGAGAGTTGACACTCAGAACTGCGGCTTTCCTACTTTCTCCTCTGTGTCAGGAAGTTCCGGCTCCATGTGTTATATGGATGCGTTTGCTGAGCTAGAGGGTCGTGCCAAGAATTGATGGCCAGGCAGGGCCAGAACTCAAGCTTTCCCTCCTGGGGTTTCCTTTGCTTCAGCGCCAAGGGTGTGGAGGAGCGCCCGGACCTCCGGGTTAAGCCCTGTCCTTTGGCACCCAGTACTGTGAAGAGAATGTCAAGCTGTGGTCTGCCAAGGGTCTGCTCTGATCTAGCTTGCCATCTTGAGCAAAATCAGAGTTCCGGGGAGCCGTTGTGGGGCAAGGCAGGGGCCTGATGTTCAGAAGCCCAGGAATGGGGGTGGTGTCAGGAGAGAGGCTCCTGCTCTTTGCAACCCCCCCTTCCTTGCCTGAGGGGGTGTCAGCTAAGACGACTTTTCAGGGGAAGAAGGCCCGTAAATCAAATAAGCAATCCCGTAAATAAATAAGTAATGAAGTTAGTGGGGTGCCTAATTACATCAGAGTCGTAATTACGGATGGATGCCTGCCCGATAATTGTACTTGTTTTTAATCTTCGGCTCCGACATGTGTCTCCTTTATCTAACAGTGGTCGTTACCCCAGCTGGCAGAAGAGGTTCTGTTTTGGGGCCTTTGTGGGCCTGGTGGTTGGGTGGTTGGGTGGTTGGGTGGTTGGGTGGATGGGTGGATGGGTGGATGGGTGGGGCCCCCACATGATTCTGTGCTGGGTTAGCCAGGGTCAGCTTTGGCTTTATCTCTTGGTAGGGCTTTGTAAGCTGACTCCAGTTCTGAAGTGAGCAGTGACAATGACAGGGATGATAATAGCAGCAGGGTTTATAATAGCACCCACAGTGCTCTTAATGATAGTTTATTTAACCTCCAAACCCTCTCGAGTGCTATCATCCTCCCCTCTTTATGCATGAAGAGACACAGGAACAGAGAGGTTTAGCACCTCATCCGTCCGAAGCTGCTTGGCTCTCAGACCTGGGTCCTTCCTGGCCCTAGGTTATCCTACGTGGGGCATCTTGGGTACTTGCCCTGCCTTGAGTGGGAGCGGGAGCAATCCTGTCATTGAGCATGATGGCCTTGATCCACAGTGAAGTTATTTCAAGCTGTGGGTGACCTTGCATCCCACTAAGGACAAAGCCAGCTTGTGTCTCCTCCCTCTGGTAGTCATCACTGGGCCCAGTCTACAGAGACAGAGGCTGGGGAGGCAGCAATGGAGTGGGTTTCCATGCCAGGCTGGGCATTTGGGATTCTTTGTTTGTTTGTTTTTCTTTAATTTTTCAAGACAGGGTTTCTCTGTGTAGCCTCGGTTGTCTTGGACTCACTTTGTAGACCATACTGGCTTCGAACTCACAGAGATCCGCCTGCCTCTGCCTCCCTGAGCACTGGGATCACAGGCGTGCACCACCTGAGCCCTTTTGATCACCTTCAGCTTCTTGGTGTAGTAGCAGAGCTGGGTGTGGGGATGGGACAGAGGGGTGGAGGCATGGTGTTGGGGTGACATCCTTTGACAAAATGACGACAGGGCAGGACAGGGAAGGACATGGCCACTCAGCCATGTGGGGTTGGGCTGCCTTTCACATACAGGGAACCAACATCTGGGTTTGTCACTTGCTTTTTCCCCTTACTTTAGGAATTCATTTGTATTTGAACATGGGAATGTTCTGGACTCTGGTCAGAGCAGAGTGTTGGGCAAGGTAGGCACTGTGAGTGCCCTGAGGGAATATCAGATTCCCAAGTTAAATGCCTTGGAAGCTGATGAGGATCAGGAAATGTGAGGTGAGGCCTGAACCCAAGTGGTTAGGGGCAGTAAGGGCTGCTGAGGTCAGGGGCAGGTGCACTGGGGTCACGTTAGATCCTAGAGGGAACTGACTGATGGGTGATTAGAGTGGCTGGCCCCCTCAGAAGAGGACGTGTTCAGGCACAGCTGGGTCCAGGAGTACAGACATCGCCTTGGGGAGCTGCCTCTGTCTCAGCGTTGTTTCTGTGGTGCTTGTTCCTACCACCAGCCCACTCCTGCTGCCTCGGGGGAAGGAGAAGCACCCAGAACCTGGGAGGTGCCGCTCTTTTGCTTGTTTTCTCCCCAATGAATTCTTTAACACCTTTCTTCCCCTGCAGAGAGGTGACTAAAAGGTGGTGGTAGTGCTTCGGGGTGTCCCAGACTTAGGAAGGAAGGGAGTGAGCCCAGACTGGAGACTGGGGCTGAGCACTGTGCCAGACACTGAGCAGAGAAACCTTGACTGTGGTGTTGACTTGAAGTTTCTTAAGTCAGAAAACTACAGCTCTGTGGGCCAGAGCCTTTGTACTTGGCGTAACCAGCTGTCACCATTTTTTTTTAATGGCCTGTGACTTATCTCAAAGTACAACCTCCCCCCACCCCCGGCCCTCGTAATCTGGGCAAATTGTCTCATGGAATGTTCCAGAAAGTTCCAAGTTTGGGGAAGTCATGCCTGATACCTCTGCAAATGCTGTTTGAGAAAGTGAGGAACCATGGCTGCAATCTTTCCTTCTGGAATGATCCTTCAGGTGCCTGGGGTATGGGGGGATCACCAAAGGACAGTATCCAGTGGTTAGCGACTGAACTCGCCATTTTTTGCTCCAGGGGTAGGTCCATCATTTTGCTCACTGACTCAGTTTCTACATCTGTGGGATAGCTGTGCCTTTAGGAATATCTGTGGGATCATGGGGATAGCCCCATGGAGTTTGTGTAGATTAAATCGGTACCTGGCATTTTCGGGATGTGATGTCCTTGCCTGGTCAAGTCCTTTGGGAGTGTTGGGTTCCTCATCTCTCTGTTACTGCTGCCTTGGAGTGGGTTTTCAGGGCACTGGGCAGTGGCTACTGCCTTCTGTGGCTTTGGCTGTGACTCTTGCTGGGGGAGGCCTATGCAGTTAGTAGCACTGCTGGAGGGGGTGGGCCCTTTGGGCATAGAGTAGTGTACCACAGCCTTGGTCCTGCTGTGTGCTATGTGGCCAGTGGGCCGAGTTTTCTGTGCCTGGAGCCAGGGGTCGGGCACGAGGCTACCTTTTCCTCTTAGGGCAGAGCTGGCTGCCTCATGCCTCTTTGGAAGGGCTTTGGTCTCTATGGTCTGTCTCGCGGCCTCTGGCAGGCAGCAGCCAGTAAAGTGGGCCTGTGGCTTATATTTGGCTCAGTAGTGGTGCCCCTGCTGGCTCCCGTGGGCCCAGCTCTGGATTGGGGGTAGGGTAGGGAGCCAAGGCCATAGCATAGCCCACTGAAAGCCTGGATTATGTGTGGGTCATGAGATGTGATCATTGTGGTCTTGGTGGACCATCTGATTCAAGATGGACACAGAAACAGTGGTGAATGCCCCCAAATTCCCTGGAATTCCCTGGAGCCTCTGATCTGGAGGCATAGGTGGCTGATCCCCTTCAGCTGAGGGACATGGGGACTGAGGGGTGTGAGGGCCCTTTATACACCTTAGGAAGGAACGTGGCCGTACACACCCTAACTTTGGATTTCTGGACTTCTTTAGCTCACATTGAGAAGCCCCTCAGTGGCCAGTCACCTGTCACTGTAGCCACAGGGGTGAGCGCACATGTGGGTTTTTTATTTTAGCCTCATGGATGTTTGAGTGTGACTGTTGCCGTGTGCACAATGCTCCACGCACACAGTACGGGCCCAATACATGTTTCTTGAATGTCTGACAGCTCCAGGCCTGAGGCCCAGGAGTCTTGGGGGTGGGTTGGGGATCGTGTAGGGCCTTGCTTTGGTGTGTGGTTCTCTATACCTCTGTTACTTGGTTTTTGTTCAGGTGGATTCATGAGATTCTTGAGATTCGTTGTTTTAAGACTAGATTTTACTGTGTATCTTAAATTGGCCTGGAACTTAACTACGTAGTTGAGATTGGCCTGAACTCAAAACAGTCCTCCTGCCTCAGCCTCCCCAAGTGCTGAGATTGTGGTTGCCAGCATGTCGGGTGATACTAACCTTTGATTTTTTTTTTTTTTTTTTTTTCCTCCTTTGAGTCTAATTTTGTGTCCCAGGCTGCCCTTAAACACAACCCACTGTATCCTAGGCTGGCCTCAGACTTGCGGTATCCTCCTGCCTTAGTTTTTCCTGCTTTAGCTGGGATTACAGCATATGCACTACTACACCTAGTGATGACACATTTTCAGTGGGTGACCACTTTGTCAGTTTTGGACACTCAGAATTGTGCCTTGGCCACCTCTGTCTAGTTATGGATTGTTTGTCCCCTTGTGCCCCCCCCTCCCCCCCGGGGCTCATTGCCATTGCCTCCAACCCCAGGCTGTGTGGCTAGCCTGTCCCTGTATAGAGTCTCAGGTGGGGCCTTTTTGTGTGTTTTGTTTCCTGTTGTGTGGCTTTGGGGCTCTCTTCTCCGAGGTCCCTGCATGCTACAGTGTCTGATCATCATTTCTTTCCACTGTGTGGTTATACTTCACTGTGTGGCAGTGTAGCCATAGAATGTCTTAGAATGTCTTTGTGGATGGGGAAACTGAGGCTAGTATGGCCACTGTGCACTGGGTGGGGCCCAGGCTTTCGGAGAGGCGGTGGAAGAGGTGAGTTTCTTGCCCCCCCCCCCCCCCCCCCCCCCGTCTGGCCAGGAAGCAGCTTGCTTGGGGAGTAAGCAGTATGTTGAACTGGCTATGCTCTTCTGGGGTCCAGATCTCCCCACTGTGGCTCTTGGCTGGCCCTGTCACAAGCCACAGGCAGTTGCCCTGTGTCCAGTCCCCTCTCTGATTCCTATTGACTTGAATCTTGGCCTGTAACCTGGACCCGACCACCTCTGCCAACTTTTCCTACCACGTGGAGCTGCCCTCAGAAGCCAGCTTGCTGGGAATGGCGAGTTGTAGATGTTGGCTGGTGGTGCCGCCGGCCCAGAAGACCACATGCTGCTTCACCCTGAGCTTGGTTTTGAGGATTAATGCTGTCTGGAAGGTTCTGCCTGTAGCTGCTTCTGTTTTTTGCTGATACATTGTCATCACTGAGTCACTTAACAAATGCTGAGCTGCCTGGTATCCTATGAGAAGACAGAGTGGCAGGCATGACTGCGGAGAGGAGCGTGGCCGGATGATGAGCCTGCCCTGATGATGAGCCTGCCCTCACTGTGACCGGACCCAGCGGGCTGTGAAACTGCACTTGGGGGATTCAGGGTTAGCCTTGTAGAAGGCAAGGTTCTCCTGGTCGTGCCAGAATAGATGCAGGGCAGAAAATGTGGGGGACACCCCTGGCCTAGCTAATGGCAAAGTTTCCTGGTGGCGTTTGGGTAGTGTGATTATGGCCCAGTTCTGCCTTTCAGTCAAGTTGTGTCACAGTGAGAGATAGGGACAGATGAACAGTGGCTTGCATCTTGGCTGAAAAGATGATCTTTAGTTGTTCCATTGTTTAGTGCCTCAGTTTCCCTACCTGTAAAAGATGGCTGCAGGGTGGGTAGGCACCCCACCTTTGCCAGGGACTATGGATCTACAGAAGCCTTTAATAGTCCTTCTTGGGGAATGCACATCACAGGACTGGCAGGAGGGATGGCAGGATCTTTTGTCCTGAAAGGGCCTGGGTGTCTCCTTGCTGGTCTCCCCATGGCTGCTGTTCTCTTCATAACTCTCAGAGGCCACAGGCTTTTGCTCTGTGTTAATCTACCTTAGTCTTGAACAGGCTGGTGGCTTCTTGCTGGCTGTGGCACTGTGGGTACCATCAAGATCCTGGTTCAAGTCCCAGTACAGTCTCTTTCTGGGACTGCTTCCTTTGGGTCGCATAGCTTCCTCCTGGGCTCACAGTGATGAATGGAGTCTCTTTCTGTCATGCTGTGGGGATGGTCATGCCCCAGGTGCTCTGCTTGGTGTCATTGTGGTTGAGCTGCTGGGCACAGCATTGCTGGTCATCCTGAGATGGGTGATGGCAAGAGTGTGGCTACAGTTGAAGCACCTGCTGGAGGTCTTGTCCACTCCTCCCCTCCTCCTCTTGTCCATTCCCTTGCCCATCGTTTCCTGTTTTAGACTTCCCTCATTCCCATTCTGGCCCCACATTTGGCCTAGCTACAGGCTGTCTGCACGGCCTGGGTTTTCTGCTGGGGGGAACCTTGCATCACGCACGGTCCCTTTTGGGAACACACTGTTGCCCTGATTCCTGGACAGTGGGACCAGGGGAAGGAAGTAGAAGCTATTTGAGACCCACCCTGAGGCTTTCGCTAAGACAGCAGTTCTCACTCATTGGGGGTTTGACTGACCGTCTCACAGGGGTCATCTAAAATCATCGGAAAATACAATTACTAACATTGCAATTCATAAACAGTGGCAAAGTTACAGTTATGAAGTAGCAGCGAAAAATCATTATGGTTGGGGGTTGCCACAACATGAGGAACAGTAGTAAAGGATCGCAGTATTAGGAAAGTTGAGAGCCACTGTGTCAACACCTCAGTGCTGCTACCCAGAGCCCCACAGCTGCAGAGCCAGCCTGCCCGAGAAGATGCGCATCCCACACCCAGAGGAGGTTGGCCTTGAGGTGAGTCACCCAACAAGTCACAGCCAGTGCTGACGCCTGCCTGAGCATCCGGCCATCTCCTCTGGCCTCTGTATGCATTTGGCTCTGCCTTTTTCTGGGCCTGTCACCAAGATGATCCAGTCCCTGAGCCCCAGGCCCTGTTTCCTTTAGTCAAGATCGGAAGGACGGGAAGAACGGGAGTGTTTTCCTCTGGCCATCTGGCCCGGCATGACTGGAGGACGTCAGGGCTGGCTGGGAGGAAATGGTTAAAGGAGGGGACGTGGCTGGCGCTGGTCCCCCTGCCAGCAGCAAGGAGGGAGAGGGCTTCTTGAAAGCTATAAAAAGGCCTCGCAGTGTTGAGCCCCAGTGGCTGGAAGCCCGCCAGGGTTACCATGGCGATGAGGAATTAGTCCCGACTGCCAAGGCTGCTAGCAGCTCCGTACTTTTGGCTCTGGAACAAGAGTGGACTTATGTAATTCCGTGTTTATAGGCCTGGGTGGCGGACGCAGAGCCGGGCCTGCGTCTTGGTGGCAGCCCACAGTGGGTCACACCACCCTGCAGGGTATCCCTGACACACCTCTGGTGCCCCGATTTTGGGGGGCATTAGGACAGAAGCCTAGGGGTCTGGCAGGCTGCTGGTCCCCACCGGGGCCTCCCCAGTTGGGGTGGGAGCCCAAGTCTCGCGGGAAGGGGTGCGGCCACCGTGTGGGGCCGCGCCCCTTGCCCGCTTGGTCTATAGGGAGGATAGCCCTGTCGCTGGCCAAGGGCTGGCCCCTGGATGCTTGTGGGTTGGGCATCGAGTACAGGGTATGCTGACCTGGGCTGGCATGCCGCTGGCCGTTGCTTGCCGCGTGGGAGAGTTGCTGCAAGTTATGTGGAGCCCACTCAGGCTGTTGCTGGCCATGCACTGGTAAGAGAAGTTGCCTGGCTCGGGGGTGCCCACATCCTCAGACGTGGGGATGGCACCACAGACCAGAGGGCTGTGACTTGCAGGATGTGGGCAAGGGGTGCTGCCCAGGGACCACTGACTGGAGTTGCTTGTAAGGTGCCCACCCCTGCTTGAGATATGGTAGCCTTGGTTCCTTTGGGCCACTGTCAGCCAGCTGGGTGGATGGGGAGCCCCAGGCAGGGAGGACATGTGCCTCATGCTCCTGTGCATGGGACTCTAGGTCATCTTCTTGGGAGAAGTTGTTGATAATCCAGAAGAGGCCCTGGGTACTGGCTGGCAGCCCTGGGAGGAGATGTGTGGTACAGACACTGTGTCCCCTTCCGGAGCCCGCCTTGAGCACGCCCACCTAGTGCATGGTGGCGGGATGGTAGAACAGTGTAGGTTGGGACGTGGGGCAAGGGCTTTCTCCATGACTGTGGACTGCATGGAATCAGGGCCTGGGGACCTGAGAGCTTGGGCTTGGGAGAGCCAGGTGCGGGCATCGTGGGCTCAGCCTGCCTCCCCACTGAAGCGGAGCTTGGCTCAGCGCCCTGTCTGGTTTGAAATGAGGGCCACCGGCCCAGGCTTGCCCAGGGCCTTGGCAGCGAGAGAGGGGTAAACACTGGAAAGTTGGAAAGGCTTCCTGAGCTCATAGCAGCCTGCGACAGCAAGCCCAGGGCGGGGGAGGGACTTCTCTAGGCTGATACTAGGCCTGGTGGGGGCAGCTGGGCTACAGCTCCCAGCGACCCCCAAGCCCAGGCTGGTTGGTGTTGGGGCTCCAGAAGGCATGGTTCGTTTGCCTCAGACCCTGGTTGACATTTGATTGAATCATATGGTTTAACGGACCTGGTGACATGGTTTTCTGGCACAGCGTGGGTTTGCAGTACTGACTGGGGTTGTGGTTGCTGGTAAGGACGATGACATCAGTGGCCTCACCTGGACCAAGGATGGGTAAGTGCCATCTTGGAGTAACAGTGTTAATGAAGTTGTTGGGGTTAGACTGAGGCTCAAGGTGTAGCATGAGCCTTGGAGGACATACGGCTTTGGCCAAACCCTGGAACTCCCTGGCCTTCAGGTGTGCCTTGAAGGGAGCAATGGGAGCCTCAAGGGCCTATAGTGCTGGATGGTGTTCAGGACCTGTCAGCATTCTCCCCATGCCCCTTTCCTCTCTCAGAGATTTGAGCCCTGGGATGGCCTAGGCCTCCAGCTGACCTTCCTTGCAAGCCTGGTGTCCTGTTTGTCCCTGAGCATGGGTCCTTGACACTGCCTAGAGTCAAGGCCTGGGGGTTGGGCCATGGTGGGAGGATCTGTGTTTCTGCTGAGGGAGGCAATGCTCTGTGTTTGTAAATGACGCAGGATGCTGCTGCTGCTGCTGCTGCTGCTGGCGGCTCAGGGCCTCCCTTGTCTGGCCAGCAGCAGCAGTCAGCTGGGGGGTTCCTCTCTTATCTAGGCTACCATGCCAGCTGCCCACTGCTGGTTGTCCTGGACCTCTCCAGATCCTCAGGAAGGGTCCCTGAAGTGGGGCCTGTACGTGTCCCTGAAGTGGGGCCTGTACGTGTCCCTACTGTTCTGAGGCCTGTGTCTGCTTGGAGGGTGCTGGCTGAGTGGAGACTGCCTCTCTTCGGTCCATTGGGGAGTAGTGATGATGTCTTCGCTTCTGAGAAGCCTGCATGGAATCCCAGAGCAAGGTTGGCCCTGGGATGGAGGGGCCGTGTCAGCTGGTGGTCACTGAGACTGCAGTGTAAGAGTGCTTGTATGCATGCATACTTATGCACATATACTCTAATGCATGTACACTTGTATGCACAGATGCTCATGTCCACTGCAAGTGTTTGAAGACGTGACTGAGGCTGCTTGGCTCAGTGTCCTTTCCCTGGATCTGACCTCGGTTAAATTGAACTCTGGTGATTCAAGCTCGTGCCATCGGGCATCTCAAGGGCACATGTGATCATGGCGCTTGCAGTGACATCTCTTAAGAGCAGCTGGCAAGTTTCCATCTACCTTGAAAAGAAGGAAGGAGCATGGCTCCCAGGACCAGGTTGTCCTGAATTTGCATGTTGATCTGCCTTGCAAGCTGGATGGTTTGTCTGAGTTCTCAGAGCTGTGATTTCCTCACCTGTAGGGGGGGATGACAGTGCAGCACTTTGAGGGGCTTATGTGACCATTAGGTCAGTAGTCACCTGAACTGAGCACTTGTTAAAAAGTTTTTATTGTATTTAGCCGGTGTGGTGGTGTATGCCATTAATCCCAGCACTGGGAGGCAAGGCAGGTGGATCTCTGAGGTTGAGGAATTCCAGAACGTCCAGGGCTACATGGAAAAACCCTGTCTCGAAAAAAAAAAACAAAAAAGTTTTTATTACGTCATTTTTGGGGGCATTGGTTCTTTGCTTCCACCATGGCCATCCTGGGGATAGAATGCAGGCTGTCAAACTTGGTAATGGTGGCCCTCACCCACTAGGCCATCTTGCTGGCCATGAGCTTGAATCTTGTTGCCATCAGCTAGTGTGGATGGCCTCTGTGGTCCACCTGTTCATCAGTGTGATTGCTGTGATGGCCTCACTTTGAGGCGAGCCCATGGCTCACCTTCCATCATCATTGGTGTGATGGTCAGGGTTTGTCTGTTTGGCCAGTGATGTGCTGATTCTAGTTCACAGTAGTCACTTGATGACCATGGTTTGCTTGTTCTGTCATTGGCATAATCTTTATGGTGCGCATGCTTTATTGTTGGTGTCATCACCATAGTCTGTCTGCTCTGTTGGCGTGGTCTCCATGGTTTGCCAGCTCTGTCATTGGCATGGTCTTTGTGGTTCATCTCCTCTGTTAGCGTGGTCTCCATGTTTCATCTCCTTTGTTGTTGGTGTGGTCTCCGTGGTCCATCTACTCTGTGGTTGGTGTGGTCTCCGTGGTCCATCTACTCTGTGGTTGGTGTGGTCT